>NW_012118265.1:106383-145402 GCF_000951035.1 Colobus angolensis palliatus
AATAAAATAAAATATCTACTACCTGAGGGGTGCAGTTATAAAGATCATATAATGACAATGTATTCTATTTGCCTTGTACTTTTCCGTAAAACAAAGACATTTGATTTATTTAGTATAGCTTCATGTGGTTTATTTTGGTGTTTCTGTTTTCTGTTTGTTTGTTGTTGCTTGTTTACTTTTTGAGACGGAGTCTCTCTCTGTTGCCCACACTGGACTGCAGTGGTACCATCTCAGCTCACAGAAACCTCCACTTCCTGCCTTCAAGCAATTCTCCTGCCTCAGCCTCCCAACTAACTGGGATTACAGATGTGGGCCACCACACACGGCTAATTCTTTTTTTTTTTTTTTTTGATATTTTTAGTAGTTACAACGTTTCACCGTGTTGGCCAGGCTAGTCTGTAACTTCTGACCTCAAGTGATCCACCTGCTTCTTCCTTCCAAAATTCTGGGATTACAGGCCTGAGCCACCATGCCTGGCCTCATGTGAGCATTTTTAAGAAACATTTTTCTGCTGACAAAGCAAAGGATAGTAATTCTGGCAGAGTATGGTACTTACTCCAGCATTAATATTGCAGAGCTACAGCTGTTTTGTAAAGAAACTAACCTGAGATGGATTGCTAAAAGAAAAAAAAAAAAGGTGGACAATTGCAGGTTAGTTATTTTCTAAGTCTATATTATAATTCTTTTCTTTTTTTTTTTTTTGTTTTCGAGACAGAATCTTGCTCTGTTGCCCAGGCTGGAGTGCAGTCGGGTGATCTCGGGTCACTGCAACCTCTGCCTCACAGGTTCAAACAACTCTCCTGCCTCAGCCCCCTGTAGTTGGGAATACAGGTGCCCACCACCATGCCCAAATAATTTTGTATTTTTAGTAGAGACGAGGTTTCACCATGTTGGCCAGGCTGGTCTAGAACTCCTGACCTCAAGTGATCTTCCTGCCTCGGCCTCCCAAAGTGCTGGGATGACAGGCATGAGCCAGCATGCCCGATCTAAGTCTATATAATGTTTGGGTAGGACACACAGCCTGTGAAGAGTTGGATGTGAAGAATAAAGAGTCATTGAGAAAATGCTGCCTCAAGAATTAACCTCTACATTTCTAGCTTGAAATACAGGGTATTTGGTGCTGTGAACTTCTGAAATAGTGAAATACTTAAGGAGGAAGTATGTTTTGAGGATGAAATAAAGGTCTGGTTCTGATATGTGGGGAAGTAAAGCAGGCAAATGGATACGCCAAGTCTGAAGGTCAGAGCAAAGATCTGACCTGGAGATAGAATTTTGTTAATGGTCCGCATGAAAAGGGTGTTTAAGCCCAAAAAAAGAAAGAAAGAAAAACAAACAAACAGCAAAGAGGATCCATGACTGAGATCTGAACAACATAAAGACCTGGAGATACAGTAAAAGAGTCAACAAAATACATGCCAAGTTCATATTAAAGTTAGTGGGAAAAGACAAACTACTTAGTGAGAGGCTTTCAGACAACTAGCTATTAGCTAGCTAATTTGGGAAGAAATAAAATTTATGAAGAATCCTTGATCAGATATCCAAACATAAAAAATAAAAACCACTCACATGCTAGAAGTAAATATATAAAAGTAAATTTTTTTTTTTTTTTTTTTTTTTTGAGACGGAGTCTGGCTCTGTCGCCCAGGCTGGAGTGCAGTGGCCGGATCTCAGCTCACTGCAAGCTCCGCCTCCCGGGTTCACGCCATTCTCCTGCCTCAGCCTCCCAAGTAGCTGGGACTGTAGGTGCCCGCCACCTCGCCCGGCTAGTTTTTTGTATTTTTTAGTAGAGACAGGGTTTCACCCTGTTAGCCAGGATGGTCTCGATCTCCTGACCTCGTGATCCGCCCGTCTCGGCCTCCCAAAGTGCTGGGATTACAGGCTTGAGCCACCGCACCCGACCAGTAAATTATTTTTAAAGACAATATTATATAGACAAAAAATAATTACTCTAAATTAATAGACAATATGTTTTCTATCACTGTCTTGCTTTTCTTCTCAATTTATTCATGTGTCATTTTAACTCACTATATAATGACTCCTCCTAATCCAATTATTTTTTATTTAACACTCCATTTGTTTTTAATAAGTGCAATATCACTTTTCTCAATAGAGGAAAAATGTAGAATTTGGCCTGTTATATTTGAAACACCTTTTCTTTTCAGAGTTGGGCTTCTGGAATGTGGTTAAATTAAGTATTCTCATCAGGTGTTTATTTTTCAGATTTCTGTGACTACTTCTCCAAAATAACCAGTGTCTGAAAGTGATGACTGCAATAAAATTAAAATTATGCATGTTTTCAAGAAAACTATGTGTAGGTAAATTTGAAGCTTTTAAATTTGAGGCCTATTTTAAACACGCTTTCGTCTGAGTTTTGTATTCACTTTTCTCAGAACCTCAATCTTTTTTCCTTTCAGATCAGATATTACAATTAAGAATATTGTAATATTGAGACTCTTATCTGAAGAAATAGGGACTGTAGGAGAACTTTCAATAGTTAAAATCATTCGCTGAAGTCTCTGCATGAAATTTTGTCAGAGTAAAATTGTGATGTAGGAAGTATTAATGCCTTTTACTTACTTTCTTCATTCCAGATGTCTCCTTTCCTTTCCTTTTGTCTCCAGATGTCTCCTGGCACCTATTGTCTTTAGTTCAGACAACTGAACCCTAATTTTTTAAATATTAACTTACTGATGACATTATATGGTACACTTTCATGAGGATGGATTCTACTGGGGAGTATTCTAATGCACGTGCCAGCACTAAAACCAAAGGAAAAAAATCACTTGTGGAAGAATCCCAAAGCTCTTTGACAACATTTCAAGAAGAGATTTTTAGGCTGGAATTCTTAGATTCATTCTTCATTTTAACTAGTAATTTTAAACTGTAAACGTATAGAGGAAATGAAAGAAAAAAAAACCTAGAAAATAACAAAGAGTACTTCAGCCCAGCTGTCTAATTCTCCCTCCTGAAGTTGTCCCTAATACAAATTTGTTTAATTCCTTACAAATATACATTATATTAAAATACATGTTTAAGGTTAAAAATGAGCATATACTCTATATGCTATTCTGTACCTAACTTATTTCTCCTAATAATACTTTAATCAACAAAGAGCAACTTTGTTCTCCTTAATAACACTAATGGACTATAGCATACCATTTTCTGGATGTACAATACTTTTTTTAAAAGTTCTTTCTTTCATGATGAACAATTATGTCAATTCAAGGCTTTTGCTATAACAAACAGTAACACAGTAAGATCTTGTACAGTTATCTTTGTATGCATGTGTGAGTACGTTTGAATGCTTTAATTTTTATTTTTCTTTGATGTATGGATTCATAAAATTCCTGAGAACGGCTTTATTGTGCTTTTTAATTTTTCAAATAAATGGGGAGTTAAATCATTTGCAATTGACCTCTCACCTAATTGCCGAGGTCAAAGAACTTGTGGTGTTTAAGATGCTGATAATTTGACATTTGTTAAGACTTGCTTACATACTAATATGTAACCAAATGTAAAACAGTAGTAGTAAAGTTTTATTTGTGCTTGAGAAAAAAATTCTTTCTCAAATTATTATATTTGGAAATTGATATATACCTATCAGAATAAGTTTGTTTATTTTTTCAAAACTTGTTTTTTAATGATTTTTAAAACATTAACATCAATCTTCAAGAAATGTTTACTGAATTAATCATTTTTTGGGTTGTATTAGTCTGGATTCTCCATTAGCAGAAAAAATAGCATGTGCATATGTGTATATGCATGTGTAATTCTGGACACACATACACAAGGCTTCATTCTTGTGTATATGTGTGTGTGTATATATATATATCAAGAAAGAGAGAGAGAGATTATAAAAAAATTGGTTCATGCAGTTATGAAGGCTTACAAGTTCTCAGATCTATAGCTGGCAAATTAGAGACCTAGGAGAACTGATAGCATAATTCTAGTCTGAGTTCAAAGGCCTGAGAACCAGGATGGCCAATGGTGTGGTTCCTGTTTGAAGCCTGGCAACCTCAAGATCCAAGAAGAACCAATGTTTTAGTTTGAGTCTAAAGGTATAAAAACACAAAGTTTCAGCTCAAAGACAGGCAGGGGGAATTCCCCTTTATTTCATACTTTTTGTTCTATGCAAGTCTTACACTGATTGCATAAGCCTCACCCACATGGTGAGAGCAATCTGCTTTACTCTGTCTATCAAGTAAAATGTTAATCTCGCCCAGAAATACCCTCACAGACACAACAGGATAATGTTTGACCAAATGTCTGGGCATCCAGCAGCCCAGTCAAACTGACACTTAAAATTACCAGAAGGGTGGATTAAAAAAATTATCCCTGAAGTTTTATCATTTTTGAGTATATATATGGTTATTTTATTAGATGCACACAAATTTTAAGTAACTACCTTCTTGCTGAAGAAAGACTTCCGTGATGGAGTTGCCTTCTCTATCTTTAAAAAGTGTTTTGTTTTTTTTTTTTTTTTTGGTATTAAAGCCTACCTTTTATAAAATTAATATAAACATATCATCTTATTTTTGGTTAATATTTATGTTGTTTCTTTCTTTCTATCCTTTTACTTCCAGTCCCCATGTCTTGATGCATTAAACTGCTCTCTTGTAAATATTATTGAACGGAAATTTAATGAATGAGTATAGACCATTTACATTTATTAAGATTACTGATATTTTGGGACTTATTTCTATCAACTGTTTTTTTTAATATATACGCTCTGTTTATCACCTAATAGCAGCAAGCAGACTTTCCTCCATTTTCATTTTTAATTATTTCCTTTTAATTATGATACTTTTCAGAATATTCCAAAGTATGAAAAATTATATTATAAATACCCATGTACATGTACTACAGATGTTGAAGAAATGAGCCAAACAAGAAAGGGCGTGATATCAGTAAACAGACTACCTGGCTTCAAAATCTAGCTCTATGTGAAACTGGGCAAGCCATTCAAACTTTCTTTGCCCCAGTCTCCTGGCCTACAAAATAAGCCTTGTAATAATGCTATCTCCTGGATTTTATCATTAGAATTAAATCAAGTAATATTTGTAAAGCATGTACAACAGTGACTGCTACATACTAAATAAGATATGTTTATTAAATATAATACAGTAATTAAATGTTAACATTTTTCCATATCAGTCATTTCTCTTAGAAATCAAAAAAGTAAATAAATATTATGGGAGTAGTGAAAGCTGTACACTACCTCCATCCTTTTTTCCCTTTTTCTCTCCAGAGTTAGTCATTATCCTGAAGTTAGCATGTATTTCTCCCACATATATTTTTATACAGTAAATATTTACTCATAGAAAATATATAGTATTGCTTTGGAGGCATTTAAAGAGTACATAAACATTTCATACCATAGGCATCCCTTTGAAATTTACTTTTTAAACTTATTATTATACTTTTGAAATTGCAGATGCTTATACTTACAGCATTTCATTCATTTTAACTACTGTATTACATTCCATTATGTGAAAGAAAAGTTATTTTTTCATACATTCTCTGCATTGGAAGAGAGTTAAATTTTTCAACTAATTTTTTTCTTAGCCCCAAAACATTTTGTCCTGTGTTTTCTTACAAATATATGAGAGTATTTTTTTTTAATAGTGTATATCAAGAAATAAAATTTCCTGGTAATTTGGTATGCCTGTTTCCAAATTTACCAGGCATGGCCAAACTACTCTCTGAAGTGACCAGGTCAATTCACAGCAACAATGCTAAGGCTTGTGCTTTCCCCATACCCTTGTCAACACTTGACTATGTTAGATTTTTAAATTTTAGTCAATATCGTAGATTCAAAATGGCCTTTTTATTGTAGTTTCAATTTTCTTTCCATGTATAAATTGACCGTGCAGCTTTTTTCCTCTGTGAAGTGCCTGTTCATATCCTTCACTCTTGTTCTATAGTTTAGCCTTTATCTTACAGATTTACATGTGTTATTTTATTTCATATTAACTCTTTGTGCTATAGCTATCTCTTTTCAGTTAGTGATATGATTAACTTATTTTATCATGGTGTGTTTTGTCAAGAATATTTTAATTTTAGTAATATACTTTTTAAACACTTTTATTTTTATTAAGCCCTTTTAAACCTTATTAACAACATTCTTCTGATGTTATAAATTATCCTCTAATATTTTCTTCTGGCAATTTAGCAGCTTGGTCTTTTACATGTATTTTTAAAATCATCTGCAATTTACTCTTGTGATTGCTATGATATAAGGATTTATTTTTATCTGTCATTAAAAAAAATATGTTTAGTCAATTGTGCCTTCAATTTTTTTCTCAGGATATTATTTAATAGTCCATTATTTCAGTATTGTTTAGACTACAACTTTCATCATTATATGTGTATTTATTTCTGGATTGTTCATTATGTTCTAGTGGCAATAGTTTATTCTATACCATATTATTTAGAAATGACGTGTTCACTCTTAGGCAGATTGTGTCCCCTTTTCGTTCATTCTCTTCAACACCATCTTTGTCCCTTTCTTTCTCTAAATGTGGCTGAATTAGCCTTAGCTTTTTTCAATTTCTGATTTAGGATCAGCTTGTCAGTATTCCTGAAGCATCTTGCTGTAATGTTTATTATTACTACCTAAATTTGTATAATAATTTAGAGAGAGATATTTTATTATGTGCATATTTTTAACAATTGCCTGGTATACCTTTATTTAACAAATACCTGGTATATTAGTGAACCTGGTTCACTAATAGTGAACACGTCTATAGAGCTATTTCTAAATAATATGGTATAGAATAAACTATTGCCACTAGAACATAATAAACAATCCAGAAATAAATACACATATAATGATGAAAGTTGTAGTCTAAACAATACTGAAATAATGGACTATTAAATAATGTATATAGGCTTTCATTTATTATGTCTTTTAACAAAATTTAATAATTTTACTTGAAAATCTTGTTTATTTCTTGCTACATTCATTTTTAAATGGCTGGTAATTTTGTTTGTTCTTGTAAACTGTATAAAAGGCGCATTTTCAAATTAATTCTGAATGATACAAATAATTATAATCAATATTTATTAATATTCCACTTCAATAAACTCTTATTTGTACTGATAAACTATATTTTCTTTTGATTTGTCTATATAACCAATTATGTCATATTTTCTGCAAATAATTTATTTTTGTCTTTCCTATGTCACAATATTATATTTTCTCTCACATTATATTTATTAGGATCTCCCAAATAATGTTAAATAGAAGTGTTGATACTGGGAATCTTCATTTTATTCCAGATTTTCAATAAAACTTTCTTAAAGATTTATCATTAAGTTGTGGTATTTAATGTGAATTTTTGATAAATTTGTCATTTGGTTAAGGAAGTTCTCATCTAGACCTAGATTGCTAAGGATTTTTATTTGACTTGATTTTAACTCAAATAGATATTAAATTTTATCAATAGCTTTTTTCCTGCACGGGGTGAGAGGGCAACATAACTTTTCCTTTATTCTATTTAATGTAATAATATACAGATTTTTCTAAAGTTTGCTAATCTTAAAACCATACTCCATCATTGTATGTGTAGAGAGGCACCTTCTAATAGGACAGTGAGTATTCTGTTTATTTTATGTGTTGCTGCATTTAGTTTGATGCTGGTATGTTTTAAGTACTGATTCTGATTCACGAATGGTTCTGTATGTGATTTTCCTATTTCTCATCGAGTTAGTTTTGATAAGTAGTTTTTCTGGAAGTTGTTCATTTCAACAAAATTACAATTTATCAGCATTATTGACCATAGTATGTTTAGACGTAAAAAAAAAAAACAAACATTTTTTTGTCATCCTAAATTTGTTTTTTCTTTTTCTTTTTCTTCTGTGGGTTTGCTTGGGGGAAGCATCTATTTTATTCATCTTTCTGAAGAAGCATCTTTCGGTTCAGTTGTCCCTTTCTGCTCTTTGTTTCCATTTTAATAATTTCAGTCCCACTATGTAGTATCTTCTTTCTCCTGCTTTCTTTGTGTTTACCCTCTTATTATTTTCATACTTTTTTTTAAGAATGGGGAAATAGGTAGTGAATTTTCAGCCCATTTTTCTTTTAAAAATATTCACTTAAAGCCTTAAAATTGACTCATATTACACCTTATCAGAATAGCATAAGTTTAAATAAAGTGCTTATTTTGTCTTTATCTCTATTTTCCAGTTTCCTTAAGACATTTAAATTGCATACTCATTATATATTTTTAAAACTTTTTTTTGAAATTTAGATTATACTGTATGTCTAGAGTAGGACTGTTTCTTAACTATTTCATGTTTCCTTACAAGATTATGGGTTTTCCAATGGTTTATTTTCAATTATATGGTTTAAAACTCTGTTTTTACAAATATTTGCTTTATGCATATATCAATCACTAGGAGAGATTTGTTGAACTTTCCACTTTGAAGCTATATTTGTAACTTTTCAGAATAGTACTGTACATTCACTTAAATATATTTTGAGTCTGTTATATGACTTTCCTTAATAAAGACTATTTTTGAAATATGCATTTTGTATTAAAAATATTTTGTCTAAAATTATTTTACAAGGTAGTGGAGACTACCTTCTTTTCTACAATATATACACATTTTTATATATGTATGTATTTTGATTTTTTAATGTTTGTGTTTCATTATGATTTAGCTATATTTGTAGTTATTTCTGTCTGTAACTTTAGGCTTCTTTTTCCTCTCCGTCTTTGTTTTCTGTTTACTAGCTTGGTGCAAAAGTAATTGCGGTTTTTGCCATTGAAAGTGATGTAAGAACAGCAATAACTTCTGCACCAAGCTAATAAAGGTTTCTTAATCCTTTATTTTCTCTGCTTATTTAAATAATGTTTATTCTATGTCCATATATTTAGTGACCTCACCTAATTTTTAAACTAGCTCCAAATGATACAAGTCCTCAGAATCATTTAATTGTGATTATACCTTCTAATCAAATTGTTTAGAATTTTAACTGCAGCTTATAAATAAATATTGCTGAATTATTCACTGTCAGTGTTATTGTTTACTTGGTTATTGCTAGCTTAGGTTTATCTACTTCTTTATCAATTTCTTCGCTCACTTTACTTCTTGCATTTTTCCTTTTGTGTGAAATAGCGTCCTTCCTGAAACATATTTTTAAGAAATTATTTCACCAAAAAACTGTATGTACTATGTTCTTTCAAGCATGGTATATCATAAAATATCTTTATTTCACACTCACTGTTGAATAATAGTTTTTTAAAATTTTGTTGTTTTACCTCATCTCTTTAAAAAGATTTTACTCGTTATGTCTAATTGTTACTTTTGAGAAATTTCTTGTCAGTGTAAATGTCATTTATTATAGGACATTTGTTATTTAGTTCTAGTTACTTTTAAGATAATTTATTTATGTTTAGTATCTGTTTAGGGTTTTTGACTGTTTGTTTTTGATGGGAACAATAGAGATCCACTCTCTTAATAAGTTTCAAAGAAGACAGTACAGTATTGGTAACCGTAGTCACCATGCGGGAATGTTTGCATGGGCTACCAGTGAAGTTTCAGGTGTCAAGTCTTGCAGTGTATTAGGAATTCGCTTTTCCAGATGTCTTAGATCAGTAATTGTATAGCCTACCATTCCCAGCGTTAATTTTTTTTTCAAAAAATCAATAGCTAGTCACTGTAAATGTGGAACGTTTGCACTCTGCCTGATGTCTGCAAATGTGTATTAGCATGCACTCAATCCTAATATTCTATACTACACCAATTATCTAATTTTCACCACAGCTGGCAGCCTTATCTCATAGACTGTGACTGAGGATCGGTGCACGGGCAAGCAGTGGCTTTCCTAGCACTCCCTATCTAATGTATCACATATAAAATAAGTGAAAACAGTGTGCTTACTCTGCAAATACTGCTCTAAGACATACTCCTTAGCATCTTACGTAAGTTCATTTAAGTTTAGCCCTTACATATTTTCCAATGGCACTGTCCAGACTTATTCTCTACTTCTGTTGAAAAATTATTTTATTTCTTGTTTGTTAATTCTTCTTCTTCCTGTGTTTATTCTGTATTTTTTAAAGAGAAGAACAAGATACAAGATTGAAATATATTTACACAATCTTTACATAGAAATAACTCTCTAAGTCACTTAAGATGTGTGTGTGTGTATAAATTTTTGATTTGCTAGTTTCTTTTTATTATTTTGCCACTAAGTCAATAGGTAACACTTGAGTTATTTTTCATTAATTAACAAAAATAACGTGTGAGTATGGGGTGTGCGACAGTTAAAAATAAAAACAAGTTATTTTGTTATAAGCTATCAATTTAATTTTGTGAAATTAGAGATGCTTTTTGAATATCTTTAAATCAATATAAAGTCATCTAACTGCTTTTAAATTCAATTAAGTAACTTTTTGTTTCTTAATAGTCCTATATTTTTCTTGTTGTCATTTTCTCAGAGAAAATTAGTAGCACAATATCAGCTCTACCAATTCAAAATTTTCAGTTCGGATCTTAAAAGTCTTAGTTCATTTTATTGGTACACCCTACCGCCTTTATTTCAACTAAGTTCTTTAAGATTTCAAAACAGAGTGGTTTCATAAGTTAATTATCACCTTGTTCTCTGGTAGAACCACTCCCACTCAGTTAGGGTGCTGAAGATACCATTTCATGGTCTTAAGTTTCAAATCAAAGAGAAACTTATCCACTGCTTTCCCTTGACCACCTGACATTATGGTCCAATCAGTAACACTTTAAAGCCAGCATTTTAGGTAGAAAAACAAACAAACAAACAAACAAAAAACCAAGGAGCCACAAAAAGCCAAAGATAACTGAAAGCTTGTCATCATCATCAAATCTGTTACTGTATTATTTCATTAAACCAGAAAGCCAAAACTTATGCTATGCAGGAAGTGCAAATAGAAGTGGATCTCTATTATCCGTACATTGTTTGTGGTTTCTGGGTTCAACTGAACCAACCAGACCCACCTTGCACGTTATGGCATAACCTGATAATGTTCCTGTAGCTTCTTAAATATGGTTCATTTTTTCTTTGTGTGGCTTTATTTCTTTAGTGATTTCTAGATAGTCTTATTGACTGCCAGCTCCTATTCACTCTCGGCCTCTCAGGTTATTATTTCTAGAATCCACTCACTTAAAAAAAAACAAACAAAAAACAAAACAAAACAAAACAAAAAACTGTATATTTTAGGAAAGACCCCTGTGGCTGGCATCTCCTTTTGTTTTATTCTGGCAATAAAGTTGATGTTAGGACATCAATCGTCTGTCTTTAGAATCACATATAACCTATGATTTCGAACGAATTTTTCATCAAAAATTTGCAAACATTTGCATATATCCTAACTGAGCATCTCTCCCCACTCTGCTAATTCACTTTCTTGTCTTGTAAATGCTTTTCCAATTGGACGTTGCCAACCACAACCCCTTTCTAGGAAAATGTTCTTTTTCAACAATATATATGAGTTTACTTTTCTAACTGCAGTGATTGATCTAATCAGAACTTCATAAATCTTTAATAAATTACAACTCAGTGCATTACTGATGTACCATTGAAACTATTTCAATTATTGTCAAAATAAACCTTGGGGTGGGGATGGGAAAATGGTTGCTTTTCCAAATAATACCATTAGTTTGTTTCCATTTTTAAAAAGCATTTTTGAGGGTGGCAGAAGGGAATAAATGAAACTTCAATGAGCTGGAATAAAGTAAGCCAACATTACTTTAACCTATAATTATAAGATCTGAAAAGCATGTACACTGAGTTTAAACTATAGTAGCACTTCACAAAATTCCTTTTTAATAATACAGTTTTTTTGTTTTGTTTTTTTTTTTCTAAAGAAGAACACCCTTTAGTCATTGGGTTCTGTATTCTACAATTGGCTTTAGAGACTGGTGATTTTGCACCAGCAGTTACAGTAACTAGAGAAGAAATATTGCTTCCTTAACTTTGTGGCTCTCTGTCTGTCGACAGAAAAAAAAAAAAATAGCTTAAAAAATCAAAGCCAGATGGCTTTAGAGGAAATGCCTCTAATGCTTCAGCTGTTGTTAAGACACCCCAGGGGAAACACTTTTATGGCTGGTCACCATGGCCCTGCTTTCCTGGCCCATCTGCTCCCTAGATCTTGTGTAAGACCAGTCATGGCCTCTGTTAACTCTAACTGAACAGCAAGGTACCTTGTTCTGGCTCCATAGTGCCTACTTAAAAACAAAACGAAACAAAATACAAACACAGACAATGTAATATTATGAATATCCTCAAATAAGGCCTTGGCTAAAACAGAAGAGAGAAATTTGAGACCAAGTGATACATGATTTTTTAAATCAGCAGAACCGTCTTCTATTTCTTTACAAGTAATGACCACTTGGCAATGAGAAACTTAGAAAACTTGTGAAAATTAATTTTCTTCTCCAAGAACCTGCCATAAATCATCCTTTATAATTTGACTCAAGAGGCATGAGAGTGATGGTCTGTATATCATCCACAAATTTCTTCATTGCAATGAGGTTAAAAGAATAATGATTAATACTATACTTGCATGTTAACTAAAAATTTAAGGTTTAAAATGCAGTTTATTGTACCAAGAAATGCATAGCCATTGTTCCAACTGTATTCATTTGGATGTGTTTGAGAATTAAATATACAATGTCTGGAACACAATATACAGTCACATTTTATTTTCCCTGTCTTGTAGGAAGGCAATCCACAACATTTTGAAGAGTTGTGTCATTGATCCACAGGTACTTAAGTGAAACAAGTGAAACTAGTATCTATCTTGAGTAGCTCTTACTCTTTCTAGAAGCAATGTCAAGGATGCAGTACCCCCAACACAATTTTATGAATGTTTTCATCACAAGTAAACTATGGCAGAGCTTTAAATTACTATGACTCCTAGGAGGACTTCTAATTTGGGATTCTTGGAGCCTAGATTTCTGTTCTTCCTATGAACTGCAGATTCAATTATTTGGTGAGAAGTCATCTATTTAGTGGCCATGTGTGCTGAATGGTTGTGTAAAGTAAAACTAATAAACCTTCTAGGATGAAAAGTATTAGAAAAAAAAGATTGTCAAAAGAGTCTGTTTTTAACAATGGTAATGGAAACTAGCATGTGCATATGTTGAAGGCAATAACATACAGAACCTCTTTGTGGTTTCACAGGAAAAGGTAGCAACTCAACCTCAGCATGATAGCAATTATGTATGAAGAATAATGCATTCTCAACTTTAGTGTGATAGAGTTTATATTTTTAGGTACAGTGTGATTTTTAACTTTGTTGGGTTGGTAGTGAAAATTAAGGTAGGTGCATGAATAATTCATGATGAATTAAAACATCTCATATACAAAAATGACACTACTAGTCAGTTATTTAGGAATTAGAAAATTTGTTCTCTACTGTCAGATATTCATTACTTCTAATGAAAAGTGTCAAAGAGCCCACTTTTTAGAGCAAATGTAAGTCGGTCTCTGGAAATATTTTAGTGTGATTGGAACTCATTGATTCATTTACTCCCAGAGGCTGCTAATGGAAAGATCATTATTGAAGCCCAGGTTAAAATATAATCCTGAGATAACTTTATTTATGTCAACATTAAGAAGAATTTCGTGGCCGGGTGCAGTGGTTCACGCCTGTAATCCCAGCACTTTGGGAGGCCGAGGGGGGCAGATCATGAGGTCAAGAGATTGTGACCATCCTGGCAAATATGGTGAAACCCTATCTCTACTAAAAATACAAAAATTAGCTGGGCGTGGTGGTGCATGCCTGTAGTCCTAGCTACTCGGGAGGCTGAGGTAGGAGAACTGCTTGAACATGGGAGGTGGAGGTTGCAGTGAGCCGAGATTGCACCACTGCCCTCCAGCCTGGCAACACAGCGAGACTCAGTCTTTAAAAAAAAAAAGAAAAGGAATTTTGGAAGATATTTGTAGTTATTTCAATATCCATTAATGAATTTTAACTTCAGGTAACTTCATATTTATTTATGACATTAAAAGATCTTAGGGTTAAATTTTAAAGCTTGAATACAGTGAATTTAACTAGAGTAAGAACAGATATTTTTAAGGTAATAATTTTGGTTGAAATATCTAATTTAAGACAGAAGATATGCTCTCTTATCATATAAAGTTACCTTGTGAAAGATCATAGGCAAATCCAGGACTCTGTCTTTGTGCCCTGATTGCACCTGCTGGGCTTTCCTCCAAATCCTAACTGCCTAACTGCAATTCAAGTTTGAGTGGGGCACGTTTCTTGCTATAACCAATGAAAGCCTAACTGCAACCATAAGAAAACATTAATCATATAATCTTATTCAGTGTCCTTGTACCATACTATGCTACTAATCCTGCTAAGCATAGTTTAGTGTCTGAAATCCTCTTGAATGAGGCCTTTGTTAATAATTTTCCATGGTGACTTACTTGATCTGGGAAATATATTCCTCTCATTTGGGATATTTAGTTCTGTAAATCTAGGATGTGTTGATTAATTCTTGGCTCTTTCACTACAATGAACTATGCATAACATCTAAACAAAATTAGTAAAACCCCCAAAATATTCTCTTGCCTGTATATCATATATTATCAATTGAAGAACACTATTTATTAAAATGAGGCTATAACAGCAATACTATTAAATATAACATTTTAATTCTCTAGTTCATTATTAAAAGGAGACCTAAAAAGGTAGAAAACAGATTAAGTTCCAATGCATATCTTTATTAAAACAGGAAGAAATTTTTGAATCAGAAGATCAATTAATGTCAAAATTTGTCATATAGAATGTGTATGATATTGTATATTAATGCTTTTATAACTTTTTGGTAACTGGAATATAAAATTTCCCACAAATAAACAATAAATTAATTGTGACAAAAGGAAAAAACTTAACATATCAAATTACCTGTACTTAATCAAAAATAATCCCAACTGATTAAGTAAATTAACTTTCATATTTAATATGTATTTGAATTATAACATTAGAAAACAAATTAACCATGGAGAGTATTTAAGTGTGTATGTTTGTGAGAGAATATTATTTCTCATAAAATGGGTTATGTTACAAAATTTCAAATCAGTTATTTTAAAAAAATTCTATATTTCCCCATAATAATAATACCACAAATATTAGAAAGATACATAGCAATCTTTATAATTGCAAGGTCCAAGATTAGTAAACCTTGACAGCCAAACATAATTCACTTTGACTTTAAAATAAGTATGAAGATGATTAGAAGAGTGCAGGAAAATGGTCAATGAAATTGAGAAAAATATCTGTCAACTAAACACCTCTGAAATCAGAAGTAGTGGAAAAGCTGTCCGCGTGTGGATTTTTTTTTTTTTCTTTTTTCTTTCTTTCTTTTTTTTTTTTTTTTTTTTGAGGTGGAGTCTCGCTCTGTCGCGCAGGCAGGAGTCCAGTGGCGCCATCTCGGCTCACTGCAAGCTCTGCCTCCTGGGTTCACGCCATTCTCCTGCTTCAGCCTCCTGAGTAGCTGGGACTACAGGCGCCCGCCACCATGCCCGGCTAATTTTTTTGAATTTTTAGTAGAGACTCGGGTGTGGATTTCTAGAAGAAAGTTAACATATACAAGTCACTTGTAATCTCATTGTTCACAGAATAAAAACTGCCTAACAGCACATTATTTAAAATTAAATGTCCTGTTGTTTAGCAAATATCCACACTTTCCACGGCAGAATTGTGCTTTTCTGCTCCTTGCTTCTGGGTAGCGGGCGATGGGATGTTCACACATGGGAAACAAGGAAGGTCTCGAAATGTGTTTGACCACTGAACTTATCCTGTTGCCTTCCTGCTTTTCTTTACCAGAAGAAAATAAGTTAGCTGTGGGATTTAGGAGAACACGTTGGAGACGACTGAGACAAAACGAAGCCTAACTAAGCTTAGAAGAGTAAAACAAAACAAAACAAAACAAAACAAAACAAAACAAAACAAAAACAAAAAACCCAGTTTATCTGCAACTACAAAGGCAAAAAAGATACATGCTTACTCCAAAATGCCACGAAGTTTTCGTATGAGTGATTATGCACAGTATTGATACACTAACTGATATACTCTTTAAAGAAAAAAATTAGTTTTGTCAAAGAAATATTTAGCACAGAAAGTGTTAGACTAAGACTATATAGGAAAATTAAAAGTAATATTAACAAGAACAGTAATGATGACCTTTGTAGCAATTGTAATTAAAACAAAAGTGTTTTACTTGCATTATCTCATTTTATATAAAAGACACAATTCACACTGTAAATTGGAATGCTTAAAATTTTATCTTTACTAAATTAAAAAAAGTATTTCTATATAAATTGGGTCTTATATTTTCCACTCAAATCAATTTAGCCATCTCTTGTCCTAGTATGGTAAAATTTGGTTTCCTGAATGAAATAGCAGTAACAACAAATATAGATCTCCTTGTCACTGATGCTATGTATGACCTTCTTATCAAAGTTAGTGCCTTTATTATTTTGGTTCGGCAGTCCTTAGCTTTTTAAACAGGCAAATATCTGTCCTTAAAGAACATCTATCCTTGCCTCATCCTTCTGCTAGAATATAACCTGAAGCAGGAGAGACAGAGAGAGGAAAACGGAGAGAGAGAGTCTTCAAAAATAAGAGATTATTTCTGCATCTTAAAAGACAGTAAAATTTACTGGTGAGCTTGAGGGAAGAGTTCTACGTCCATTCTAAGCAGAGAAAAGAGAATGTTCAGAACCATGAGATATTGTGGCCCACTGGAGAACAGATAAAAAGGTGGTAAGATTTGAAGATAAATTCAAACATGGGTGGACCAAGGTATAGGTCTGTGGGGAATGGAGTGGGAAGGTCACTGTGATTAAAAATTTGGGTTGAAATGCAGAATAATTACCTTGAAGTTAGACATTTGTTGTTCAATGAATTTGTAGTTTTTAGGGAGGAAAGTAAAATTTGATTTTATCTGTTGTTAGAAGCAAAACTCATGTGTTAGTGTGAAAAAAAAGATAGTAGTGGGAAGAACTCAGAGACCAGTTAGGAGTGGAGACAGACACCTTTTAAGAAAACAAGAGATGTTATAATATTTCAGGTGATACATGCACTTTTGAACTCAAGTAGAGGCTATGAGAATGAAAAAGAGGGATACATTTGAGATATCTCAAAAGGCAATGGAATTTCCAATATTTAGTAGCTTCCAGGCACAGCCTGCTCCCTTTTCTTTGGGTTCCACTCCAACTTTAATTTCCAGACCCAAATTCCTGCCCTGTGTATGTGATCCTTCACCACATGGATAAACAAGAAAAATGTGGTAATCGAATCTGACAGGAAGTAAAGTTAAATTTTATTTTATGAACAAAGCCAATGTAGTCTTGTTTCCACTATACCTTATTTAATTGACAAATTATTTTTAAGAGGGTTGGCATTCTAATTGTTGATGAGCAAACAGATGCCAATTACAAGTGAATTTCATCCTTTCATTAGCATAAGCACAAAAGGAGATTTTACTTGAAAATGCTCTTAGTTGATTCATTATTGAATATGTTTAAGGAAATTAATTGCATATTTAGAATACGTAAAACTGACTTAATGCAGCCTGTTTTCTATTTTAATTCGACTGTTTCTTAACCTAATTTTTTAATTTGAAAATAATGCAATATGTAAAGCTATATTATCATTCACCAATTAAAAGGAATGGAAGCTGTATCTCAGAGAAGTACTACATCCTACCAAGTATAGTTCTGAGAGTGCTTTCTTCTTGCATTGTTAATCAGATGCAAATATGTATTAGAATTGTTGATACATTCATCTTCATAATGTCTTTTCAGCTTGTTAAAGCGAAGTTTAAGAAGCTCCTGGAGGAGTAATAGGCTGCATATAATGGACTGGGGAGTGAAAACTTCGGTTCTATATGCTTAATTAGTTTCTAATTTCTCTGTAATCTCCTCGTGAGTCTCTAACAGAAAATAATATTGACCATACATATGGTACAAGTGGGTGCTGGTATTTTGGATCATTCTCAAGGGGCTCACTAAATTACTAAGCCTAGTGTATTACTAATTCAAATTAAACTCCACCTCCCATGTAATTGTAAATTCAGTGAGTAAATAGTGCCCTATGAACATCATGGGCTTATCATTAGAGATAAGTGAATGAAGTGCCTCGCACAATGTCTGTAAGGAAATAATGTAACACCTTACCCTGCTCCATTAACAGAATAAGCGTTTACATCATATTCCACCCAAGGGGAAATTTTAAAAATGCTTTGTACTCTAAGGTAAACAATGACAGAAAGAATAACAGACTCATTCTGTCTAGTTCAAGTCCACAAATTAAGCCAAACCTTTAGACTTTCTTGTAAGTCACTGACTCCCTAACAAAAATAAGTTTATCCTGACCTCTGAAATTTTGATATATAGAAATTGGAGAATATCTTCTAATTTGATAATAATTCAAAGCAGTTATTAATTTTCCACCATAAACATTACACATTTCATAAATTAAATTTCTAGTCTATTTTCATTAACTTAATTTTTTTTTTTTTTTGAGATGGAGTCTCACTCTGTCACCCAGGCTGGAGTGCTTGCTGAGGCGCGATCTCGGCTCACTGCAAGCTCCGCTTCCCGGGTTCACGCCATTCTCCTGCCTCAGCCTCCCGAGTAGCTGGGACTACAGGCGCCCGCCACCATACCTGGCTAATTTTGTGTGTGTGTTATTAGTAGAGATGGGGTTTCACTGTGTTAGCCAGGATGTTCTCTACCTCCTGACCTTGTGACCCCCCAAAGTGTTGGGATTACAGACATGAGCCACCGCGCCCGGATTCATTTATTTAATTTTAGGAGCAAGTTCGGTTAAAACCTGTACTCCAATGAAAATTTTTCTGCAAATGAATTTTTTTTCTAAATGATTTTGTCTCTGAATCTACTTTTGACACCTGATTTCCAGTGAGTGCTTGATAAAATGTTTTATATTACTATTATTATGGCAATCATTTTCATAGTGTATAAATATATAGAGATTCAAATATGTACTCTCTATGATCAACTTTCAAACTGCAAGTATTCTGGTGGCTTTAGCAGAGTTAGGAGACATTGAACAAACAATTTACTTCAGTTTTTCTTGTTATATAAAGCAGTGATGCATGTTTCTTCCAAGGTTCAACTGAACATAGTATTCTATGACTACTCTGTGAAGGAATAATGTGATCACACGAAACCAAATCCAGCTGAAACATTGGGGAAAGATTAATGTTGTGTACATGATTATCATTCCATATTTATTCACCAAGTGCTGTCTGGACAAAAAGCATAAGATATGTCAATCAGGCGTAACTGACTGACTCTATAAGCAGAGACTAACCATTCCCAATATATAACCCCTTCTTGTCTGGATACACTGTTCTAGATACACTTACCACTTTAAACACTTTGATGATTCTGGACACTCGGTCAGCTAATCCAGACCAGGGTACCAGTCCATGTCTTGTTAGGAAGCAGCCACTCGTCATAACTCGTATTACTGCCTGAACTCTGCCTCCTGTGAGATTCTCAAACCCCACTGTGAACTGTACATGCGAGCGATCTAGGTTGTGTCCTCCTTATGAGAATCTAATGCCTGATGATCTGTCACAGTCTCCTGTCACCCCCAGATGGGATCATCTAGTTGCAGGAAAACAAGCAAAGGGCTCAGACTGATTTTACATTATGGTGAGTTATATAATTATTTCATTATATATTACAATGCAATACTAATAGAAACACAGTGCACAATAAATATAATGTACTTGAATCATCCTGAAACCATCCCCACCCCACCCCGATCGGTGTAAAAATTTTCTTCCATGAAACTAGTCCCTGGTGTCAAAGAGTTTGGGAACTGCTGCCCCAGAACAACCACTCCAGATAAGACACAATGACTGAGTTATATGAGTGACCTGAGAAATTAAAATTTCTGAAAACATTAACCAATCTGGACAAAAGACTATCTTCTCAGCATCCCAGGAGAACTCGGACTGCCTTACATTCTTACAGGGACAAAGGGGCATGGCCAAGTAGAGATGTCAAATAATCCCTAAGTAGGCCATTCACTCTCTTTTACGTGTGTAAAATGTGTACATTTTCTCAAGGTTTAGTTGGGCATGGTTTCACATAGTCAATATCAATGAGTAAGTACTCAAGCACCCTCTGACTTGTTGAAAACTATGCCAGTTAACTTATCAATGTTGTTGCTGATTAATGAAGAATAAGTAATAATTATTTATAAAATTTTAATGTATGTCTTAGTGCTTGTTTATTTAATCTTTTAAAAATTCAGTTAGCTAATGTTTATAATGTGTACTATTAATGTGTCCCCTCTTTGGAATCCCTTACAGAGAAAACTGAAAGTAGGAATGCCTTTACTAAGTCTTTTATAAAGATAAACTTGGACAGAAACTATTTTCACTTTCTAAAGCTTATACATAGTAAAATAATATGCTATACTCCTAATAAATTTTATTATTGAACTAATTAAGTGTCGTATCTGAAATGAATGAGGTTATTTGCAATAAATTTTTGAATAAACAAAATCCATTATTATTTTAGTATGAATGATTAAGGATTGCTAGAATGATGTATGCTATATTGAGTTCTGCCAATTTTGTAAATATTACAGTTAGTCTTATTCATTCCTCAGTCTGTTCAATGGTTTTTTGAGCATGTACTATACATTTGGAAATTAGAGATCAACAGGTTGATGTACAATATATGAAAATTATCTTATCTGACATAAAAAATGTAATCTATTTTTTAAAATAAGCCACAGTGAAGTGTGAAATACATGCATGTTATTTACTACTACTATTATTATTATTATTATTATTATTTTGGAGACAGAGTCTTGCTCTGTCACCCAGGCTGGCGTGCAGTGGTACCATCTTGGCTAACTGCAACCTCCGTCTTCCGGGTTTAAGCATTTCTCCTGCTTCAGCCTCCTGAGTAGCTGGGACTATAAGCATGTGCCACCACGCCCAGCTGATTTTTGTATTTTTAGTGGTGGTACATGGCTGTTATCCCAGCACTTTGAGAGGCCGAGACAAACATGTTATGAAAGCATAGTTCTAATTGCTCTTTAAAGTCTAAACTCTCCTTAAATTGTCATTCATTCACATTTTTAAATAATCTAACACATAATTTTTATCTTAGCTTCCAATGTTTTCTACATTACTGTGCAATTAAATATTTCACTTCAACATCTACTCAATATTTTATATTCCTCGACATTATTTTCTTCATGCCAGAGGAAATAAAATTACGTAAGGAAAAGGTGCCGAAGATCACAGAGGAAGTGGGACATGAGCTGAGCCCTGAAAAGAGAATGGAACTCCAGCCAGTTGCAGAAGGGTCTTGACTCTCAGGCAAAGAAACTTAGAGCTGATTTGATGGTAACCTCAGAACCTCCGTGTTTTCTTTTTCTGTCTTACTTTCTTTTGTGAAAGTCCTGTCTTCGTTTCCAAGTGTGGAAATTTTACTTACTTTGATTCAGAGGTTATCAGGAAATTTTAAAAAGTTTCAATCCAGCAGTTAATAGATTAAAAAATGAACAAGAAAACAGCAAGGACTGTTTTTTCATTTTTCCGACTTTCATAAAGCTAAGTGAAACACTTCAATTTTAAGAAATTCTCCTCTTTCTCAGGCCAAAATTAAGCTCTAAAGTTTAGAGGCCAGTAGAAAATCAAGCATAACCTCCCCTCTTGCTACAAACAAAAGAAAACAAACCTTGCAGCCAGGACAGCAGGAATCTGGCTTGGTAAAACTGCAATCAAAGCTGCTCTGTAGATCAGCCAGCAATGAATCTCCAGTGGTAATATGGGAGCATGCCACCACCATGATGCTTTCAATCCTAGTTAGCAAATACCCCCTTCTAAGATAAAATCTGTCTCCTATGACTAACCATCAGGGCCATAAGGTTGACAAACCCAAATGAAAGCATCTTTTCTTATCCAAATGCCATTATAAATCACATTTTGTAAACAAATGTTGCTTAATATTACTCCTACTTTTTAACCCAATACAAAAAGTTTTATAGGTTCAAAAGTTATGTGTGTTCTTAGATATGTATACTAAATATAAAATGCATCATGATATGCTATTCATCTTTTCAAAGGTAAAATGAATATATAATTACATAACCATAAGTTAATCTTTCAGAGATATACAGAGAAATACAGAGACATACAACTAAGCCTATGAAGAATATAAAGAAATGACAAAAAATGTGAAGAAATTCAGACTCTAGCAATATAATAAGGGTCATAGTTGTTTTCGTTTTCTTTTGTCTTTGTAAAAACTGAATAATTTAATTGTCGAGTAACTGAAAATGTGATTCTAATTCCCTTAATTACATGGTACTAAATATTTTCTTCCAAGGTTTTCCTAGCCTTTAGTTTAGACAAAAGTAAGCTTAACTGAGGCAAATAGTATTAAGTGAAAATTTATTTATCAGATACTACTTTGGAATTTTAGGAAAAGTTTTTTTTAATTATAATATGGTTACTTTGATCACATTAAAAAATCAGTGGATATTTTGAATAATGACAATTCCTGTGAAAGAAGCAAACAGCTCAGTATATATCGTATCTAAAGTGCTATTAGCTTTCTTCTCCTTCTAGAAGAAATAAATTTCATTCATGATGAATTGTTAAATATACTCTTAAGCAAGTAAAACAATAATTAAGGAAAATAGTTAGATTTCCATATTTCATAGAAATGTATTAGTTTTATAATCTGTACAGGAGACTATATAATCTACATAAGAAAATCACTGAAAAAGTGGTCTTTAGGGTTTTTACCTTTCCTTTTATGTGATGGAGTTTAAAAAGATGAAAGGCAAGCTTTTGTGTTTACATCTGGAGTATAAAAGCAGCTCAGTATGAGAGGAGGACATTCCATGAAATACTATGTCAGAAACATTCTCAGTCAGAATTCCAGAAATAGCAAGATGTTAAATAGATAATTAAAATGTCTTCAAGGTTTAAACCATAGGGACTTAGGGTTTTAATCATGTAGTGTATATTCATCAGAAGTTTTTACTTTTATCTTGATCAAATTTTGATGCTGTCTTTGGGGGAAGAAAGACCATGCTCTGTACTTCTGAAATTCTTTAGTTTGATAGGATCTGATATTAGCATGCTTGACTCAAAATAGCTATCATTTTATTAGATGCCTGGCAGAAGCCTTCAGC
This sequence comes from Colobus angolensis palliatus, assembly GCF_000951035.1. Lineage (NCBI taxonomy): Eukaryota > Metazoa > Chordata > Mammalia > Primates > Cercopithecidae > Colobus > Colobus angolensis. The sequence continues at coordinate 129,570 of NW_012118265.1, forward strand.
AATGCTGTCTTGCAGAAACATAATGGGTTTCTCCATTTCTGATGAAATTGGAAAGCTGTGGGAACTTCTGTGTCATGGCATAGGAATTGTGTTACCCATGGTGTAAGATTTTTTTTTTTTTTTTTTTTTCAGGGAAGGAATCAAACAGAAGGATGTAACTAATCACAACCTTAATGTAAACAGACTTCATTCCAATTTTTTTTAATTTAATGCAAATATAAGAGTATACGTTTGGCAGCAGGGTGGTTATTCAATCAAAAAGCAAATATCTAAATATATATTTGATTATATACATCATCAAAGATATGTAGCTTAGAAATTCACCCCATCTCCTGGCATATATGGCATTATTTTTTTTTTCTACTTCATTTCCTATGTTGAAAAAGGCACCACAAAGTAGACTTCTTAATGGTGGGCGTTAAAATTAAAAAGCAAGAAAATTATCATAGATCAACCTATTATTAGTTTCATATTAAAATACATGTTACCTAAAGTTAGATTTAAGACTTAATTTGAAATATAGATGCATATACCTTTAACACTGACAACAGTGATAAGGTCATTAAATATTTTTGTATACTAATTCTCATATCAGTCTTCTATCACATTATGCAAAAAAAGAGTTGAAATTATTGTATTTCTTTATATCTGAGATTTTAAAACGAGATGCTTCCCTAAGTCATAGTGAATGAAAATATTGCAAATAATAAGTAAATATTCCTTAGTATTACTGCTAATGAAAAGGGAACTAAAATCATTATAGAACAAGATATTTCAGGCAATTGAACCATCTAAAATCTCTCCATATTTTACATAGAATAAAGACATTAACTTACCTTGCTTGTTACATTGGATAAGAAAATGAGAGGAATTGATAAAGAAATATATTAACGAAAATGTTCTTATTCACAGTGAGTTTAAGTAGTAAAATTTCAGATTCTGTTTACATTTTAGTTCAATTGCTTGAATATACATGTAGGTGGAGAAAATACTAATTGTGCATGTTAGACTGGATGATTGTTTAGTAGAAAAGCAAAATGTCCTTCACTTTTAAAGATAATTGGTAGAGCAATATCAGATAAATGAAGAAAATATGATTGAGGCTTTTAAAACATTATTCATAACTGGAAACTGATTTTTTAAATTTAATAATAAGAGGTCAAATGTAAAACTTTCTAAAGGCATCATTTTATAGTATTTTATAGTATGTATATGCATATATAGTACCTAAGTTCATACTATTTAAATGTATACCACAAAAATATAGTATAGGTAGAATTAATTTTGATGAGATTTAGTTTAGCTCTAACTTTTAACAATGTCTAAGTACGCTAAACAACTGATTTTTCTATTGACATTATTTGAGGTCTAGTTTCTAATCTTATCAATAATGGAGCTGAGGCAGAGTAAAATTTAGACTTCTTTCATAAACATTATTAAAACTGAGGTTCACACAAAATCATCTGGTTAGAAAGGAGGATTTAAATGATGGTATAATTTGTAAATATATGAAACAAAAAAATCAAATTTATTATAGGCACAGAAAGCATGGCTGCCTGGTCCTTTATTCTGTAAACACCAAGTCTTCAAATTCCATCTAATATCAGCAAATGGTCAGTTTATCGCTTTCCATTCAAAATTCCTGCAATTATTTTCAGCTCTTACAAAATCTCTCCCAATATGAAGTCTTGTCTGGATTTTTCTAAAAAATGTTTTGGATTTAATTTGGGGATCTTTTAGAAAAACAGTAACGTGAGGTTTTAACTGAAGGAAAAGTTTGAATTAAATATTCTAATTTAAAATAAGTTAAAATAAATATGTTATTGTGTTTCAATTCCGTTGAATTATTGGTCTCAGATGTTCAAGAGTACAAAACGTATTTCAAGCCTGAGGCTATTTTTACACACACACACAACACACACACACTTAAAACATTCAGTTGAATAAAATAACATTGGAAAGACTTTTCATAGTATAGGCCAGATAGCTTATCTAAATTTCCCTGTATTTAAAATAATTAATTACAGAAGTAAACTTCATATTTTAGCAAAATATCATTTATATATAAATAAATCATAAAATATACTTTTCATGAAGTTTTATTGAAATAATTCTGTCATAGCAATTACCTATAATTTCAAATATATTATATTTTAGTCAATGTTAATGAAAAGTAAAATTAGGTTGTTACCCATCAACTCTTCTAACTCAAATGAGGAATTTTAAATAACTAAGCTTGAATATTTTAAGCACAAACTCATTCATATCAATCAGACATAATTTTTATTTTGCCTTTTTGAGAAATGATCTAAATACTCAATCATTTAGGAAAGAAGATTATAATTAAAACAGTGTGCAATTTAATGTTAATCAGAAATTACATGATGTACAGTAGCAGGTAAAAATATTCAAATGCCTTCCAAATAACAGAAGTAAAGCTGAGAACAGTCTTTTAATAAAGCCTATTTTGCCTGGTAGGAAAAGATTGTTAGTTGTAAAAAGAAACCTTTTAAACTAATATGATGAGGTGCATGTAAAAATTAATATTATGCTCTAATGTTCTCTCTAGTGAGTAGCCTAGGTTGATTTATTCATTTAGGTAATTATGTTCAGCAATATTAGTAATTCACTGTTAAATTGAATTTGGAGAACGAACAATAAATTGAAACTGTAGTCATATTTCTTTCTCACTGTGTAACAAACAGAGATGTATTGATGTAAGTTCTGAGTGTACTACATAAGTTAAATTCCCCAGACTGCAATTTGATCAAAAGGCTTTAGACATTTACTTGAGCTATATTAGGCGGCTGCCATTGGATGGCAGTAAAATTCTACATCAATCACTTTAAGCAAAGTGAAGCTGGGAAAATAATGGGACTTTTCTTTTATTATTTAACAGCAGAATGCTGATTTAAAAGGCAAAGCTCAGGGGGTTGCATATATTGTGGCAATACCAGCTAATTTTTTTTAACTGTTTTGTTTTCTTCTCTGCTCTATTTAAAGGGAGATGTAATTTTAGAAAAAAATAATTCATAGTATTTTGTCACACCAAGAGTTGTTTTGCTTTTCTTTTACGTAATAAAAATTTTCATGTCTTTATTTTTAAAAATAAGTCATTAAAGGGGTATTAACAAATTATATATGATTTAAACCTTTGCACAGTATTAATGCCCAAGTCCTCTTTTCATTTCTTCTGATTGTAAAGCCCATGTGCATTTTGCTTAGGGTTTAAAGGCTGATTTACATAAATAGCTGTAAATATTATAATGTCTAATTTTATTGAAACAATTTGAATAGAATACAAAAATTTGAAATCACACAGGAAACACTGCTAACCATGATATTGCAGAAAAGAGTGTTCCTTCTCAGGAGGCCTTAAATTCTGTGCTTATACACCACTGAAAGTAGTCAGTATTTTGCCCCTGAGATATGAAAGACAATATTTAATATTTCTGATCTTATGTTAATTTGTGGTTACTCAAGAACGATTCACAGGGAGGTACAGTCTGAAAGAAACTCTTTGTCATCTTAAACCTGTTGTGTTTATCACATAAAACTAACAGGAATGAATAGCACAGAGAACAAATAAAATGAGATATGTCCTAGATGCTATCGCACATAAGGAAATGTATGTTCTTGTGTCTGTTCTCACTCATTTAGAATTTTATTTGGTTAGAAGTTGGTAACATCAATTACAATTTATTTGGCAATAAAATGAACCAATTGTTTTCAGAAAATATTCAGGATGGTTTGACACAATCTGAGGGCGATTAATCAGGATTTCCTAGGATCAAACCACAGACTTTTCTGCTATTTATCTTTTCCCTCACTTTATGTTTAAAGTCTATTAAAAGTTTATAGTCTTTCAAAGATCATATTAGGCATTAAAATTCAGGCATCTCATTCCTGCCGCAAAGATTGTTAGAAGAAAAGAAAATAAGTGGGTTATCATGAATCCATTCTCATCATGAGGCGTGTAAAAAGCATGCACAGTGGAACAATATTCATTTATTTTTACGACAATGCTCGAGAAGAGAAAAAAAGGAAGTGAAATAAACTTAGGGATATATAGTATTATTACTTCCAGGCACAGGGAGTTAGAAAGGCTGGAATGAAATACCTTAGTATGCAGAAAAGCGTATATTTAACTTTGTGTGTGTGTGTTGTAGGATGCCATTTTTTCAGGGTTTCGTTTATTCAGTTACTGAATATTTCTGATGCAAAAATTTGATTTAACATCTATTTAACTGACTATTTGACAATATTTTTAAAAGTTTATCTTACTGAATTTTTATGAGAATAAAGAATACATTTACATGGTTTTTCTACACTTGCCATTCCCCAATAAAACCTAATAAAAAAATATATATAAGTGAACCTCAAATATTTATACATACAGAGTTTTAAAAGAAAAAATATAATCAATTAAATATTTACAATTGAGATATTTTGCATTTGTATGCAGGGTCAAAACAAAAGCATTTCTTCCAATGAATTACAACATCGACTCATGCTCTAGTCTCAATCCTAGTTTGGTTAATTATATCTATGCGTTCAAAAAATTAGATGTTTTTACATAAAATTTAAGAATGTCTTTGCAAATATGTAACTGCATTTCTTTATATTGATATGCTGTATATCCAAATGTAACTGATTATTTTCCTTAATTAAAAAAATAGCGATATGGTAAAATTTATTCTCAATAAGCAAGGCATGTTGCAATACTTTTTTAAATTTAATGGTAAAAATTACTTAAAACACCCATTTTCTCATCCATAAATGTCATGGGAAATTTACTACAGATCTCTGAAGAAATTATGTGGCTTTATCCAGTTTGCTTGTGTAAATATAGCTTTTTATATTAAATGCTACAAATGAATGCACAAAATAGGATAGCTTAGCAGCTATGATATCTGTTTTAGCATTCAAAGTATCCTTTAAACTCTTCTGATGCATATTCATTTAGTGTTATTAAGCCTGTACTTAAGCATAGTATTAAATGCTCACACTTTGGAGCTGAAATTTCTGGATTTGAATATTGGTCCTGAAAATGAGTAACTGTGTGACCTTGGGGAGGGGACATAATCTCTCTGCTTCATCACACAGACATTTATAAGGCAATGTAGTAGATTAAGTGATTGAGCTGTGCTTTGGCTAAAATAGAGCATGTAGAAGAATACACTCAATCTAGCCTACAGGCTGCACAGCTGGGGAGGTTGGGCAATAGAGAAGCAATTCCATGAAGGGCCTACCTTTAACTGGGTCTTCAAGAAGAATAGGAGTCAGCCATGGGAGGAGGAATATGAGAATTATAAGCAGAAGGATCAACCTGTGCAAAAGTATAAAACACAAGAAAATGTTTGTAATTCTGTCATGGCGTAGGCATGGATACATGTGAAAACTGAAACATGATCCTTTCCCTCAAAGATATTTAAATTTATCAAAAAGAACCAAATAAGAATACCTTTCCTATACACTACCTTATGCTGTAGTAGAATCGGACTTCTGCCATTAATTCAACATGCAGATTATCCAGTGAGGAAAATAGATCTGGGCTTTTATAATAGATTACATCTATATTTTAAATCTGGAAGCACAGAAAATAAAACAACATAGAATTCATCCAATTCTTACAGCTAGAAAAATGACCAGGTCTGGGTTAAAAAATAATCTGATGCAAATAATGCATCAATAGTGCTATACTGGAGTCACCATATTTTCAATTGAAATGTAGAATTTTTTTAAAAAATGAAAAGATATAAAATTTACATGAAAGATTTTACCAACAGGCTACAAAATTGGTGGAGATTAGGCCAAAATGATAGCTTGCATATAAATCTTCCAATTTAAGAAAAACTGTAAACATTATAAATCCAAAGATGTAAACCAGAAATCATGAGTAATTTTATAAGATAGCAAATAGTTGGAATAGGGTTAATGGAAAAACCAGTACTGAACAAACTATACACAAACTATAAGCAAGAAAAAGTTTATAAGAAGGCAAAATGAGTTTTTTTATTTTAGTTAAAGAAATTTGCTATTTAAATTAGAAACTCATTAGAAAATAAGAACTAGTAATCTAAAATCACCCACCATTTGAGGAAAAATAATGCCATGAAATAAGGAGACCCAACAAGTAATTATAAGAAATAGCTACTAAAGAACAGAGTTAAAAGGGAGAACAGAAAACTAAAATAAATACAAGCAATGACTGCAGATAGAGGCGGTATGATAAAGTTTTCATTAACAATAGCAAGAATAAACTGTGATAAAAAGAAGAAGCTGATTGTTGAAATATAAAATTTAATCATGGAAAAAAATGACCAAATTATTAATATCAAAGCAGAAGATACAATTAGTGAGTTGAAAGACTGTGCTAAAGAATTAAGAGCCATTACCCCACAGAATGTCTCTGTGATATTCAAATTTCATAGAACTTACCATTTTGGCTTGTGTTTATATAGTAAAATTGTATTTTACCTATCCAAAACATCTTTAACAGAGTAATTTGCAGCAAGATTTGAGTTACTATTCAGGAATTCCTGAGACTCCTATAAAGATTGTTAAATCACACAAAATGTCAACAAAGAGAATCAGTATATTGGATATTTTGGGTGATTAGAAAAGTTACTAAAAGTTGATTTTCTTTACCAGGTTCATATTTTTATGTAGAACATTTCTTAAGGCAATAGAATCTTGATATTCAAATGGAAGATATGGCTCAACATGCAGCACAAAAGCATAAAGAGGTAAGTGAAGACATGGGTAGTACATTGAGAAGACCTACTATCTGTTGAAAATGCGTTCTAAAAGACAAGAACATGCAAATGAGACAAGGAAATGCTTCAGTTGAAGACATATCTTCACATTGAAACGTCTATCAAGATACGATAAAAAGTCAGGCAAGTAAACTTAATGTGGTGAACTCTCAAAACAAAGAAAATAATGATACAGTTATAATTAAAAAAAGCTACAGAGAAAAGCAAGCAATTAAACACTCATTCACACACACACACACACACACACACACACACAAGCACACCTCTCAGATTATCTACAAAGAAACAAGAATCAAAGTGGCAACAGATTTTCCCTTAACAAAACGGAATTTAGTAAACAATGAAGCAATATCTTCAAAGTTCTGAAAGAAAATGATTTTAACTTTTCTTCCCATATCTATCTATATTTATATTATCTATATCTATTTATTTCTCTCCCTCTCTTGATATCTACACACGCACACTCACAAACTTTGTATCTCTTTGAATCTACACATACTTTGTATCTATACACATATGTGTGTTTATGTATATGTGTGTGTGCATAAACACACACACACACACATATATATGTCAGTTAAAGTAGTTTTTGAAATGCAACCTGTGGCAGACTGTATTTTCATAAAAAGTTCAGAGCAATATTTCCGGTACCACATTTTCTGCAGAACATCAGCATGTCCTATCAAGAGATGGATGTCTATTCCCCATGTCTTTAAACATAGAGAGGCTTTTTGACAGCCATGATAAACAGAGTGGACAGAGGCAACACTTGTTGACATTTATTATACAAAACTTTTAAAATGCTGTATGATAAAAGAAACCATCAACAAAAAAAGCAATAAATTTGTAGAAAATACTTCAAACATACATGAGACAAAAAATTACCATGAATGACGTTTCTAAAATACCTTAAAAATTAGTAGAAAAATTACAACCATAATTTCAAAACTGGAAAAATTCAAGAATGATCAAGTCGCAGAAGGAACACATATGGGCAATGAAACACAAAAAATATGCATAGCTGAGTAAATGTCAGGAATATGAAAACTGATAAGGCAGTGAGATGTCACTTTGGCTTATAATATTGGCAAAAATATTTTTCAGATTTGCAATGTCTAGTGTTAGTAAGGGTGTAGCGTATAAAAGACTCTTATACATGATTGATTTTATGAACAGCAACTTATAGTCTCTAATTAAACTTTAAAAGGTGTAAATTTCTTAACACGAGTTTTATTTGTAAATATTTATTATATAGAAATATTTCTGTGTGTGTACACATCTATAAAAGAAAGTTTATTAGAGCAGTATCGATGACCCCGAGTAAAAAATAACCTAAATACCCATTCTTAACTTCTGGCATATACATAATACAAAGTATAACACAAAATGCCACAACAGTTAAGTAAGATAAAGTAAATGTATTTGTATTGATAGGTGTATAGAAATTATCAGATACATAGTAGAAAATATTTTTAAAACTTCTTATATAATTTATAAATGAATACATATGAGTTTATGTAAATACATACTTACATATGTATGATATGTGAAAATATATACAGTGATCCATGTACTGTTAATGGAATTAATTTTGTGGGGCTAGTTGTGTGTGTCCAGCATATGAATCATTTTATTTTAAAAAATTTATGTGGTTCAGTGTTTGTTTTGTGAAGTGTGAATAATATATATGTGGATATGTATTGACATGTTATTTAGTTTTTAATGAAAATACTTAGGGTAAAACTAAATTCTACAAGTTGGGCAAGCCTCAGTAAGAATAGATTATCTTTGCTCCATGTAATTTCACCTGGGACAGCTTTAATGGGACTGGAAGATCTACTTCCAAAATAGCCTGACTTACATAGCTGTCAAATTGATACTCATTCTCAGCTGAGAGCTCAGCTAGAGCTGCTGGTCCAGGGTCTCCTCCATGTCACCTCCCAACTGGTAAGGTTGGACATATCACAGTATGACAGTCTCAAGGTAGCTGAACTAAAACTACTTGTAGTTCAACTCAGGGTAGTTGAGTTGGAGTCCCACTAAGTTGGAGAGAATAGATTAAAAATCTAGAGATTTCTGTTGAAATCGCAGAAAGGATGCACTTTAGGAAGAAAATCTATATGCCAGAAGCAAGGAATTCACAATGAGAATAAGGATAAAACCCAAATCATCTCATCCAATAAAGTATAAGACCAGGGTTCTACAGGGTCAGTGTTGCTAGCCAACACTTTCTGCTAGAACGAATGCCAATATTTTTCAGAGAAAGATAAACGAATCCAGTCTCTAAACATGCTACTGAAGTTCATGTAGAATTTTACTACAAGTATATAAAAGAGGAGAATATTCTCATAGGAAAGATGAATAAGCAGTCAGACTCCACAATGATCCAGATATTGGAATTAACAGACAAGAACTTTAAAACAGTTCTTAAAAATGTGTTCAAAGACTTAAAAGAAAAAATAAAAAGAGTATGTTAGCAGAGAGAACGCAATATCTTAAAAGTTTAAAAAGTGAATGGTTTTAGCAAGATTTGGAGAAGAAAATAAGGTCAGTGATCAAGAATGTGGTGGGCAAAATAGCTTCTAGATGCTAGAAAAGAAAAGGGAATGGATTTTCTGCTAGAGCCTCCAAAAGAAATGCAGCCTTGCCTACACCTTGATTTCAGCTTAGTGAACCCATTTCAGATTTCAGACCTCTAGAACTATGAGAACACAAAGTTTTATCTAAGATCTGAATAATAAGAATATGTCAGCTATATGAAGACTAAAAGGAAAACATTTCCAGGTATGGGAAAAAGGCAAAGTGGAAAGGCTTTGAACCAAGAGAGAACTTGAAAACCTGAGCAACATAAAAAAAAAATCATATTAACTCTGGAACAGGGGATGGGTTTGAGATATGAGGCCAGAGCCTTAGGCAGGAGTCAGATCATGAGGACCTTTTAGATCATGGTAAAGCAGGTAGTTTTTTTCTAAAACCTATCTTCCACAAAAGTCTTTTAAGTAGATTGACTTAATATAATGCATATTTTAAAAAGAGGGCAGTATTACAAAGAATGAATTTGAGAAGGCAAGAGTGAAAAGGGGTTAAACTTTAGGGAAGATATTGCAATAGATGAAACAAAATACAATTGTGGCTTGGATTTACAGTGGATATTGACAGCATAGTCTAATTAGAGACATTCTGGCACTCATTTTAACAGGATTTAATTATGGATTTGATGTAAAGTTTTAAGGCAGAAAGAAATTGAGGATAAACCTTTGGTGTTTTGGCTTAAATGGTTGATAGAGGCTTAGAGATATTTAACAGTGAATGTCACTGTTAATAAATGACTCAGTTGGAAATTGATGCTAGATCTGCCTGAATCCAAAGTTCTTGTTGTTTACTACTGTGCTATGCTGAAAAATTGTTCCTTTTTGGTCCCAGGTTTTCTTGACTAAACAAACAAAAAAAGAAAAAAAATGAAAAAATGTTTAAGCCAATATGACTTCTCTCACATTTGTGATTCTCTGAGATATCTAAGACTTTTACTCAATTTCTTGGTCTACACATCAAGAAACATGAACTGAATCAATGTATATCCAATTTAAACTACCCAATTGTGTCAGTCTGAAAAATTCAACATTCACACACACAGTCAAGAAATAATGGGATAAATTGGAAAGTACATGAACTTGGAGTCATAAATACGCTTGTTTTTTAGTCTTGGCATGAGTGCTTTCTGATACGTGTCACTGTATATTTCATTTAACCTTTCTGAAACTAAATTTTTTTCATAAGTAAAAAGCAAATATTAACTCTGAGAACATTGTTGTAAGCATACTAAGCAAGTTACATTTGACTGTGAAATTAAAAACTAGAAATACTTGATGATTTTCAGTAGTCTAACTTACAAAAAATTCAATCATTGTAACATTTGAAAATAAAAAGATGTGTGTAAAATAAACTTAGTAATTTTCTTTTCTTCTTCCAATCTCAAATATAAGCACTATTAGCAATTTGACAATAATTTTCACGCAATTAATTTTGCATCTTAAACATTTGCAAAGATTACATATGTGCATGTACACACACTATATATACATACATTCTATAATTTGCTTTTGCTAAAATATGTATTTTAGATTTTCTCTCAGAGTAACACATATATCAACGTGATTTGTGTTAATAACCACATAATAATCAATCTTACATTTATACCAAGGTATCAATGGATGTACCATTTAATAATTCCAATTTTGAGGAAAATTCAGATTATTCCAAATCTTTAATAGTAATAACAATGCTATAATAACCATTCTGGAATATTTATCTTTTAATCCTGTAATTTTATTTGTATAAGTGGTATGAAATGGAAGAACTACTCCAAGTGCTATAAGTACTATTTGTTTAAATTAAACACTAAATTTACATAATATTAAACTAAATTATAACTACCTAAATTCCAAATTACTTTCCAAAGAACTTGTAATAATCACATTTATTCTCATACCTAGAATTTCACCAACAGTGGATGCTAACTATTAATTTTTATTTTTGCTAAGCCAATGAATGTATTATATGTTAACTTTATTTTTTGATAACTAATAATAATCTGATCTTATGTTTTTGTCTGTACTTATTTCAGTGAAATACGTGCTTTTTCTCTTGGACTTTTAAAATAAAAGATGCACTACATACATTTCTTATTAACTTAGGAGCACTCTGTGTGTTAGAGGGATCAATTCTTTATTTAATACTTGTTTTCAATCATTTTTTCTTGACTGTAAGTTTTATTTTGATTTCATTGTAACTTTTTGTCAAAGTAAGTTTTTTTATATTTATGTAATTAAATGTATATATTTTTCACTTTATGGTTTCTAGGATCTTAGGGTGAACCAAAATATGAAGTCTCTTCAAATTTTAATTTTTCTATTTTCTTCCAGTCTTCTTTACTTTTTTCACATCTTTTGCTCTTCAAGAAATTATATGCACATAATGTATAGTAAAGTCTGATCTAATTTTTTGTCAATGTAACTGGTGCTTAGCATAAATTATTGAAAAATGGATCCATATCTCATGAAATTTTTTAGTTCCTATATAAGGTTTAATGTTTCTAGATTGAATGCTGTTCCACTGATAAATATGTCTATTTCTGTGCCAGCCCTATGATGTCATGATTATTCTAGCATTTTCTATGTTTTAATATTTGCTAGACCAAGTCTTAGCTTGTTATTTTTGTTTTCAAAACCTTCTTAGAAATGTTCACCTTTCTATTCTTTTATGAATTTTATGATAATTGTAATTATTTCAAAAACACTGTTTATTTCATTTGGACTCTGTTGTATGATTATCAATTTTTCTGGAACTATTTGTACTAAAAATCTGGAAACTTGGATGCTTAAATTCTCATTTGATTGAACCAAACCAAAAGCAAACTAAACAGTAAAAGAAAAGCATGTTGTGCCTCAGAGTGCTCCAGGAAATAATTATAAACCAAGAAACATAAACTTTTGAAAGGAAAGGTAGAACTGACTTGAAGACATTAGTCACAATAAAATTAATCACAGCTGTAGTTTATTAACTGCTTATTTGATAAGACTACTGTGTGAGCTACATGGATTATTCTTCTATTCATATAAGAATATCACAAGGTACATATTAACTAGAATGACTGGTTAGGCATGTTTGTGGTCAAGGAAGCTTATATTTCATGTTTTGGGAAAGAAGAGATCAGATATCCTCATTTATTTTCATGCTATGAAATGGCTGAGTAGCACTATATTGGACGGCTCACTTCAGAAGAAATCTCAAGTTTACAGTCTTATGAAAAGCTCTTTTTCTAGTAGTGATGGTAGAATAATTACAACACAGATACTTGGAAAAGAAAGTACCTTTTAGCAACTCTAAATCCCTGGTCATTGGTAAGCAGCAAATGAGGAGAAATATCTATTGAGGAATCTCTGGAAGTTTTACCTATCCATGAAAATGAAACATAATAAAATCAAATTAAGTCACAGAAATAAAGCAAAATTGTCAAAAATGTTTACGTGGTGAGACTTGAAAAATACTGAAATATTTCCAAGAAAAGCTCTGAAATACTTTTCATATAGAAGAGATATTTATGTGGTTAGGTTAGAAGACAGGAATCTTGCCTGAAGGCATAGAGAAAAAATAGAGAATTTTCAAACAATATCACCACAACAAAAACTCTTTTTAAATTGGTACCTTTGTTATTTTTTTCTCTTAGTTTTTTCTCATGATTCAATATACTCCTAAATCTTGAATACTCTTTTTCTAAACCGCTTCTGCCAATTTTTCTAACTCTGAAATGTCTAATCCATTACTGAGTTCAAAGAAGTATGCACATGACTTTAAACTTTGTCACTTCTGAACCCAGAGAAAAATTAAATGAATGACCTACAAAGCATTTTATTTAATAGCAAAACTATGTAATATAAAATACATAGATTATAATAGTATCCAATTTTAATTTGAGCATATCCCCGTAATGTGTAATATAGAGAAAAGCTGAAGAAATATAAATGAAAAAAATATTTCAAAGGATGAAATATATATTTCAAAAGTGAGAATAGGTTAACTGTCATATATCACTATCTTTCTATGAGATACTAGCATATCTGGCTGACTGAGTGGGCATTCTCTTCCTTCAGCTTCCTGTGTGGTTCTCTAAAAACTATCTATGGGGGGAGGAAATGAGAATATTTAAGATAATATGTAATTACTTAAGTAGCATGGCATCTTAGAAACAATAAAACACAACTATGGATATTTAATAAACAAAAATACACATTAGAAATCTTGCCCAGTGTCCATAAGGCCCAGGACTAATAATGAATCTTGTCGTCTGAGCCTTCTTCCACCATACTCACCACTTTATTACCTGTCTCCTATAATTTTCTTCTTTTTTACTTCCTTCTTGACTACTTATATTTTTGCTCTTGTAATTGATGCGGTGTGTATGTTTAGCCAATCGCTGGACGACCTCTAAAGTTGATACTTACTATTCCAAATGTAGAATATTATTTAGCTTACTTTACCTAACTTGCCAAACGCCTGTCTCCCATTTTCTGGACGCTTTAGATGCCAGGGCTCTCTGTTCTAGGCACTCTCTCCAGGAACTTGAATTTATGTTGCCTTCCTGCTCTACCTCAGACCGTACCAAATGATCTGCAAATGTATTTGAGAGTAGAGTCAATGACCTCTTCACATTTGAAATGAATGCAATTTTATGGAATTTTCATAATGTAAAACCAAAAAAAAAAAAAGTTTTTGAATGTCTGTATGTCAATAGACAACATACAGCAAAGTAAATGGTGTTTTATAATAAAGCATAGCAAAAAGTTACCGTGTAGCAATTCGCATTTTACTTTCAATAAATACTGAATCCTTAATATAAATATATAATAAATAATATATAATACTCTACATATCATATAATTTTATTATTCAACATCTTCTACAGTGTATGTAGGTTGTCTTTAGGAACTCATTAATTAATATTATTTGATGAAATTATGTTGGTACAGTTGCCTGTGTCACAACAAAATGTTTTCTAAGAATAAATATTTTGTAATATTAAATGCCAATAGCCAATTTCTCAAGAAATTGCCACTGGATTTGAATAAGTTAGTGTTATGTTACCTTGGGTCTCAGTATATTTTCATACATTTGAAAAGTTCAGAACCGTTTCAAATAGCAAGTCCATTTTCCTGTTCTAAATTTTGTCTAACCAAACTAATTGATTTCAAATATTTCCTATGTGTCTGATATGCGGTGCTAAAAAAAGACTAATGTGGAACTTTAAAGTGGTATTTCACTATCTTTCTCCACTGGCAAATCTCTTGTTAAAATGGAAATAATCATTTGGGTTTATACAGTATCTTATTATCAAATGTAATGAGAAGAGTCTATTTAGAATTTTTAGATGCAATCTTGGTAATGAGTTTGAATTTTACCAGTCATGTAAGATTTATATCTAAGGTTTATGTTGTTTCGGTATTATTTTATTAACTATCTAAATCTTGGGAAACACTAATCAATGTGTTTGACTTCAGAAATGCTTGTCATATATCCATCACATTTTTTAATAAAATGAAGTCTTGACAGTTTAAAATTTTTGCAGGTTAGAAGTTTTCAAAGAAAATACAGCACACAAAACCATCAATGGTAATATTCTCCAAAATCTTAAGTCAAATGATGTAATAGCATTAAGAAACAGGTAAACTCTTCTCATTAGAAAAATATCTTATCTAATGAAATGTCAAAAGATAACTTAGAAAGCAAGCTGACTACTGCTTACTCATTTATTGTAGAAGTAAAGGAATAATAGAAATAAGAGTAATAATGATTCCCCTTTTCATCAAACAAAAATCTCCTTATTACATTGAGTTTTAAATCAGCAGAAGTGTACTGAACTGTCCAGATGGTAGGATTGGACTGAATATTAGACGAAATGCACTAATGGTTCCTGACAACAGTGCATGGATACTGCTGAAACATGGCAATGTAAGCAGAAGGAGTCTCTCTTTCCCAGTCTGCTCTTCCTCTCCTCTCCTCCAACCTCATCTAGCCTGACATTTGACAGTTGGCAGATATTTCATCCCAAGGAATAGGGCCAAATCTTTGATTTGAATCAGCATATGGAAATTGCCTCACTTTAATGGCCATGACAAATTTGTTTGCATTTTCTATTTCTTAGATTATGTTAAAATGTTTATTAAAATCAGCTGGAAATTTGGATAAGTTATTAGATTCCTTCTTTTGTTGAACTTTCTCACAGGTGTAAACTATAATACTACATTTCTTTTAGTTGAAGAAAAAAATACTTTGTCAAGAAAATTAGACTTTGAGAGTTGTTACCTTATTTGTGCTTTTGTCTTTTGAACAACCTGTAAATGTAATGTCATTACATTTTTTTTTTTTAACATGTTTAGTACTGGAGATAATTGTCTTTTGGATTGAGAGTGGAGACTTATGATTTGTGGTCAAATAATTCAGCATTATGCATTTGGGCCATATCATATCCATTTTAGAATGAGAGGAGGCTGACTGGGC
>NW_012118265.1:146352-185074 GCF_000951035.1 Colobus angolensis palliatus
AGAAATATATTCAACAACATGGATAAATCTTAAAATGTTGGAGAGAAAAGTAAAAAACAAAATGAATGCTATAGAATAAATCCATAGCACAATACAATGTTTGTACATTTAAAGAATATAGAAAGACACCATATATTTCTCAAAATTACAAACATTTAAAAGATATTGAGTCAGTGCCTGTTTTAACAATAGGAATGGAGATTTGCTCAGCTATGTAGATGAAAATGAATTGAAATAAAGAACAGCTTTGCAAATATTAAGGATAACCATGTACCATGAATAAAAGAGTATCTTCTATTCATGGCACATTAAGTTCTCTTCAACTCTATTCATCAGAAAAATATATATAAATATAAAATAAAGTATTGAAAAAACAGGAGTTATCAGTTAGGTCTACTATTCTTAAAAACTTGACAAACATTAAAGAAAAAAATGTTTCTTGAATTTGGCATTATAGAGTTCTTTAATATCTCAACAAAAACAATTTCAGTAAAGCGGGAAGGATACCACAACTCAACTTGCTATAGGTGCCCTGTGGCCCCCAAAATTCACATCTGTCCCATGTGCAGAACACATTCACAGTATCCCAGCATCCCCAGTATTGCAACCCATTACAGCATCAGCTCCAAGTCCAAAATTTCATCTAAATATCATCAGTTTTGAAAGTCTCATATCTTGTATTTTAAAGCCATCTAAATCAGGTATGAGTGAGACTTGGGGTATAATCCATCCTAGAGCAAAGTCATTCTTCATTTGTGAATCTGTGAAACTAAAAAACAAATTATCTTCTTCAAAAATGCCATGGTGGAACATTGAATAGGCATTCTAATTCCAAAAGGAAAAAAATTTGAAGGGACAAAGAGGTTACTGGTCCCAAGCAAGTTTGAAATCCAGCAAGGAAGGTTCCACTAGGTTTCAAGACGTGAGAATAATCCTCTGTGGCTCAAGGCTCTACCCCTTGGGCTCACAACAGCTCTGTCCTCTGCCTCTGTGCCTGCTGCCTCTTCCTCAGCCCCTCTGGCTTCTGCACCATCCATGTCAGACTCGGCCTCTGCACTGGCGACATCAGACCCACAAGCCCAGGTGGCCTCTGTTCACAGCAGTTTTATCATCGGAGTTATTCTTTCTTTTTCTTGAAGGACAGCGTGTGTTTGTAGCCAAGTAGTTCTGTTAGTTCACTCCTGTTTGTACAGTCCTAGAAATCTGACAGCCTTCCTTTATTTCATCTCTTCTCTGTCTCCTTCAGTTCAAGCTGGCAGTATTTCTGCTGATACAACATTCTTGCAAACCTCATGAATCTCCTTTATATGTCACAGAGATACATGCCACTAAACAAGAGGGTCCTTCTCAGATCTTTTCTGAAACACCTATCCTATTACGGGAGTCTACCTGAGATGACAGGAATCACATATCCAATCTCTTCGGCAAATGTTTTCTTTGGCCATCTCTGTAGAACACACTTTTTCAACAGTCAGTAGCTTAATTTTAGCATCTTTTGCAATCTGGATAGATCAAGAATATCCCAGATCATCCAGTCCTGGTTCCTTTTTCCTTAACATTTCTCCCTCAACTTCTTCCTTTCATCTTACATTTTGCTACAGGCAGTAAGGAGAAACCAGGTTTCATTTTCATTTTCAACACTACTTGAAAGCTACTTGGCAAAATACTCAGTTCTGTTGCTTGCAAGTTCTGCATTCCACTCAGCAGCAGAGGGCAATTGATCTGCTTTCTTCCACGTAATAGCAAGGATCACCTTACCTCTAATTTCCAAATATGGTTTTCTCGTTTCTTTCTAAGACCTCTCCAGCAATGTCTGTAAATTTTATATTACTACCAACACTCTGTTCAAAGTGATCTAGGCTTTTTCTATCATATGCCTCAAAATTCTTCCAGTTTCTACCCATTAGCCAATTCCAAAGCACTTCCATAATTTCAGATATTTGTTACAGTAGCATGCTACTTTCTGGTACTAAAATCTGTGTTAGTTTCCCAGGGCTGCCATAACAAATTACCACATACTCCATGGTTTAAAATAACATATATTTAATTTCTCACAATTCTGGAGATTAGAAGTCTGAAATCAAGGTGTTGACAGAGCCATACTTCCTCTGAATACTGTAGGGGACTTTCCTTCTTTGCCTTTTCCAGCGCCTTGTGGCTCCAGGAGTTCCTTGGCTTAGGGCTGCATAATTCTAATCTTTGCTTCCATCTTCACGTGCCCTTCTCCTCTGTGTCCCTCATGTTTTCTTTTAAAAGGACAAGTCATGGAACTTAGACCCCACCTTAATCCATGATGATCTCATCTTAAAATATTTTATCTGCAAAGTTCCTTTTTCCAAAAATTGTCACATTTATAGGGACCGAGGCATAAACATGTTTGTTTGTTTAATAAGCAGAGGGGCCACATTTTAAACTACTACACATGTTTTTCAATTAAACACATTTAATTTGGAAGTCACATTGAGGGCAAAGACTATGCTTCCTTTTCAACTTTGTGTCTCCATGTATTTTTCAGCATCTCTGCACCCAGTGAATACTTAATAATTATGTAAGAATCAAAAGTGTATTTTGAAACAATATTCAAAGTTTTCTAGAAGTTTGCTAAATAAGTTAAACTAATTTTTAAAAATTAACACGTTTTGTATCAGAAGAACACCATGGTGTCATGGTATTTAAACTATGAGTCCAGATTCTGATTACAAAATAGGTCACTGTCCTATTTAGCAAAATTCCAATTGTATGAAAAAGAAATAGCTTGTATATGAGGTTAAATATGTGAATACAATACAAAAAATTTGGCTCTAACTATTGGTAATGACAGATAAATATTGCTTTACAAGTCTACATTGAAATTAGGTCAATTTACCACCGTGGTCAATTACATAGTCAAATACATTCTTGATGGGACTTGTGTAATGGGCCATCATTCTTTCAAGAACAAAATTGTTTCCTATTCCTGTGATTTGATAATAAGTAATAAACATGTAATATATCAATTTACAAAGTCAATTACATAATCAAGAAGAGTGCCAACAGCAATAACCAAAACACTCTGTACTGTATTTACTTTCATATTCTCCACCTTCCCTAAGGCACCAGGCCTGGCATTTTTCCTACTTTCTCAATTTTCTTTGCATAATTTTCCACTTGGTGGACTGCCATTGTCAACAGTAACACTCTTCAACTTTTGCAGGCTTGGTAAGAGCAGTTGAAGAGATGAGAACTGTGTTTAATTAAATCCTGGTTGTCAAATGTAAATGCAAAAGTGGTTAATTATTCAACATTGCTAGTGATGAAAGTCAGAAAAAGGCTCCAGAAGAAGTTTGGTATATCATGATCTTTTAGATACAATCCTGAAAAATATCAATTTCCTCTTTACCTCCTTTAAATGAAAAAAAAAGTTGTTAAAGGAAAGCAGATGAACACATAAATAACTTGTAAAATACCTCGCTGAATAACTCCAGCCACTGAAAAAGACACATAGAGAAATGGATTATGTGGTCTTAAAATTATGTGTAGGCTATGTTTCATGAAAACATCTACAGGCTTTGTGATTCATGTATCTTTAAGGGGCATCTTTAAGTAAAAGCAAAAGAGGAAAGGAAGGTAGAATTTGGGGACAAGAAACAACTCCATTTTAAATTTTGATTTTTTGTTTCTTTCAAAACTTGTTTTAGTTTTCATGGCATCATTTAAATATTACAGATTTAAAAGTGCTTGGGATTAATTAGTTCAATAAATGTAATGTAATGTTAGTCACAATACTAACTCCTAAGGTGTTTTTGAGTAAATATGAGTCAAACTCCTCTCTAGAAGAATACCTACCACGTTATTTTTTAAATATAAGCACAAATATATTAGGCATCTACCATAGGCTTACAACCCTATTCCTTAAATATGCATGTAAATATAAATGAGGTAAAATTCTTTGGGTAAATGCTCACATTTTACACAGCATTGCATATGAACTCTTTGTTTCTTTAACTGATTCGTTTTTATTACAATATTGATGATAACATTTGGATAAGGTGGCACGTTAAGTTTTACCATAGAATAGCTAAACAGAAATAGATTAAATTTTATACAGATGTGGTTATCCCCAGATGTGAATATAGGAAAAACTTAGTTTTGTCTCTGGGTATTTATTCACCATATAAATCTACTAGCACATTCTTATCTGTTATGTAAATAAGATGTGGAATTCCAATAGTGTATCAGTGTTCTACAGCAGATGGTACACTGAGATTTACCACACCATTACATTTAATGGGTTTGAATTCATTTGGATTTCTTGATGTTCTTTCTGTCCTTCTCATAGCAGCAATGTTGCCAATGTTCCTGATTATATGTGATTTGAGAGAGTGCTTAAAGAAGAAAAACTCCTTTATCTTAGAAATATGAGTATTTTATGTCAAAGTTTAAAGTGTGTATGTATTGCATTTCAGAGGATTTATATGCCCTATGAGGAAAAGATAGTTAATGAATATTCAACATAATACTAGCAGTCATTACACTCAAAGATATTTTATAAAATAGGAATACTCAATTAACTATTGTAGTGCTAGTAGGGAGTGTTCGTTTGAAAAACCAAAAGAAATTTTCAGCCTAGTTCATCATGGATGAAGTTTTCTAAAAACTTTAATATAAAAATACAAAGACTCAAGAAGGCACACATCTTAGTCATAACAAGGCAAGCTATTCATGACTATTTCAGTTAACAAAAATTTATATAGTATTTAGCTCACTAATTACTCAAGAATAACGAATAATATCCCTAAATGAGTTGGATCTATAAAGGGTCAGACCTCAACGATAATTGAAAATGACAACATGAGCCATATGAGCAATTTTGTTTCTGAACTTGTGCTATTTAGAAGCAAAGTGAGTGCTGGTGTAGCATTAATCAGTCAGTTACAGAAATTACTGTGGATGAACATAGACTGGAACAAGAATAAGAAATTCAATGTTAAAAACATAACCTATATTTTAAAATCATTTTGTCTCAAAGGGTAGCCAACAAAACACCAGCATCAAAATTACTTCTAAAGTGTTGTTAAAAATAGAGATGCCTGGGACTTATCCCAGATTCACTAAATCCAAAATCTATGGGGCTATAACCTATGTAGGAAAACGTTTAAAAAGATCCTCTGTCATGATATTTATTATGCACTTCCTGATACGTATATGTATATGGCAGGCCAAAATTCAAATTCAATATCTAAAGCAGATTTCTTGGGTTTAAATTGGGCTTCTTTACTTACCAGTTCTGTGACCCTGGTCTCATTACTTATCCTCTCCATATCTGAGTTCTTTCAACTCTAAATGAGGCTAACATACCTACATCACAGAATAATTATAAAGATTGAGTTAATATTTATAAAGCGACTAGTACCTAGTACATGTAAACACTAACAATATAGGAGTAAATAAAATGTCTCCTTAACAAAGGAGATGAAATATCTCTACAAAGAAAACTACAAGGCACTGAGGAAATAAACTGTATATGACACAAATTGTAAAACATCCCATGCCTAGGGATTGGAAAAATCAATATTAAAATGACCATATTGCCCAAAGCAATTTACAGATTCAAATCACTTTCTGTCAAATAACCATCATTTTTCACAGAATTAGAGAAAAACACTTCAAAAACTCATAAGAAACCAACAAAGAATCAGAATAGCCAAAGCAATCCTAAGCAAAAAGAACAAATCTGGAGACATCACATTACCTGATTGAAATTATACTACAAGGCTATAGTAACCCAAAGAGTATGATACTAGTAGAAAATTGACACACAGAGCAAGTGAAAAGAATAGAAAACCTAGAAATAAAGCCAGTTGCCTATAACAAACTGATATTCAACAAAGTCAACAAAAATAAATAATGGGAAAAGGACACCCTGATCAATAAATGGTGCTAATAAAATTGGATAGCCATATGCGGAAGAATGAGACTAGACTCCTGTCTCTCACCATACACAAAAGACTCAAGATGGACTCAAGACTTAAATGTAAGAAATACAACTATGAAAATCCTAGAAAAGACATAGGAAAAACTTTTCTGAACATTGGCCAAAGGAAAAAATTTATGACTAAGACCTCGAAAGTAATTTCAACAAAAACAACAATAGAGAAATAGGACTTAATTAAACTAAAAATGTTGACACACAGCAAAAGAAATACCCAACAGGGGAAAAAAAACAATCTACAGAATGGGAGAAGATATTTTTAAACTATGTATCTGACAAAGGACTAATATCCAGAATCTACAAGGAATTCAAACAGAACAACAAGAAAAAAATCAACCCCATTAAAAAGTCGGCAAAGGACAGGCATTTCTCAAAAGAAGACATGCAAGAGGCCAACGAACCTCATTTATATGAATAAATCCTCAGTATGACTAATCATCAGAGAAATGCACATTGAAACCGCAATGAAATACCATCTCACATTAGTCAGAATGGCCATTATTGAAAAGTCAAAAACCAACAGATGTTGGCGAGGATATGGAGAAAAGGGAATACTTTTATGCTGTTGGTGGGAATGTAAATTGTAAAACCTTTATGGAAAACAGTATGGAGATTTCTCAAGGAACTAAAAAGACACCTACCATTTGATGCAGGAATCCCACTACTGTGAATCTACCCAAAGGAGAAGAAACCACCATATTGAAAAGACACCTGCACTTGTATGTTTATCACAGCACTATTCATAAAAGCAAAGTCATAGAATCAACCTGTTTCCATTAATAAATGATTGGAGCAAGTAAACAAGGTGATATACACCATAAAGTATTATTCAGCCACACAAAAAAAGATGAAATAATGTCTTTTGCAGCACCATCTACCTATGGAGCTGGAGCAATATCCTAAGTGAAATAACCCAGAAAGAGAAAATAATAATACCGCATGTTATCACGTATAAGTGAGACGGAAACAACGGGTGCGCATGGTCTAATGATGGGAAGAATGGAAACTGAGGATTCTAAAAAGAAGAAGGATGGAAATAGAGTGAGGGCTGAAAAATTACATATTAAGTATAATTTTTACTGTGTGGGTGATGGGTACATTAGAAGCCCAAACCTCACCATTATACAATATATCTGTGTAACAAACCTGCACATCCATCCTCAAACCTATAGTTAAAAAAATTAAAAATAAAATAAAAAATACAAATGTCTATTGGAGCTGCAAGATCATAGTTAAAATGCCATATTTTCTATTAAAACAAGCAAACAAAATCTTCCTAGAAATTATCCAAACCCTGAATGTAACACAAACTATTTTTCCTGATTTGAAAACAATAGAAACCAAAGTGCGTTCCAATTGTTTTTGCTTTCTTCTTTATTATAATGTTATAATAAATCTTTTTTAATCTTATTAGACTCAGCTTCCAGTCATACTCTGAATAAAACATCCTTTCAAACTTTTTCAGTCATGAAGTATATCAACTCTGGTGACATACACATTCTCATGAATGGTTAACATGATTTTCATAGAATAAGATGAGATTTAACTGTCTTGGTGCATGTTACTTTCAGCAAATCATCTTAGTAATACAGTACGACAGTAACCTTACAGTGACACTGTAGACGCAGTATTTCAGGCACTTTCTTTCCAGCTCATTTGTGGGATATTGGACTCATTTGGCAGTAGAACTGAAGTAACATTCATTTATAGGCACTTCAGGGGCATCCACACAACATCTTATAATTGCACTGCAATAGCCTGCCATTGCCATGTGTTTATCAATTTTCAGTTCTTAGAGGACTTTTCAATTATTATCTGTAAACTTCTTAAATTTACAGTCATTTGTCAACATTTGGAACCAGAAAAGATGAGTGCTAAAGACAGGAGAACATGATTATATTTTATTTGACTAATAACTGGCTTTTTACCTAATGACAATTAATTCCAAAAAATAAACCCCAATTTTAATACATCATGATGTCATCATTTTACTCATTCTAATATCAAAATCTTAAATTTTACACATATCTCATCAGAATCAGTTGACAAGCTTTTCTATATTGAAGGCAATATTTCTGGGAAGTCCATAATTGTACTTTCAGCATTATGCACACAAGCTTCCAGTAAGTCTAATTACTTCTTCAAATTGGCCTGAAAAGCATTTAGACAGTAGGGCTTTCCGTTGGCCCAGAAGTCATTTGATCTCTTTATGACTTCCCTAAGCTAGCAGCAGCCATTTCAGATTGGCTCTGACTGTGAAACAGGCAATGGTACATCTGTTTTTTGGTTTGTTTTTTAATGGGAAAAACACTTTCTAAGAAGGCAAACTTCATGTCCTTACTTATGCAAGAGTTATGTGTAACCCTTTTAAGATATGTAAATGGATGTACCTGTGGAAAAAAAGGTTCATCTGAATCTAATTCTGAAACTAGAAGAATGTACCCAGGTCATTTTATTATTTATTTTGATATATATATGTGTGTATATATACACACAATAGTATTTTTATTTTACACACACACACACACGCACACGTGTGTGTGTGTATATATGTGTATGTGTGTATATATGTATATGTGTGTATATATGTGTATATATATACATATACATATATACACACACATGTATATATATACATATACATATATACACACATATACGTGTGCGTGTGTGTGTGTGTGTATAAAATAAAAACTATCAAGTTTGGTTCAGGCTGACTTTAATATTTTACATATAAAATTTAACAATAATTTGGAAAGTGTTCAAATCTTACATTTTAAGTAGTGATAAATAAAACTGAAATGTGTCCTCTGTGACATGATCTTTACTTTCTTGGAGGTTACAAAATATAGCCACCCAATGTTTTTAAATTGGCATATTAATACTTTAATATAAATATAAATGCAAATGCTTTTGCATTGCAGTTACTTGGAAAAGCCTTCAAAAAATAGTTTACTATATACCTTAATCTCAGGCAAAATTAAGACTAACATACTCTTATGAAACTAAACGTGGTACGGTAATAAAATCCTAGAGTCATTTACAAAAAATGTTTTTTGTTTTTGTTTTTGTTTTTATTCTGAGACGGAGTCTTGGTTTGTCGCCCAGGCTGGGGTGCAGTGGCACAATCTTGGCTCACTGCAACCTCAACCTCCTGGGTTCACGCCATTCTCCTGTCTCAGCCTCGCGAGTAGCTGGGACTATAGGCGCTGGACACTACGCCCGGCTAATTTTTTGTATTCTTTAGTAGAGACGGGGTTTCACTGTGTTAGCCAGCATGGTCTCGATCTCCTGACCTCGTGATCCGCCCGCCTCGGCCTCCCAAAGTGCTGGGATTACAGGCGTGAGCCACCGCACCCGGTCAAAAAACGTTTTAATACATTCAATCTTTTCCCAATCTCACCATTTGAGAAAATGTTAATTTATGGTACAATTTGTGATAAACACATAAAGAGAGATTTATTATCAACTGTAAAATCTATTGTAATTGAGATATGATGTAATAATTTTGATAACTCTTCAAGTAATTTGAAGCTATCACTGAACCAACTGGTAATAAGATCCAGCCACTTCACTCCAGCCTGGGGGACAGAGTGAGATCCCATCTCAAAAAAAAAAAAAAAAAACCTTATATAATGACAATAATAACTCAGTGAAAATCAACATAAAGATGTGTTAAGAAATTCACGTTTTTCTCTGATATTTCCAATTTAGAAATGAAAATATTTAATTTGATATCTGACAGGAGCATCATATACACAAACCTTCTATATTCCTGACAACCATCTTTGACTTCTGTATATTCTCTCTACTTCACGTCTAACCAACTTCCAAATCATGCAAATATCATCTGATTTACTTAACACATAATTATTGAACATCCACTATATTCCAGACACTCTATAGATGCTAAGACTACAATAATAAAAAACCAAAAGTTATGACTTCTTCCCTTATAGGACTTATAGATGACACAGGCATCAAAGCAGAAAAATACATAAATCTAATTTCAACCTGTGTTATGTGCTATGAAGGAAGTTATAATCATCTATAGTGAGGGGACCTTAACTGTCTGAAAAATTCAAACAGTTATCCATGAAGAAATATTATTTGAGCCCATCTGAGGAATGAGTTAAAATGAATCAGGAGCAGAGAACTGACTCATTCCAGGCCCCAAATCCCTGAGGACAAGGGAGGGAAAAGTCTATGCTGGTCAACACAGAGAATGAAGAGGAGAATAGTATGAGATGAGGAAGAAGTTAGGTAAGAAGAACCTTTAGAGTAGGAGGTTTTTTAAGAGCATTCTAGCTTCTGTGGACAGAATAAATTAGTGGGAGACAAAAATATATACAATAAGAACAATTGAGACACCACGGCTGCAGTCCAGGCAGAAGGCAGCAATGACTTGGAGTAAGATAGTGAGGGCAGTGGAAATGGAGAAGATAAAATTGAGAGATACTTAAAAGGAAGAATCAAAATTACTTGGTAGAGTTGGATGTAGGGAATGAGGAAAAAAGAGATATCAAGGATGATTTCTGAATTTCTGAGATGCATAATTAGATGAGTAGCACTACCATTCATCGAGATACAGCAATATAGAGTAGGACTCAGAAAAGAAAGGAGAAAATCTACTGCAGCTATGAGTAAACTGAGTTTAAAATTCTTTGGAGATATAGAAGTAGAAATGTCAAGGAAGCAAGTATAGAGACACAATGATCATAAGTAAAATAGGGGCCTAATTTTTAAATTTTTAACACCAATAATTCAAAGACAGTAATTGAAATTATGAATTTGAGTAGTAATCACTATGAGGACCTTAATAGATGGAAAACAAGGGTTTCTCAAGGTAATTTGTTGTGAATATTGAGAATACAAATAAAGGGAATCAGACACATCATAGTTTCCAGAGAATATTACACAGAATCACCTAAAAATTGTTCATCTATGAAGAGACTTGAGTTATTGTCAAATATGACAATAATGTACATTTTTCCCAGAAGATAGAGTACTACAAAATAATTTAAACATAGTACAAGCCTGTAGACAGAGAAACCTATTAGGAGCTATAAGAATTATAAAGGACTACTTACGCCGTTCTGGGAACAATACAGACCTTTCCAGATTTATATTATTAGTACATGTATAACTGGAATAGTAGTTGTAAAATACGGCTCAATTTAATCTCTCATCAATAAGCCAATCTGTTGCTCTCATACTCTGTCTACAATTAAGTAGTAGCTTTATGGTGTAAAGAGGTAGGAGGATGTTACATAGAGCAAATAAAAGAGATTCTTGATCCTTTTGTACTGAAAAATCTTAAGAATAGGAATAATAAAAGACACAAGAATAGAAAGAGCGTGGGACAGGTAGATCCTGATCTTCTCTTTCTGTGTTTAGCCCAGAGAAAGGAAAGTGTATTAAAAAGTTGAGAGAAACAAACAAACAAAAAAAGATGAACAGTTTTGCTCAATGTAAGTTTTAAGATTTAAAAACGTGTCCTTTAATGTTAGCTTCTTGTTACCCCTAATTCTTACTCCCAAATCCTGTCCCTACATGAATTTGGAGAGCAACTCCATGGCAAGTGAACTTGGCACCTCAGTGGTTAAGGAGTTAAATAACTAATGTTTAACTGTCTTAAACTGTCCTTCCTATGTTGTAAGGATGTGACTCAGAGGTTTTCACAGTCTCCTTGGGATTGGGTGCACAGTATGGAGTTGGAGCTTTCCAAGGTCGCTGAGAAGACTGAGGAGTGGACATCTTGTTGGGGTCTAGATGAAAGTTATGGTGAAGCATTGGAAAGGGCTTTTTCACCTATGCATGCTGATAGAAGGTCCGGTAACCTGAAGATGCAGACCAGGTTCTGACGAAGCCTGCAGAGCCCAGATCACATGCAACACAGAAGCCAAAATAAGCAACCAGGTGAGCACTGAATTGGCAGTCCAGTTGGACACATACTAGTGGGGAGAAGGCTAACGCAGGCAGAAAAGACTGCAGTGATTAACAGCAACACAAGTGAAACCTTTTTTTTTTTTTTTCACTAGTAGGAAATCCCTCTCATACATCAGATATCATCTTGGATAAGAAAAGGAGGAAAGTGAAATGAGAAAAGTGAAGAATGAGTATTTTGCTCAAGTGACTATTTTCATTATAGAATTAAGCAAAGACTTTTTTTTTATTTTTGATTTTTGTGAGTACATAATAGCTGTATTTTTTCCTTATCCTGAGGTTCAAGAGGCTCAAGAGGAAGGTCACGTAACTTAAACACATAATAAATAAGTTACTTTTTTTATACATCTGAGGATAATGCAAATAAATTTAAGCCTCTATATAAAGTTCTTAAAACCTGTATCTAACTTGCTTATAAGAAGTTTGAACCATTTTCAGTCCGTTTGATAACAGCACACTTCATCATCATTCCTCACTTTCAGTATTTCTGTTATAAAATTTTATTAAGTTCAGTTTGGACATTGAAACACTAGAGCAGTGTCATAAATTATGTGGTATCATGTATTCCAATAAGATGTGATACCATTAGATAAAAAGTGCAGTGCATAAACCAATTCATGTAATATATTATTGTCATTTATTTAAGCATTTTAATCTGGATTAAAATTGGCAAATTTAAGAAGGAGTTCAAAACTAGGATGTAAAAACCTGTACCTATTGATGAAACCATTGTTAATGTTTTAATCTTTATTAGTTTGAGATAAAAATGTGAGTTTTAGATTTGTAACATCAGTAACTTGTAAAACTTCATGTGCGTGTGGGTATCTATCATCTATACATATAATACTTAAAACTGTAGATAAAAAATAAACTTCATATAATCTTCACAGTATGCAATTTTTCTTCTGGGCATTATAGGCTTTATTTAGTCCATTTCATGCACTATGATTTTAGAATACTATCCAAATATATGTATTAATGAACTAACTACTCTACATTATTAAACAGCTATATATGTGAACACAAAGGTTGGAATAAGAAAGAAATATGGTTATTTTTAATAAAATAGTTCAAGACATCACCATATTCTATGTTCTAATTAGGTGCTATTGTGGATTTGAATTTTCTTAAAAGCTCGAAAATAAAGTATTTTTGAAGCTAATTAACTTCAGTAGTTTCCTAGAGACAAGATGTCTTATTCCTTCTGTTCAGCAGGTGTGTGCATGTCTTAGGCAAGAATAAGACAATTTAGCTGAGGTTGTATTTGATTAGATTGATTAAATATGCATTTTACTCTGTAAAGACAAATTTTATGTATATTAGTTGGACAACTATTTCTAAAATCTTTGAGCTTTTCTTTATTTCATGCTATCTGCTCATGTCTGCCATGGTTTCAAACAAAGATACAAGCTGTTTTCCAGAAAATATGAATATATTTCCAAAACGTGTTTTTTACCTCATCTATGATATTTTATACCAATGGAGTCAATGCATTGCCCATTTCACTTGAGTAGAAAAAAAATTTCTATGTTCACTTTTTGTCTGAAAAATACCAATGTGAACACTATATATTTGCTTTTGTTTTTAAATTAGGAAAAGAGTAAATTCTTTTGAAGTAATAATTGCAGGTAATGCTCAAAGCCAAGCATCGTTTCCATCGTTTCAAGAGCTTCAAATGCAGTAATTCATTTAATAGTCATAGAAAACCTACAAGACAGTTATTATTGTCTACATTTTATAGCTAAGGAAATGTGGACACAAAGAGTCTGACTTTCTTGGTCAAGGTACATAATTACAAAAGAGTCAAACTGAGATTTTTAATCCAAGCATTTAACCACTAATCCATATAGTCTCTGTTGGTGTTCTATTACATTTAAGTACCTCCAGACACTCAGAAACCTCCCTCTATAAATTTTTCAAACTATGCCAACTCAGCTGCCAGTACTTGTCATTTGCACTTCTTCAATATCTCTCCCTTTAATAGCTATGCTGTATTTTGTGTTCTAATTTGTGCTGTCATCTCATTTTGCCTTTTTTTTTTTCATAACATCTTCAGTGTCTTCCACTTCCAATCCCATTTATACACATACATCAGAATAAACATTCTGGCATCCCTTAGTAATAGAAACATTCAAACTAGGAATCAAAGAAAACTTTCCCAGCCTGATAAATGACAGTTACAAAAACAATAACTATCATCATAATTAATGGTGAAAGACATGACTATGATGCTCTGCATTGCTACTTTTGTTCAATGCTTTACTAAAAGTTTAGCCAGGACAATTAGGCAAGAAAATTAAATAAAATTTTTCTATATTGGAAAAATGAAAGAAAAATATCTCTATTTGCAGATGACATAATATTTACATAAAATCCTGAGAAAAGCACTAAAAAAGCTATTAACTAATAAATGAGTTCAGCAAGGTTTCAAGATACAAGATCAGTACACAAAAATTGCATTTCTTTATACTTACAATGAATAATCTAAACATGAAAATCAGACAATAATTCCACTGGAAATCTATCAAAAATATAAAACACATAGGAAAATTTTAACAAAAGAAATGGCAAACCTATCACCTGGAAACAACAAAACATTGTGTATATAAAAAAATGAATTTTATATATCAAATTGGTGAATAATATGGTATGTGAATTATATCTCCATAAAGTATATAGATAGAAGATAGATAGATAGATAGATAGATAGATAGATAGATAGATAGATAGATAGACAGAGAGATAACTTTTTTGAAGTACTCCCTTCTCAGAATCCTTCAAGTGCTCTCTCTAGTCTACAAATTAGAGACAAAATGCCTGTGCATAAACTGAAGGCTCTTGTGATCTGGCCTTTACCTTTTTTTTCCTTTCTCGCTCCATTAATGATGCATTACAACTAATTATGCCTGTTGCTTATATTGTCTCTGTATTTTCTCTTTGTCCTGCCTTCTCTACTCAAGACATACCTATCTCTCCATATTTCCATGTAAATCTTTCCTAACTTTTAGTCCTCATCCACTATGCCATCTGTCCTCTGAAAGAAATGATTCTCTTCTGCTGTACCCAACTTCTCTCATCTCTGAACCTTCATAACACTCTACTTCTGTATCTCTCTCATATCACCGTTCACTTTCTATTTTCCAGCATGGTTGAATCAACATTACAAAAATTCCTTGAGGGTGGGATTCCTATCTTATTTATTTTATTTTTGAGACGGAGTCTCACCCTGTCGCCCGGCTGGAGTGCAGTGGCGTGATCTTGGCTCACTGCAACCTCTGACCCCCTGGTTCAAGAGATTCTGCTGCCTCAGCTTCCTGAGTAGCTAGGATTACAGGCACACACCACCACACCTGGCTAATTTTTGTATTTTTAGTAGAGACGGGGTTTCACCATGTTGGCCAGGATGGTCTTGATTTCCTGACCTCCTGATCTCCCTGCTTCAGCCTCCCAAAGTGCTGGGATTACAGGCGTGAGTCACTGTGCCCAGCCTAATTTATTTATTTTTTTCACTTCCTCCAAAACTAGTAAAATAGCCTGCATGTAACTGGTGGTCAATAAACACTTTAAATGAGTTAATTATTTATTCAAGAAAGAGAACATGAATAAATGGAAATAAATAATTCAACGAATGAATGAATCTTACTTTTTCTCTAAGCTTTTTAACAAAGCGTCTGGGTTCTTATTTGCAAATAACAGAATCTGGTATGATTAATTTAGACAAAAATTTTTAAGTATATAATCTCACAGAATCTCTGAAAGGGCTAGAGAGCCCTAATTCTCTTTATCAGGAACAAAGCAAAAGCATACTGCAGATGTTGATGTAGGGAAAATGCTACTGGTCCCTACCATCTGATCAGCACTCATGAGAGGCAAGACAGGATCACAAAACTCTGTTAATGTCACCCTTCAACTGAAAACAAGTTTTAGCTAGAATCTACAAATTAATATGTGTACCTTCCTAGAATCCACGTTGAATACCTCTCCTTTCAGAATCTATTGCTTGTGGAAAGTCAAATATGTTTAGCAAGGCATGAAACAACTGGAGTCATTCATCAGTGGTCACAGAGTCACATTTAAGCATAACTTTAACAGTTTCATAGACTTTATATTTATTATTCTGAATAAACATTACTCTCATGAAGATGAACTGGTGGTTGAGGGCCTGTAATTCCCCTCCAGCTGGGTACACTGTCATTAGCCATAATGAAAATGTCTCTGGGTTTCCCTGTAAGTGCACGTTGCCCACCTTACAAAATAATACTCCTTAGAAATGAGAATTCATTTTTTGCAATCAACAAGTATTTTTGTTGTTCAGATAAGTCCAATTTTGCCTTGGCAGTTATAGTCCAACAAAGAATTTATAGGAAAAATATCACAGGTAAAGTTGACAAGAACCAGGATAATTTTAATGAAAAAACAATGAAATTATTTTTAAAAATTCACTGAGGACTTTCATTTTTTAGCCTAATTATTTTTCATTATGGTTAAAATCAGATTCTGGAGCCAGCAACAAAAGTAAAAAAATCTAGTAAAATATATTGACAAAAATATTAGGCTTTTTTTTATTATTATTATTGAGAAACTCTAGAAATGCTCTGTTTCTCCTCCCAGCACCCACAGCCATCTATCCTGTCCCACAATTCAACCTGCAAATAGATTAAGCAGCTGAGTTTGTGGAAAGTATGTTTGCTCTATGCTAAGAATCCTTGTGAGACACTATGGTGACACCCCTGACACTTCGAAGAGTACTACAGATGGTTCTTATGCGTCAGCAGGGAAACCAGGCTGAGAATTCACGATTTCTTTGTAACCCCAACTTCTTCATAGAAATCGGTATTTGGCCAAAAAGCAGAAAAGACTTTAAACAGCATTTTTTTTTTTTTTTTGTCAATAGTGCTCAGAACATATAGGGTGCTCTATATTTCAAAAGACACTCTACAACTTTAAAAACCTATAAATTGAAATGTTTTAACCTGATCGTTGATGTTTTAATTATGCTATAAAAATTTAAGATGAGCAGAACTCCTGTACATTTTAAATAATGGATTTTTTCTTTTTAGAAAAGTATGGAAAGCATGAAAGTTCTTGAGTTGATGCATCTTTTCTTGATAATCTGTTTAAAATTTTACATTTTTTTCTATATCTCTGCATCTCATCTATTCATTATATAGTTAGAGTATGTAAACTTCCATGTCTTTACAGGCCCCAACATTCACTCAACCAGACCGAGCGCATGCCAAGCTATCCTTGGGTTTCAGTGCTGACTTCATGAACCAATGGACTGAGAGAGGTGACAATTCAAGTTAAAAATGAGTGCAGTCAACGTTAAGCAATATCACTTGCCAGTCATAAAATGAGGAGAAAAATAGTGTGACAAAGATAACCCTCAGTAGAAGGAACCAAATTATCTGATTGTAGTATTATCAGTCTTAGAAAAAGTCCTGATTTAGTTTTCTTTTCATGAGTATCTGATGTAATTTTATACAATTACTTAAGCAAGTCAGATGGATATGCTAGTCTTTTACTTAAAAGTGTAAAGACTGGAAAACTCCAAGAACTTGAAATACCAAAGCCTGAGTTTGGTGGAACTGGCAGTGTGGGTCAATCATTTAATTACTATTGAGTCTCAGTTTTCTTAACTCTAAAATAGAAAAACTACCTCATACATCATACGGTTGTTGTAGATACTAATTAAATGAGATACATTTAAAGGATCTAAGAGACTGCCTGGTCTATAATAGGCAATAGATAATTGGTAGCTATAATTACTTACTTAAGCATAGTACAATTTACATATCAAATATATTTGTAATTATCTTTATTTTGTTCTGTATAATAGTTTCCTATGAATAATTTATAGAACTAGCACTGGCATTATTTTCAGCATTGAACAGGTGGGAAAACTGAGACAAAATGGAGTTAAGTGATTTAACTAAGAAGAGCAGGAAAGGCAGAGCTACAATTATTTTATTTTACAAGTACACTCTTTCTATTAATTGGGTGGGTGGCATATACAAAGGAAAGAAACAGCCAAATTATAATTGACATCAGGGAGAAATTAACAAGGTAAGAGAGGATAATTTCATTTTTAATCCACAAAGCTTTAAGACACCATTTTTCTTTATAAAATCATAGACTTCATGAGTATGAAAAGGTATTCATTTTTGGCTACCCATGATATCCTTTGCCCCCTATATCCATTCTTAATTTTTTTTGGAAAGAATTTTTGGCTAATCATACAGCCACACAGAGCAATACTTTATATTCCAGCTTTGCTTGAAGTCTGGTGTAACCATGTGATAAAATTCTGGCCAACGGAATATATCAGAAAAGGTGTGTGCAAATTTTGGCTACTCCTTTAAAATAAGGGAACTGGCTTTCCATTTCTTTTATAACTCATCTGGCTGGCTAGAATGTAGCCATGACCATAGGAGCTGGAACAGCCTTCTTGGACCATAAGATGGAAGTTGTCTGTTGAGGATAGCAGAGCAACTAGAGAGAACTTAAGTCTCTGAAAACTTTGATGGTTAGAAGCCACCACATCAGCTTAGAATTGTATATGAAAGAAAAATAAACTTTAATCTCATTTAAAGATAGAATTATACTTTAATGAAGGACAACTCATTTATTCTACTGTTGCTACTATTCCTACCACTATTGAATGGGCACCCTTTACTACAGAATCAAAGAAAGCTATGAGACAGGTTCTCGGGAAACAACCAGATCAGCATCTTGCCACCCCCATCGCATATTTGTCAACTCAGGCAACAAACTCTCAAATGCCAGGGTTTTAAATAAATCTCAAAAATTGCAATTTAATACAATTTCTTCTGAAGCATGCCTAGGTTTTGGTTTTTGCTTTACTTCTCCATTCAGTAGTAAAAGAAAAAAGAATATATCAATAATCATAGTATAATATAATGTTATATTTTTATTACTTATTCTAGTAATTTAACTTTTAAATAATTTAAGAATATAAATATTCATAAAAATTATTAATGTATAAAATGTGGTTTTAGAACCACATGTATTCTATGATGCAATTTTGGCTTGAAAATATGCATTTGTGTATTTGTGCATATTTGTATGAAGTGTCTATATCTATTCAATGAGAAATTATGAAAGTTTACACTTTCTCAGTAACTTCTCAGTAATGCCCTTTGGAAGAGCAATTAAAGATGATAAGTAAAGAAATTTGTCTTTTTTATCATATACTCATGTATTAATTGAACTTTCCACTGAGTATTTATAGTTTTTGTTATTTATTTTCATAGAATTTGCTTTAACAAGTGTTTATGATCCCATCAAAAACAGCCATAAACTATTCAAAATATAAGGACATAAATACAACAAAATGTATTTTTATTATTTCAATTTTTTTATATTTTATCTAGTTAACATAAATATGAAAAAAAAAAAAAAAAACCTCTCTATACAGAGCACTAAAGCAATAGTGAGTAACCCAGCAGGAACTTCTCCATATTCAAGACACTAAAAGTAAAAACAGTGCAGGTAATTGCCAAGGTTTACTGACAAATACTAAGTCAGAGTATATACAGGAACTGTCTTCCTCATTGTAAATAGTTCAAAACAGGGTGGATGTGCCAAAAAAAGACAATGAAGATGAAGGAAAAGGAGAAAGAAGGAGGAAGAGAAGGAGAAAACAAAGGCAAAAAGAAGAGGAAGAAGAAGGGGGAGGAGAAGAGACAAAGAAAAAGAGGAGAGGGAAGAGGAAAAATATTAGGACTGAAGAAAAAAGTATAATTAGGTTATCAATCTCAAATATAATGATTATTTGTGAATAAAAAGATAAATCTAACATTTTCATTAGTCAATGCCTCTATTATTCAATTAGTGAAAAAAATAACTGTGTTCTTGGTATAATTAAAGATTTCATCAAACATGAGCAAGCTTCTATATGATGTGGAACTTTTATAATAAAATAATAAGGTAGAGCTTGAATATATTCAGTAATTTTAATTTTTTTAAAGAAAATCTTCCAAGTACTAAAACAATCTACTTTGTTTTGCCTCTTCTCCAGTTATCTGTCAATGTTTTGCTGGAATTAAACAAATCATGAATAAAATTAGTAAAACCTCAAATACAAAAGATACGTAATAATCAAAGAGCTAAAGAGTTAGTCTATAAATACCATAGTTTGTATATTCATTGAAGGCCGTAAATATGACTCATCTTCTCGTTAAATTGACCATAGAGGATTGTGAAAAAATTAATACTTGATGTGTTATTCATAAAATAAATACAGGTATATATTTTGAAAGTAAATAAAGAGTAACTTTTTTGTTTTAATCAGTATAGATTGGAAAGAATATAAAATTTAAATGACAAGTAATATTTATAATCAAAACCCTAATATCTAGATATTGTCTTTTTGAACAAGGTTGTGGGAAGTGAATGCAGAGCTAGAGGACACCTAAAGATAAAAGACAGAGATGTAATACATTTTCCTTAATTTATTCATTAAGGAAATTTCCTTAATTTATTCATTAAGGAAATTTCCTTAATTTATTCATTAAATACTGTAACAGAATAGGGTGAGTTTCTGCTTTGATATGTTAACTTTTTTCCATTTAAATTTCAGTTCTGTTAAATCATGCAGGGAACAAAGATAAAAGTTGGGATTTAATTTAGGGGTAGAATGGAGAGGAAACAGCAAAGACAGGAAAACACCAGTAGAAAACACTAGAGAAACTTAAACACTAAAAAAGCTAAATTACAACTGAGTGGTTAAAATCATTAACCTCCAATGCAACCTGACTGATGTAAAATCTATTGTTTCAAGATTGAAACTATAAATCTAAAACTCACATGAAGCAATGGTTAATTAAAATTTAAAAAAAGAAAACAATAAATGAATAGTTTCTACCATACAATAAAAGTACTTTTTTTTTTTTTTCAGATGGAGTCTCACTCTCTTGCCAGGCTGGAGTGCAGTGGTGCAATTTCTGCTCACTGCAACCTCAGCCTCCCGGGTTCAAGCAATTGTCCTGCCCCAGTCTCCCAAGTAGCTGGGACTACAGGTGCCCGCCACCACACCCAGATAATTTTTTGTATTTTTAGTAGAGACAGAGTTCCACCGTGTTAGCCAGGATGGTCTCGATCTCCTGACTTTGTGATCTGCCTGCCTCGGCCTCCCAAAGTGCTGGGATTACAGGTGTGAGCCATCATGCCCGGCCTAAAGTTACTTTCTAATTAGGTAACTGAGCTATAGGAGAAAAACCGAGGTTTAATTCTAAATAAGGTACAATTAAATGAAAATTACAATGCAATTCTAGTTACAAAATTCTTTCTTACCTATATATATTTCAATTGAGTAATATAATTGATTTTTAAATAACATGGTTTTTAAAATTTGTTTCTTAGAAGAAAAAGAAAAGAAGAAAAACAAGGGGGAACAAAAAGAAATAATGAAGAAGCAGTCATTACTCAACTGTTTTTCTATTGGCTTTACCTGCAAAGAGAACTGCTTTGATGTGACCATTACAGGGTACCAACATCTGGCAGCAATTATCTTGTATTACCGTCCTAATATCCCCGGATAGACAAGCCAATCTTTCTGCCATTTTAGTGTTTTGTTTTTAATAAAAATGTCCATAAATGTGTATGCACTTACATGTCTTATATAGATGGGAAACAGAATATTTGATTAATTTATTAAGAACATGTTCAGAAGGTTTGTGCATTGAAGATAGTAGATGATTTATACAAACAAAAATACAATGAAGAGCAGAAATATTACAATAGTGAAATGGTAAAGTAATTAGGTAATAAAATCCTAGTTTGAAATATAGTCTAAATTCTAAAGATTTTTTTCATTTTTTAAGAGTTATTAGTCTTTTATGGAAGACAATATTCTTAATCATCTAAAATTATCACAGGATTTTGATAGTTCTTATATATCATCATTCTTTATTAATTATGTTCTTCATAGTATTCTCAAAAGTATAAATAATTTAGGGACATAAAGAAATGTCCACCTTATAATGACTCCCATTAGATCCACACATACTCATTCATCCCCCAACTACTTATTTATTACTTATATATTGAGCACCTACTGTTACTCAGGCACTATTTATTAATAGTTCTAGGCATAAAATGGTGAACGAGATAAGGATAATCTTTGATTCCATGTATTTTCTATACTCTCAGGAAACAGACAATGAACAATCAGGCTAATGAACAAAATAGTTTCTCAGATTGTCTCAGGTACTATATGGGAAATAACCAAGGTGCTGTGATAGAAACAAGTTGTTGGAGGGAGTGGGAAGTTATTTTCAAAATCTTTCAACAAGAAGCCTAAGAAATTCTTCATTGGGAGGTGACTTTTCAGTCTAAAGGATGAGAAGAAACTGGACGTGAAAAAAAAGTCAAAAAATAGAATGAGAAAAAAGATCCTGAAGTGCAAAACAGCTTCCTTGATTTAGTATGTATTTTTAGGGTGCAATGAACCAGAGGGAGAGGGGTTGAGGTGAGTTTGAAAGATGGAGGAGGAGGGCAGGCCAGACACTTCAAGTTGTGGTAGAAAGTTTGTATTTTATTCTAAGTGAAAAGGAAATGTTTTTGAGGAGTTTCAAGTAATTTACTGACATAGCCCAATTTAGGTCTACAGAAAAGTAAGTATTGTAATGAGAAAAATATTTTTAGAATGGTAAACCAATATATTATTTGCCCTAATTAAACACTAGTTTTTAGAAGCCTGAGCTTGCTCTATCAAGAATCTAGCCCATCTGACTCAAATTGTAGATATTTAACATTACCCAAAGTGCAGAGAAGGCACATAAAATAATAATTGAAGAGGAGTTTTGGGTAGACAGAGAGGAAAGGTAATGAAAAATGTTTATGTTCCAGTGAGGTCTGGAAAGAAAGACACCAAAGTGGAGAAAAAAGCAAGGAGTAAAACATAGAGAACATAGCTTTCACCTGCTCTTCTGAAATCCCAGAGTCAGAGGTGTGGAGTTAATTAAAGGGAAAGTTTTTGCCCACCTCTGTTTTGATCTCTGAAAAGACAGCTTCACTATGTGGTGTTTGTGTCAACACAGGTCAGCCATGGCACAGAAAAAATAAAATGAAGATATGGCATTTTAAAGCAGAGACAGAAAGCTGAGAAAAGGTTCAGAGCTGCCAAGTATCCAATAGAACAAGTCAAAAATGTTTGCCGTAGCTCAGAACATAGCATAAGAATCTCAGGAATGAACCAGACATTGGTCGGGCACAGTGGCTCACGCCTGTAATCCCAGCACTTTGGGAGGCTGAGGTGGGCGGATCACCTGAGGTCAGGAGTTCAAGATCAGCCTGACCAACATGATGAAACCCTGTCTTTACTAAAAATACAAAAATTAGCCAGGTGTGGTGGTGCACGCCTGTAATCCCAACTACTGAAGCAGGGGAATCACTTGAACCCAGAAGGTGGAGGTTGCAGTGAGTCGATATCGTACCACTGCATTCCAGCCTGGGTGACAGAGTGAGACTCTCTCTCCAAAAATAAGTAAATAAATAAATAAGCCAGAGATCCTACAGTAAAGATCTGGGAGGAACCAGGGGCCCAAAGGACACCCCAGGAGTCCCCCATCTCCTCTCCACTACTGCAAGGGCAAGTGGTCCCCTTGTTTCCCCTCCCCATCTTCTTGTTTGCCACTTTGGGACCTCGAAGTGGCAATCTGTAAAACAAATTCCTTTCCTGAAAAAAAAAAATTGAACCAGAGTGTAAAATACTATTAATTAACCGGTTAAAGTCTCCACCATAAATTATTTCTCTGTTTGTCAGGGTCAGGGCTTATGAGGAAGATTAGAGTTGGAAGAGACAACCAAGAACGTTCAATTACTTGTACATCAGAGTTGTTCTAAATGTAAATTTGTAGCACTAGCATGACGCTTAGACTTAATTTAATTCCATCTATTGCAGTTCATTGTTCATATGTAATTAGTACACACTTAAAAATACATGTTTAAGATATGGGTACCGCTATTAGTGAAGTGATCTGAAATGAAAAGTATTCTGAACCAGAGTAAGAAATCATATGTTCCATGGCTGATGCTGTCACCGCTGCCAACTGGCCCTATATAACCTAGGGCAA
The DNA here is from genome assembly GCF_000951035.1 of Colobus angolensis palliatus. Taxonomy (NCBI): domain Eukaryota; kingdom Metazoa; phylum Chordata; class Mammalia; order Primates; family Cercopithecidae; genus Colobus; species Colobus angolensis. Next base: position 170,368 of record NW_012118265.1, read on the forward strand.
GTCATTTAATTTCCCTGGGCATTAATTTTCTCCGGAAAATGAGGAGACTGGACTAAATCATTGCTAAGGTCAATTTTGATTTCTGATGTCTATCATGTGAGTGCTAAAATAAGGCCTGCTGAGATGATGGTGGTTAGATTTGCATTAATCAAGAAACAATGATAATAAGTGTAGAACCATTTAGTGAGTCCAGGCCATTTGCCTGGCACAAAGTAAGTCATTTTATGTAGGTTATTTGTAATCATCTAAACAAACCCATGAGGAAATAGAAGTTCAGAGAGGCTGTAATTTGCTCTATGCTACACAGTTGATAAGTGGTATAGCCAGGCTTCTAACTCATGTTTTCTCTGAAGTTTCTAAATTATATACAATAGTACTTATTATCCATCTTTTTACAATTGTTTGATTTCAAGATACCAGCTTGCAGGGATTATTAAAATCCTATATATCCTTCAAGCTCCTCATTCTCTATGAGGCTATTTTTTATAGCATTAAGGCAAAGTAAGCTATGTCCTGAGCTCATGAAGAACTCTGATCATTCATTTAGTGCTTTTTTCAAAGCTAACACATTTTTCCAATCTCCTCTAACTATCTCCTGTGTACTCCCAACAAAACTATACATGCTCTGAAGGAATGCCAAGAAATGCTTGGGAGGGATGTGGCATCAACAGGGGTGGAACTCAAGTGAAGAAAGTAAGGTGCCTACAGTCAAAACCTCAAGACGTCTTACTGTCAGGATCACACCACTGTGTAGAGTTATCTCAGCCCATTCCTGGTCCTGTACAGTCCGTAGCAGCTGGTGGAAAGTTAGTTCACTGGGATGATCTGAAGTTCAACAATTTTAGTTCTCAGCTATGATGCCTACTGATTTGGCTGCCAGTGAAATCCAACATAGTGCCTGGAAAATCAACCTGGTGAAAACAAAACTGAAGTTCAGAAGCAGAGTAGAGGTAAGCCAGAGTAGAAATGCCTTCCTTGGTAGCATATTTGTTTTTTGTTTTGTTTTGTTTTGAGACGGAGTCTCGCTGTCTCACCAGGCTGCATGCAGTGGCGTGATCTTGGCTCACTGCAACCTCCACCTACCAGGTTCAAGTGATTCTCCTGCCTCAGCTTCCCAACTAGCTGGGATTACAAGCATGCACCACCACGCCCAGCTAATTTTTGTATTTTTAGTAGAGACCGTATTTCACCATATTGGCCAGGATAGTCTCGATCACCTAACCTCGCGATCCGCCCGCCTTGGCCTCCCAAAGTGCTGGGATTACAGGCGTGAGCCATCGCGCCCGGTCTGGTAGCATATTTTTATAGTATAATGGATCACCAAAGAGCTGAAACAAGAAATGAGAAGCTATATTTTTATTCAGTTATTCCCTGGAGCTAAAAGACCCAGTCATACAATGTTGTAAATGGAAAGATTTTGGAAGCAACTCTTATAGATTGACCTATGTGTGTTAATGCCATAGCAAAATATCATAGACTGGGTGACTTAAAAAACAGAAACTTATTTTCTCATAGTTCTGAAGGCTGGAAGTCCAAGTCAAGGTGTCATCAAGCTTGATTTCTTCTGAGACCTCTGTCCTTGGCTTTCAGATGGCGGCCCACTCTGTGGGTTTACATGGTCTTTTCTCTGTGCTCATACATCCCTGGTATACCTTTGAGTGTCAAAATGTCCTCTTCATATAAGGACACCAGTCGGATTGGATTAAGGCCCAATTTAATTGCTTTATTTTAACTTAGTCACCTTTTTAAAGACCTTATCTACAAATGTAGTCATATTCTGAGGCAATGACATTAGGGCTTTAATATGAATGAGTGGGGACCTTGGGAATTCAGTGCATAATACTGTGAATCTAGAGAATTAGAAGCTGTCACATAGACAAATATACTCATGGTGGCTAGCAGAATGCCATGCATGTTAATAAATAAGTATATTTATTTATTCATGTTTCAAGATTCAACTCTGACAATATCTACGTAAACAATAAATTTTTGTTGAATCAATATGATTGATTCAACGAATAAATTTGTTTACTATCTTGAGTGGTCACCATCATGCTATGTGAATAACACACTTAAGGGTTACTTAGCTGAGATACAAATTAATAAATTACTCCCGTCTTTCTTATTTAAAAGTTAGTATTTTAATTAAACAATCGAATTTAAGCAATGTTACAAGTTAAACAGATAAATCTTATTTAGTAAGATCTTTCTTTAGTAAATATCTAGAATTGAATATGTTTCTCGCTTTTTCTTCTTTATTAGCTTTAATCAGACCTAATTCATATACTTAAAAATGGAGGACTAAATATTTACTACCATTAAATCCTATACTGATGCGAAATCACCTTTGGACTGACTCTCTGATTTCACATTATCATAAAGCAAAACATATTTTATTTAGCTGAGCTGCTGAAAAGGTTCTGCATTATGAGTACTTATTTTAAGTGTTTATTGAAAGCCTTAGGATGATAATGGATAGTCTTCAATTTTTATTTATTCATTGTATTTTTAGCATTCCACATATTTTCATCAGCCAAAATATCTGGGCCTTTCCCCTTTGCTCCTCGGCCCTAAGATCTCTTGATTCCCTTTTTTAATATGGCAATAAAAGAAAAAAAAAAAACAAAAAACTAATTTTGTAGATTTTTTTCTTTTACGATTACAACTTTTTTGTCTAGATTCTGCTTATATAGGTAGTATTTTCCCACTTGGCTTTAAAAGTAAAATAGCCCATCACTCATCAATTGTTATGAAAAAAGTCATTGTTTAAACATGAGATTCAAATTGAATAGTTTACCCTTAGCTACAGGCCAGCAACAGGTGAAGTCACCGTATAAACAAAGGTCCTCAAATATATGCTTTTGGAAATGTATATATTCTTATTTTTTTAATTTATCTTTACATTTTCTTTTTATTTGAAATATTTGAGTCACATTATAAATTATAAGATTCAATAAGTATATTTTTATATCAAATAGAATTTCTTACTGTGTTTTTATAAGATTAATTTATAGTAGCACTTAGCAAATAGAGCTTGTGTCAAGTTTAAAAGACCACGAAAGACATAAACTTGAATAGAAATAATCTAATCACTAATATTACAGATGAAAAATTAAAGGCCAGATAGTAAAGGTAAAATTGTAAACTGAGGAATTATCTTGAAGTGTCTTTCATTTTTAGGTTCAGAAATTATTTGAGAAATGTGTTCTGGACAGGAGCTTTGAGAAACAAGTAGGTGTGATTGCAGGTAATCATGCATAAACCAAAAGCATCAAGAATTAATTCAATAGAAGTGAGAATTGAGGGACTAGTAGCAGGTTTTGAAGCAAGTGTATGTTTGAGGTTTGTGTATTAGAAGATGGGGAGTCAGTTGAGAAATGGTATGGAGAAAGTTCAGTGTGACAATTACATAGTTTGTGACAATGCTGGTTGACAAAATGGACTAATAATAGAAGTGTAGAGATAAAAACACCTGTAAGAAAAGGACAATCTTCGATTCGTTTGTAAACTCACTTGGTTTTAGAGAAAGACCACAGTAATGCACACGAAGAGAAGAAGGTGAGTCCACACAATGTGGTAAAGAAAAATACAACAGGATTGTGTCATATATTCATATATATGTTACAAGTTCTAATAACAATTTCTTGACACTAAAATTAATCATGTTGAATTTTGTTAAAGAAAAATAAATTATTATAAAGAATGTAGGGAAAAGGCCATGAAAGAGGACAAAGATGGTTACAAATTGAAAACATCCCAAATTTGGTAATATTATTTGTGTGGCATAAATGAATGAAATCAACTCGCCTTCCATAATAATTCCTTGGAAAATACTTCATAGAAGTGGTTTAAAATTAATAAAAGGTGGTGGTCTTAAAAAAAAAAGAAACGAATATGTGTTTATTTAGACTATATAAAAAGACTTTCACCTTTTGTACTTTCAGTAGATAGCCAGTCTCACAGAAAGCCTTACGTCTTAGACCTGAGAGCTGGTCTACATGACAGCACATATTTGCAATGATGAAAGCTAGGGGGAAAATTCTCTTGGGTTTCACATATCCTTTGTACCAGAGTCATTTGCCAACATCAGAAGTCCATTTTTTTCCCAGTGGTGTTTATGATAAGGAAGAAGCTTATTGTTTCATAGTATGCATTTGCACGTTGTTTGGATGCTAAGCATTCCACCTCAGAGAACTTTGAGATGGTGGGAAAGGTCAGAATCTAGTCACTTGAAGTAAGAAAACAACTCTGATGCAGTATCCCTCTTCTTTTCATTTTCCTCAACTGATCAGACCCCTATGGTGTTTTCAACTCTGGAAGTGTGAACAGCAAAGCAAAACTAAAACATTGGCAGGGCTAAGGATATGCCTAGTCTTAGTCTGTTCTTGTGCATTCAATCATTGACTGTATAACGTTTTCTAAAAAGGGAACATATCACAATTAAAGGCTGAGAAACTTTGTGGAAGAAAGAACTATCGTAATTGTGGTTAGGGAAATAACTTATTTGCATTTTCTAAGTGATTGGCCCCAGGTCATGAGATTTTATGGCTTACCTGAGTAAAAATATTCTGTATTTGTTACCTTGTCCTTTTTATTTTTTAGTAGAAACATTAGTTTATAGGAATTAGTGTCAAAATTCCAAGAATTATTTGATAATACCCTGCAGTTGGCTGAATTACATTTCCTAAAAAATCTATGCTGACATTATAAACCTGGATACATGTGACTTTAACCTTATTTGGAAATAGAAACTTCTAAGATATAATCAAGTCGAGGTAATGTCACACTAGATTGGGTTAGGTCCTAAATTCAAGGACTTGTCATCTTTATCAGAAAGAGAGATTTGGAGACACATCCACAGAGACACACAGAAGGAAGATAGCCATTGATGACAGAGGTAGATGCTGGAGTGATATAGCTACAAGCTGAAGAATGCCAAGGATTACTGGAAACCACCAGAAGCTAGGAAGGGCAGGGAAGATTTCACCTCTAGAAACTTCAGAAGGAGCATGATCCTGGCAACACCTTGATTTCAGACTTTTAGTTTCCAGATGATGAAAAAATTTATTTCTGCTTTTTAAAGCCATCCAAAATGTGATGACTGTTTATAGTAGCCCTAGAAACCTAACACACTCTTGGAACTATAATTTTCCCCTGATTATAAATTACACACCCATTATTATCTTATAAAAATTTTTCTCATTGCTAATAAAAATACACAATTTCCAACTTTTGTATATAGAAGGTGTTGATGTATCTTTTTAAACTTCTAGTAACCTTAAGGATTTCTAAACAGAATATGTACATTTAAAGAAAAAAACATTTAGTCTTCTTAATGAAATCAATGTTGATTGGGTGAAGACAAACATCCTCATTGTCCCCTGCAGTCTGTCCTCTTGGCCTCTTCCTGTAAGCATCCAAGAGTAAATCATAGAGCTTGTTACCTTACAGTGAATTTCAGAGGAAGATGATGATGATGGTGATAATGATGATGATGGTGATTACTGGAAACAGGAAAATTCATATCTTAAATTTTTGTTTGATTATAATTTGTTAACATTTACTGGTATGTATTATGTATAGTATACAGGGACACACACAAACTCCTTCAAATAAACAGTATTACGTTTCCCTTTCCCTTTGTCTTAGCTTGAGTTCCCCAGAAAACAAGCCTGAAATAAAAGAGTATGTGTGGAATACTTTAATGGAGTATATGAGACACAAGAGAGGCAATACATGGAAGGAAAATAACATTTTATCAATTAGACCAGTTCAATAGGAAGTTTGGGCAATTCTAGAATTAATAATTTATGATCAAGAAACTCCTCTACATCTTCAACAATCTCAATTAATAACCTTCAACCTTTTTGCCTGAAATAACCTAAGCTCTCCATAATGGTCACTACTTCTCTTGCAGCCCACCCAAGCAAAGGCCACTTAATCACTCACACTCCATATGTTATAAGGCCTGAGTGAGATCAGGATTCTTCTTCCTTCCTAATATCATATTAAAGCACACTCTCTTCAATTTATGAGCCCTTCCCTTTGACTCTCACCATCTTCCTGTCCATTTCAATTCCTGCCAATGATTACAGTGAATTCAGCATCACACAAAGGACTCACCAAACACTACCAGTTCCTGAACTTTCTAGTTTCCAAAGACCTTCCCCTTACACTTGAGTTCAGCCATTTCCTTTCACTGTTTTCTCTTAACCATTTTGTTTCTTGTGATAGGGTGTCACTCTGTTGCCCAGGCTGGAGTGCAGGGGCATGATCATAGCTTGCTGCAACCCTAAACTTCTGGGCTCAAGTGAGATTCCCATCTCAGCCTTTCAAGTGGCTGGAACTATAGGGGCATGCTACCATGTCGAGCTTAATTTTTATTTACTGTAGAGATGAGGTCTTGCTATGTTTCCCAGGCTAATCTCAAACTCTTATCCTCAAGCAATCCTTCTGCCTTGGCCTCCCAAAGTGCTGGGATTATAAGATCTTACTATGTTGCCCAGGCAAGTCTCAAACTTCTAGCCTCAAGCAATCCTCCTGCCTTGGCTTTCCTAAGTGCTGGGATTACAGGAATAAGCCACCATGGCTGGCCCTCTTAGCCTTTTATTTTACCAATACTTTAAACAACCTTGCCCCATACCTCACTTGTGGAAGCCCAAATGTGAATGACCTCACTGATCCCCTGTCCGAGCTGTTTCCTAGAAAGCTGACTGTTATGTTTGAGTTGCATTATGAACAGGCCCGTGTGGCAATAAACTAAAGGCAGCCTTTAGCTAATAGCCAGTTAGCAACTGAGGCTCTTAGCCCAACAGCCATGAAGAACTAAATCCTGCCAACAGCCATGTGAGCAAGCTTGGAAACAGCTCTTTCCCCACATGAGTTTTAAAATGACTGAAATCCTGGCTAACACCTTGATTGCAATCTTGTGAGAAGCCCTGAGCCAGACATACCCAGATATGTGTGCCCAGATTCCTGACCCACAGGAACTGTGAAATAACAAATGGTGTTTTTTAAGCCACTAAGTTTTGGTGTAATTTGTTACTCAGTGATAGATAACAAAGAAAGTTTATCTGCCCCCTTACCAAAGTCATCTGTCCCTCTGGCAACTGAAGTGTATGCTAGAAACTAATGTTTTGTGATTAGGTAATTGGCAACTTGGAAGCAATGGGGGAGCCTCTAAGAAAGTCATCATAAAAAAGAGAGAAAGTAGCTGAAGGGAAGTCATGTATACCCCATGACATACCCTGTAAATGCATCTAAATTTCTACCTTCCCCATAAAGTATTGTTGTTGCCATTGCTTACTTCAAAGTCAGCTCTTAAGGACTTGGTGGTCTAGTCAGATAGTACATTATGAGTAGAATTACACTAATGCATTATTTGAGCTCTTTCTGAATTATCTGAGCAATTTGGTAATATTTACTTTTTCATATTCTCATCCTTCCCCTGCTCAGTTTAATTTAATAACATTTCCATCTCATTATCCCACTCTCACCAATAGGATGTATCATATCTCAAATACTTCTTTGCCACATTTTCATTTTCTGCTATTGCTTACACCTACTATGATAATGATACTAACAAAGGATAATGGAAAGGCCCAACCTTAAGCAGGAGCAGGTCGCTATTGTTATCCTTTTTTTCTTCATGCCCAGAGTCCACTGTTTCCATTTAGACAATGTAAATATTTTGATTTCTCTCTTCTAACTTTTTCCTAGGATTAGTTTGCACTGTATTTTAAGGGCTTATATTCAGAATCTCTCTTTAAAATGTTATAGTTCAACCAATTTATGTATCAGTCTATTGATCTCGTAGCATAATTATAGCATAGCATACATATGGCACTAGTTCAATCAGTGACATCCATAAAACATTGATATAGTATAGGCACTAATAACATGAATGAGTTACTTTGTTTTTCAGTGTCTCAGTTTACTGGTATGTCAAATCGGATTGATAATCCCTTTCACTTCACACAGAGATTGAGAGGATTAAATGAGTTAAATACTTAAATCACTTAGAACAATGACTAGCACATAGAAAGGCATAAGTGTTTGCTGCATGTACCAAATATAAACTTTCCACAAACAGGATTAAATTTTATAAACAATTTCCATTTTTCTACATACATTATCTTACCTGATTATGACAAAAAAACTACTGAGTAAGAAATGGCAAAGGTTATTGTACTCATTTTACAGATAAAGACACAAAGGTTAAAAAATAAATAAATACCAGCATCAAATCTCCAAAGTGTCAGGGCCAAGATATAAATCTAGATTTTCTTCTGGAAACTTTTCTGAAGCTTCTTCTGCCTGTTTTAGAGAGGTCAAGAGGTGCCAACATATGATTTTATTCATGAGGAATCAATGAGTTGTGATTTTCCTACCCTCCACCAGCACATACCCAGCTCAGCCTTTCCACCGGGGAACATGGTGGGGTGTGTGTGTGTGTGTGTGTGTGTGTGTTCGTTATGGGAATTCAACAAAGAGTTGATGTGAATATTTGTGAAGAGAGAAAAAATTGCCGTAAGATTTGGAATTCCTTTTGGGTAATCATCATATTGTAATTTCTCAAGCATGGAATGATGTACATCCATTTCCTGGGTGGAGGTTGTGGGGGATTTTTTTCCAATATCAGACAATAACATAGTACTTTGTGGCCAGTACTCAGGGATGTTGGAATAAAGATGCTCAGGACACCACTTCTCAGGCTTTCTTAAAAGTGTAGTTTTGTTTTATGTTCATTTTAAGAGATGAAAATTTCCAATCTCACCATTTGATAGAGTAAAATAAAACCCATAAAATAAAGCAGAATGTACATGTCATATTTTTACAGCACTTGAATGGTGTTTCTGGTTTTAACATAAGCTAATGCATTGTTTTTAGCTGTACAAAAATGCAATAACACAAAAGAAAGAGCTTGTACTGATGGAAGTGAGTAAGCCACGTATTAATCAGTTCATCTAGGGAGTTAAATCCCTTTGTTCTCACTCCCACTAAATGCGGCATTGCCAAGAGTCATAGGTATAACAGTTACAAAATATCAGAAGACTATAATTTTTTAAAATATCCAAAACCTGTTTTTAATGTCTGGATTTCATGTATTTTATATTTTGCTTTTTCATTTTTTATAGAAAGTCATTGTCAGCAGAGAGCTATCAGGTCCTAGCGTTTTATCTGTAGCACCGGTGAAAGCTCCGCCTCCTACTTACGGCTTGTGAGAGTTTCTTTCCTTTGGGGTGGTGGCTGGTGCCAGAATGAGAGGAAATATCATGCCCTCCGAGAGTCAAGAGCAGCTGGTGCAGTTGTCCTGGAGTTTATGGGATATTATAGGCATAAAGGCACATTTGGAACTGGTTGAGGAAAGAACTTAATGCTTCTTTCTTTTATCTTTATAATCCACTTTCCTAGCAAGGATTATCCTGCCGTTCATACTAAATATAGCAAATGCAGATTAAAGAAAAAAAAAAAAAACAGCTATGTTGCCACAAGGTGCTGTGAGAATGCAATGCATGTGTTAGATAGATAAACTGTCTTTTATCAAATGAAACAATAAAGGCACAAAGAAACTTGTTCAAATTGTTTTTTTTTTTTTTCTTTGAACAATGAAAGACATTTTTGTAAGAATTAACCAGAGGGAGTTGTACATCTGGAAAGCGGTGAAAACATAGTTTCTATTTGGGAGAAAACTAACTTTATTGCCAAAAGATTATGCATCTGTAGTATGATCCAAATTTGTCAAGCTAGGAGTGTCATAGACAGAAATTTGCTACCAGAAATTTGCATTAGATAGTATTTTCATGATTTATTTTTGATAACATCTTTTTTTGTTTAGACAGAATTTTTATAGCATGTATTTAGTGAAGAGCTACAGAATCTTAAAAAAAATAAAATAGTAAAGTATCAACATGGCAAAACTAGGGTCATAATAGTGACTTTAAAAAAATTTCCCTACAGAAATCAGGTCTCAGACACTTTTTTGCAAGTCACAGAAAGTATTCCTTAGTGTTGGGTTGTCTACTCTTTTATACTCTCACCCTTCCCATTATTCCTTATTATTTTTTCTGGAACACTTTGGGGTCTATTGTCTACCCTCTCAATGAACATCAGCGTTGTGACTATTACAGGGCATTCATGTCTGCTTTATTAATTTATTAAATGATTAATTTAGGAAACAGTGAGAAGTGACTCTGATCCACAGATTTAGGAAGGCACTGGAAATACAAAGATGAGGACATGTCTGGTTAACATAGCAGAGTGAACTTTTCCTCCAAAACATAGAAATGCTGTATAAATGAAAACTATTAAAGATTATATGGTCAGATTCAAAGAAAAAAAAATTTTTAAAGTTGTCACATGCGGGAAGCAAATAAAGAGCACAAAACCAATGCATTAAGATGGAGCTGAACTCAAGGTGGGCGTACTGATTTCCAACAATGATTTAAACTTTAGCGGGTGAGAGCACAGGTTTGATTCTCAAATACGGGTTCAAGATGAGGCCCTTATACCTTGAAAGGCACAAAGCCTTCATATAAACTCAGTAACTATGGACATAATCCGGTCATTCTCCTGGAATGTGGCATGGAAGTGTTCCTTCTACAAATAACTCGGGCGTTGCGGGGGAAGAGTGACCTACCAGAAACTGGAACCCAAGCCCACCCACATGCAACTAAATTTGAATTTTTACTTGCAGTGTGTTGAGAGTAAATTTTGCCTCCTTGCAGAGGCAAACTGGAAAAGTATGTGTATACTCGCATCCAAAATGCAAGGTACTCTCAGAAAAGACAACGCCTACTAGAAATAATTATGCCGTCATAAATCACTGAAAGTTACCTTAATGAAGTAAATCCCTAGGATAGGGTCAACAGATGCACTAAAGATAAGGCAACTGGAATTCCTTCATAATATTTGACAATGCATTATGTGAAATAATGTCTTAAATTTTTGCACTAATATCTTAATCTTTTCTCAATTTTTTCTTTAAAAATATGTAGACTCTTAATTCTCATTCCTACATATGTCTATCCCATGGCTTGAATTGAACTTCAGTTAGAGAAATGTCAAATTTGGAATTTTAAGAAAGATTTCACATTTTTTTGATGACTCATTCTCTCAACAAATATTATGGAGAGCTATGGTGTATCAAGAAGCACTGTGCAGCATGTTAAAGATACAGCACTTAAAACGATAATGTTAATGTGGTTGAAGAGGTAAGTGAAGCCTATGAGACAGGGAGAAAGGTCAACAGGAAATTATAATTCAGCAAGATAAATTAATGACATAAACAACACAGTACACATTGCTCTTGAACTAACCTGTCTTTTACAAACTGGGAAAGGTGTTGAGTTTGCCCTGGTCAAGTTTTTGAATTTAATGTGTTAAAAAAAAAAAAAAAAACATTTTATGGCATACAAATAAAATAAGAATTCTCCTGAATAGAAATCACTGGTCAAATTAGCCTCACATTATGTTCTACAAGAAAAACTCCAGAATATTTGGCAACGTCTAAGAATCCTTGGTAAAGAGTATGGCATGACCCAAAATTTCATACACCTAAATTTTCAACCTTATGGAAAATTAATGAAAACACAACTTTACATATTTGAGACCTGAGAAAGTATATGCTATGATACTCAATGAGAAAAAGTTAATTAAAAAGCACATTGCAGTTGAACCAGTGATAAACCAAAATAATGAATAAAAAAAAATGGGTTATAAAAAGATGTGATTCCAAAGAAAACATAGTTTCCAAACAAAAAGAAAGTATTAAAAATTATTCCCAAAGAGGAAAATATACTCTCTAAAGTAAAATTAGCAAGAATAATCAGGGATCTCTGACTCTTGAGATATCAAAATATTGATCGGTAAGAATGAGTTCCTAAATAAACACAGCAAAAGGGAAGCCAAAAAGAAAATAGTGGATCTTACCTTAAGTAAGATTGGCATTATATGAAGCTCTGTTCAACATAAGAAATACCTTGGCAACAACAGTGATAAGAGCTCATGGAACCAAAATTGCATAAAATGACCTCAAATTCATATTTTTTTCAAGCATTTTTTTTTTGCTAATTTGCAGAATGATGATATTTTATGTGCAAATTTCCAATTTAATTTAATTGCTGAGGTCAATGAGGCCAAAAAAACTACCTGATCAACTTTTCTAAAATTGATCTTGTCTATGATAAAATGTTTATTATGCATATTAAAAATATTTAAATTCTAGCTGACATAAAAGTTATTAATGAACATTTACTTCTTTTACTATCTTCTCTGTGGGTTTTATTAGAAAGTACCACAAATAAGCCTCAAAGACTACTTTGAGCAGTATCAACAGGTTCAGTAAATTTGGAACAAGAAGATGAAAATGACCTAAAAGATAGCCATCAATGGTTTAAAATAAGTGATCAATATTTTCCCACAGAACACTGGGAAAAATTAAAAAGCATTCATTCTCCATTTATGCAGTGTATATTATTATATTCATGTTTTGTTTATTAGAAAAGTCAAAAGATTGAAGAAGGTCAAATTTGTAATGGGAAATTTTAATGGAATCTTAGAGTAAATGTAAAGTAGTTGTGGAAAATAATTCTTACCAGTGAGAAAAATAATCTAGGTAAAAATAACTGTTAACATGAACCAAAATTTCAAAGTTGTTTTCTTCATTTATAGAAAGGAGAAATCAACCATTTCTGTAATTGTGACAATATAACTGAAAAATGAACTGTGTTTCAAAGTTATAAATGTAAACTCTAGGAGAATTAATACAGGCTATTTACTTTTTAAGTCACCAAGGAATTAAAAATGAACAGGAAAAAAGGAAGAACATAAGATAAAAAATAATGAATAAAATAAACAACGGTGACTTAGAAATCTGAAAATAAAAATAATAAACACTATGCTTTTACTTAGTTATTTTTTAATTTCAACATTTATTTTAGAGGTAGGGGGTACATATGCAGGTTTTTTACATTAGCATATTGTGTGATGCTGAGGTTTGGGGTGTGATTGATCCCATCACCCAGGTAGTAAGCATTAACACCCAACAGGCAGTTTTTCAGTCCTTGCCCTGCTCCCTCTCTCTGCCCTTTTGGGGTCCCCGATGTCTATTATTCACATCTTTATGTCTACATACACCCAATGTTTAGCTCTCGCTTATAAGTGAAGTCATGTGGTATTTAATTTTCTGTTTCTGCTTTAATTTGCTTAGGATAATGGCCTCCAGCTCCACCAGTGTTTCTTCAATGGACATGATTCTGCTCTTTTTGTGGCTATATATAATTTTGTGGTGTATATGTACTACATTCTCTTTATCCAGTCCACAATGGATAGGCATCCAGGTGGATTTCAAGTCTTTGCCATTCTAAATAGTCCTGTGATTAATATGTTAATGTGGTGCATCTTTTTGGCGGAATAATTTGTTCTCCTTTGGGTATATACCCAGCAACGGGATTGCTAGGTTGAATGATAATTTCATTTTAAGTTTTTGAGATATCTCCAGACTGCTTTCCACAGTGGCTGAACTAATTTACATTCTCACCAATAGTGTATAAGCATTCTCTTTTCTCCATACCTTGCCCGTATCTATTATTTTTTGATACCAGCCATTCCAACTGATGTGAGATGATATCTTGTGGTGGTTTTAATTTGCATTTATCCGATGATTAATGAAGTGGAGTATTTTTCTGTTTGGACACTTGTATGTCTTCTTTTGAAAAGTGTCTGTTCATGTCTTTAGTCCACTTTTTAATGGGCTTATTTGCTTTTAGCTTGTTGAATTAAGTTCCTTGTAGATTCTGGATATTAGACCCTATTCAGATGCATAACATCTAAATATTTTCTCCCCATGTATTGGGTATCTGTTTCCTCTGCTGATAGTTTCTTTTGTTGTGCAGAATCTCTATTTTAATTAGGCACCACTCATCAATTTTTCTTTTGGTGTCCTTTAAGGTCATATCCATAAGTTATTTGCAAAGGCTGATCTCTAGAATAGTATTTCTTAAGCTTTTTCAAGGCTTAATATAGCTTGAGGTTTTATATTTAAATTCTTAATCTATTTTGAGCTAACATTTGCATATGATGAAAGGTAGAGGTCCAGTTTTAGTCTTCTGCATATGGCTGGCCAGTTATCTCAGCACCATTTATTGAATAGGGTGTCCTTTTCCCATTGCTTATTTTTGTCAACTTTGTTGAAGAGAAGATGGCTGTTGGCATGTGGCTTTATTTCTGAGTTCTTTATTCCATTCCATCAGTCCAGGTGCCTGTTTTTCTGTTTGTTTTGTTCATTTTTGTATATTTTTATCAGTACCATGTTGTTGTGAATACTGTTGCCATATAATATTGTATGAAGTCAGGTAATATGATACCTTCGAGCTTTGTTCTTTTTGCTTAGAAATGCTTTGGTGGCCTGGTGTGTGGCTCATGCCTGTAATCCCAGCACTTTGGGAGGCCAAGATGGGTGGATCACCTGAGGTCAGGAGTTCAAGACCAGCCTGGCCAATGTGGTGAAACCCCATCTCTACTAAAAATACAAAAAAACAAAAATTAGCAGGGCGTGGTGGCAGGTACCTGTAATCCCAGGTACTTCAGGAGGCTGAGGCAGGAGAATTGCTTGAACCCAGAAGGCGGAGGTTGCAGTGAGCCAAGATTGCGCCATTGCACTCCAGGCCTAGGTGACAAGAGTGAATCTCTGTCTCAAAAATAAAAA
>NW_012118265.1:185493-212091 GCF_000951035.1 Colobus angolensis palliatus
AGAGAGAAAGAAAGAAGGAAATGCCTTGGCTATTTTTAGGTTCTTTTTTGGTTCCATATGAATTTATGAATTTTAAAATAGTTTTTTATAATTCTTTGAAAAGTGACATTGGTAGTTTGATAGAAATAGCATCAAATCTGTAGATTGCTTTGGGCAGTATGGCCATTTGAAAGAGTTTGGTTCTTCCAATCCATGAGCATTAGATCTTTTTCCATTTGTGTGTGTCATCCATGATTACTTTCAGCAGTGTTTTCTAGTTCTCCTTGTAGAGATCTTTTATATCCTTGGTTAGACATATTCCTAGGAATTTTATATGGTTATTGTAAATGGAATTGCCTTCTTGATTTGGCTCAAAGTTTGGATGCCATTGGTGTACAGAAATGCTACTGATTTTTATAGATGGGTTTTGTACCCTGAGACTTTACTGAAGTTATTTAACAGTTCCAGGAGCCTTTCAGAAGAGTCCTTAGAGTTTTCTAGGTATGGAATTACATAGTCTATGAGGAAAGATAGTTTTACTCCTTTTTTTTTTCCTATTTGCATCCCTTTTGTTTCTTCATCTGGCTAGAACTTTGAGTACTATGTTGAAAAGGAGTGATGAAAGAGAGTATCCTTGTCTTTTTCCAGTTTTCAAGGGGAATGGTTCAAGCTTTTGCCCATTCTGTGTAATGTTGGCTGTGAGTTTGTCATAGATGGCTCTTATTATTTTGAGGTATGCTTCTTTGATACCTAGTCTGTTGAGGATTTGTATCATTAAAGGATGTTAGATTTTACAGAAAGCTTTTTCTGTGTCTATTGAGATGTTCATATGGTTTCTGCTTTTGATTCTGTTTATGTAGTGATTCACATTTATTGATTTGTGTATTTTGAACCAGTCTTGCAACCCAGCATTAAAGCCTACTTGACTGTGGTATACTAATTTTTGATGTACTGCTGGATTTGGCTTGATAATATTTTTTTGAGTTTCTCTCTTTTTTTTTTTCCATCTATGTTCAACATGGCTATTGGCGTGTAGTTTTGTTTTTGTTGTGTCTTTGCCCTATTTTGGTTTCAGAGTGATGTTCACTTTATAGAATGAGTTAGAAAAGAGTCCCTCCTCCTTGCTTTTTTGGACTACTTTTAGTAGAATTGGTAGCAACTTTTCTTTGTATGTTTGGTAGAATTTGGCAGTGATTCTGTCTGGTCCAGGGCTTCTTTTTAGTTGTTATGATTTTATTGACAAATTTAATTTAGGAATTCTATATTGGTCTATTCCGGCTCTCAATTTATTCATGATTCTATTTAAGGAGGTTTCATATCTCAATAAATGTATCCATTTCTTCTAGATGTCCTAGTTTGTGTGCATAGAGATGTTCATAATAGTCACTAAGAATTATTTGTATTTCTGTGGAATCAATTTTAATGGTACCCTTGTCATTTCTGATTATGTTTTTTATCTTCTGTCTCTTTTTCTTTGTTAGTCTAGCTAGCAGTCTATCGATCTTGTTTATCTTTTCAAAGAATCAATTTTTGGTTTTGTTGATTCTTTGTATGAATTTCTGGGTCTCAGTTTCTTTCAGTTCTCCCCTGGTATTATTTCTTTTCTTCTGCTAGCTTCGAGATTAGCTCTTTCTTGTTTTTCTAGTTACTACAGTTTTGATCTTAGATCATTGATTTGAGATCTTTCTAACTTCTTGATACAGGTGTTTAGCAGTATGAACTTTTCTCTTACTACTGCATTTGCTGCATTCCAGAGATTTTTGGTATGTTGTATTTTTATTTTTTATTTCAAAGAATTTTTTGGATATCTAACTTTATTTCATTTTTTATACAAAAATTATTCAGGAGCAAGTTGTTTAATTTCCCTGTTGTGTAGTTTTGAGAGTTCTTCTTGGTTTGATTTCTCTTTTTCTTCCACTGTGGTCCAAGAGTAGGCTTGGTATTATTTTGATCTTCTTGAATATATTGAGTCTTGCTTTATGGCTGAGCATGTACTTGATCTTAGAGTATGTCCTGTGGACAGATGAGAAGAATGTATATTCTGTGGTGCCTGGGGGAAGTATTCTGTAGATGCCTGTTAGGTCTACTTGGTCAAATACTGCATTTATTTCCAGAATTTTTTGTTGATTTTTGGCCTCTATAATCTGTCTCATGCTGTCGCTTGGGTGTTGAAATCCCCCCACAATGATTGTGTGGCTGTCTAAGTCTTTTGGTAGATCTAAAAGGAATTTTTAAATGAATCTTGTTGCTCCATTGTTGGGTGCATATATACTTAAGACAGTTAAGTCTCCTTGTTGAATCGAATCCTTTATTATTTTGTAATGCTGATATGGTTTGGCTCTGTTTTCCCACCCGAATATCATGTCAAATTATAATACCCAGTGTTGGAGGAGGGGCTTATGAGAGGTGATTGAATCATTGGGGCAGACTTCCCCCTTCATGTTCTTGTGATAGTGAGTTCTTATGAGATCTCATTGTTTAAAAGTGAATAGAACTTCGCCATTTGCTCTCTCTTTCTCCTGCTCTGACCATGAGAAGATGTACTTGCTGCCCCTTTGTCTTCTGCCACGATTGTAAGTTTCCTGTGGCCTCCCCAGCCGTGCTTCTTGTACAGCCTGTGGAATTGTCAGTCAATTAAACCTCTTTTCTCTATAAAGTACCCAGTCTCATGTAATTATTTATGGCAATGCAAGAACAGACTAATACAAATGCCCTTCTTTATTCATTTTTACTATTGTTGATTTAAAGTATATTTTATCTGATATAAGAATAATGACTCTTGCTCTCTTTTGATTTTCATTTGCCTGGTAGATTTTTCTTTGGTCTATGGATGCCATTATATGTGAGATGCACCTCTTGAGGACAGCAGATAGATTAGTCTTGTTGTTGTTTTAATCTACCTTGCCACTCTGTGCTTTTAAGTGAGGAGTTTAGACTATTTATATTCAAGGTAAATATTGATATGTAAGATTTTGATCCTATTGTGAAGTGTTAATTTCTGGTTCTGGTTGCTTTGTAATTTCTATTGTGTAGTGCTCTATTGGGTCTGTGAGCTCTAGTATTGGGTTGATGGTAGCAGATACTGTTCTTTCTTTTCCATGTTTCAAACGCCCTTTAGGATCTCTTGTAAGGCCAGCCTAGTAGTAACAAATTCTCTTAATGCTTGCTTGTCAGAGAAAGATTTTATTTCTCCTGGAGTTATGAAGTTTAGTTTGGCAGGATATGAAATTCTTGGTTGCTGTTTCCTTTCTTTAAAAATGATGAAAATATGCCTCCAATCTCTTCTGGAGTGTAGGGTTTCTGCTGAAAAGTTCACTGTTAGCCCAGTGGGGTTCCTTTTTTTGTAATCTGCCTTTTTTTCTGGCTTACTTTAAGATTTTCTTTTTTGGTGTTGATTTAGAGTAGTCTGATGATGACTATACGCCTTGATGATGCTCATTTTGTATAATACCTTGCAGGTGTTCTCTGTATTTCTTGTACCTGCGTGTCTCTATCTCTAGCAAGATTAGGAAAATTTTATTGAATTATTGCCTCAAACATGTTTTCCAGTTTGTTAATTTTTTCTTCCTGTCTCCCAGGACTGGCAATAATTTACAGACTTCATCTTTTTGCATGAGTCTTTTTACAAAGTCTTCTTGATGACTTTGTTTATTTTTTTAAAACATTCTCTTTATTTTCAGCCAGGTACAGTGGCTCATGCCTGTAATCCCAGCATTTTTGG
Organism: Colobus angolensis palliatus; assembly: GCF_000951035.1. Classification (NCBI taxonomy): domain Eukaryota; kingdom Metazoa; phylum Chordata; class Mammalia; order Primates; family Cercopithecidae; genus Colobus; species Colobus angolensis. The sequence continues at coordinate 189,194 of NW_012118265.1, forward strand.
AGGCCGAAGTGGGCCAATCATGAGGTCACGAGATCAAGACCATCCTGGCTAATATGGTGAAACTTCGTCTCTGCTAAAAATACAAAACAGCCAGACATGATGGTGGGTGCCTGTAGTCCCAGCTACTCAGGAGGCTGAGGGAGGAGAATGGCATGAACCCGGCAATTGGAGCTTGCAGTGAGCCGAGATTTCACCACTGCACTCCAGCCTGTGCGACAGAGTGAGACTCCATCTAAAAAAAAAAAAAAAATTGTCCTTATTTTTGTCTGACTAGGTTAGTTTGAAAGACTGTGAAAGACTGTTCTTCAAGATCTGAAATTCTTTCTTCTGCTTGGTCTAGTCTATTGATTAGGCATTTGACTGCATTTTTATATTCCTTAAGTGAATTTTTCAATTTCAGATGTTCTGATTGATTTTTAAAGATATTTATCTCTTCCTTCATTTTCTGAATTGGTTTAGTAGTTTCTTTGTATTGATTTTCAATCTTGTCTTGAATATCATCGATTTTTCTGGTCATTCGTGCTTTGAATTCTTTATCTGACACTTGTGAGTTTCCATTTTGTTTTCAGACCATTACTAGAGAGCTATTGTGATCTTTTGGTGGTATCACAGCATTCAGATTTTTCACGGTGCTAGGATTTTTACACTGGTTTCATTTGGAGATGCTGGCACTTCAAATTTTTGTAATTATTGTAATGCACATAGAATATTTTTTCTTTCTCGATATTATTATTTATTTTTTCTTTCATTTTTCTCTCCCTTGCTAGAGAGTGTAACTGTAAAGTATGTTGTGTAGGGTCTTTTCACTTTGCTTCTATGGTCCTATGCACTTTTGTCCACAGGTTTTATATTGGTCTGGTTTTATACAGGTCATCCCTCAAGCCAGTAAAAAGCAGTGGATAAACTAACCTGAAGGTTGAACTGTAAAGTCCAATACAGTTGGGTGCTTACAGATGAGGACCAGCAACAGCACAAGCAGATGAATATGTACCTGGTGTTGTTTTTACTGTTGGGCACCTTCTGTTGTTTCAGATGATAGGCTGGACCTTGGAGTACTTGGTGCCATGTGCTTTCTATTCCACAGGAGTTGGGGAACACAGCCAGTAGCATGATGTCTTTCTGTAAAAGCAGTGGGAGAGGCTCTGCCTTTGGGCATTTGCTGGAGTGTGTTGGTCATGGTGATGTCAATTGGTTGGGTCTGTCCAAACTCAGGCCTCCTAGAGGAAATGGTCAGGTGCCAGCAGAATTGGAATGGAGTAGGTACTTCTCTAACTCCCTAGCCCCTAGATGGCCTGTTGGACAGCATGTATGAGTCCCAATGGGGCTGGATGGGAGGGAAGGTGGCTTAGGTGATGGCTGTGAAGGGAAGCAGTGGGCTGGTCACTAGGTCACCGGCTCAACTATCAGGTGGGGAGAAGAAGAACACATTGGCAGAGGGAGCGAGAGGGAAGATCACAGGCCTATGGCTGTAAGGTTTTTCAGAACGGCTCTAGGCCACAGCCAAAATGCTCAGTAAAGGGGTATGGGTTGAGTGTACTGGAAGTCAGAGGGCAGAAAGGCCTGTTTGACAAGACACAGCAGGGGCAGAGGCATGCTCAAAGCAGTCTTGATGCCTCTTCAGAGGATTGCTGCTGGTATGCTAGAGGCTTGCAAATGTGTTCAGGCTTTTTGTTCCCTCCCTCGTCTGGGGACAGCAGGATAAGGGACAACAGTAACTGCAATGGCAGAGGGCTTATCAGTTGCCTCTGGGAGATACACCCCAGAGAAATACAGAGCCTCCAACCAGTTGGAGTAATCAGGTGGGGGTGGTATGGCTGTGCTAGAGTCCCAGGCCAGTGGGCCTTGTCTGGCAAAGAGTGGAGGTGGAGCTTGCAGTCTCTCCCTCCTCAGCACCATGGTTGGAGCCCTTATCCCAAGGGCTTGTAAGAGAACCTGTCCTTCCTTGTTGACAGGCCTATGGCAGCTGGCACTGGGGTTCTCAGAGATCTCAGGCCCATGGGCCTCCTTATGGGCTTGGGAAGTAGTTCTGCCCAGAAACAAGGCAGATCTCTGTGTCAGTCTGGAGGCCTGGGGAGGGGTCAGGGGATATCTCCTATACTTAGGATTACAAAGGTCTGTGGTGGAATTGTGAGTCCCTGAGGCTCTTCCTCACTAACCCTTTCCCCACTGTGGGGAGCTTGCCCTGGTTCTGCACCAGTCCTGGATGGATGGCTCTCCTGCTTTGCTCCTCTCTGGTCTCCATCGGTCCCTTTGCTTCCTTGATAAATCCTAGTGTGGTCTTTTGGATTATTCACTTGAACAGCTAGTGTTCACTTGCCATTTTGTTTCCTTTCCAATAGAGTGGCATGCACCAGCTGCTCCTTGTCAACCATCTTGAAATCTCCACATTCTTTACTATTACAGTGAGGCACATTAAAATAATTCCTCATCCACAATATATTGAATTTACCTTAAATACATACGCCTAGTTATGGGTGTTTTTAGAGTTTATAGAGCAGGATACTTTTCTAGCCCTTATAAACCTTATTATATAAGGGTTTTGAGAAGATAATTAGCTCACTGTATTAAAAAGAGAGAAAAATATGTAGATGTAATGGGTTATTACATCCAAATTAAGTTCAAATTCTTTCAGTATGATTTATGATTTAACTTGCGTTATGCAATGATTCAATAGCTTTTCTTATTTTGTGCCTAGATTTATTGTATTATTTATTATAATCCAATAATATTTATTCAATTTTATAAAAATTGTCATTATAACATCATATTGAGTAGACTCTCATGTGCAGATATTAAAACAGTCAAAGCAGACTTATTATTTGCAAAGTATCTTTCTAGCTAATGAGTGCTGATTTCCCTTTTCAGTGAAAAATAAAACCAAGATGTGATACAGATGAAAGGTATTTGCTTCCAAGCCAGGATGAGAGTTCAAGAGATTGTATAGGTTTTCAATATGTGTAAAGGAAAAGCCTGCTTTCAATTTATAGTAAACCCAATGTGGAAGATAACTTGAAATGAGGTTGTAATGTGACCACTATCCTCTAAGCTATATTTTCCTGAGTGTCATGCTCCCTCTCGCCATATAGGATCTTTGCACAGCCTGTTTCTTGTGCCTGAGAGACACTTTTCCTCTACTTTCATTTGTTCAATCTCTACCATTTCTTTAGTTCTCAGTCATATGTCAAAAATTAATTCCTTAGGGAAGTTTTCCTTAACTTCTTTAAGAAAGCCTATTTTTCCTTTTATGCTCTCTGCACACCATTTTATTTATTCAACAAATATCTACCATACTTAATTGAAACCAAGACACTACTGATGGTAAGACATATTATATTATATTATATTTTATTTTATTTAATATGTACTCACTAGGAAAGACAAGGAGATGCTAATTAAATGATGGCACAATGTTTTATAGTACTCATAATTTTTATTTTACTTTTATTGAAAGAGCTTTCTTTGAAATATTTTGCCGTAGATTTCTACCATATATCCATCTTATGCATATATAAAAGACAAATTTTATATGAAATATATTTCTAAAGTACATTCAGAATACAACTTTTCCTAGTTTCTTTCAACTCAAAGCAGTCAATATCTATATATTTAATATTTTATTTAAACTATAAAAAGCATTGGTAATGTACTTCTCAAAAATTTGCTTCAAGTTCAAAGTCAGTTATTTTCTTTTGAGAGTTTGCTGCAATCATTTTCTTCTTAGGTTTACATAGGTACTTTACTAATTTTTACCACAAACTTTCAAATTAACGTTTTCTGATATGATCAGAACTTCTAATTTCTTCCTCAAATGAACTTTGAAGTGTCTGATCAAGCCACTAGAGATATACAACTAAGGTCAAGCATGTGTAGATAATGCAACCTATCACACCTTAGCTAAGTGATTAACAGAAATCCACAATTAGTGATTTACACTTTTGTGTTTGACATTTTTTTTCTTGAAGGTATTCTTTTTAGATGTAAGTATATGAGAGGTATAACATGGTAAATAATACTGTGTGAATTTATTTGACTTGTCTGCCCTGTTGATAAAAAGATGGGTTTAACATGAGGACTCAAGATGCTTTCTGTGAGAATCAGTAGGAATTTGGTAAAGCTGAAAGTGTTAAAATCAAATTTCACCAAAACCAGATTGTTTTTTCTTTTTTATTGTACTTTAAGTTCTAGGGTACATGTGCACAACATGCAGGTTTGTTACATATGTATACATGTGCCATGTTGGTGTGCTGCACCCATCAACTCGTCATTTACATTAGGTATATCTCCTAATGCTATCCCTCCCCCCACACCCTCCCCACAATAGACCCCAATGTGTGATGTTCCCCTTCCTGTGTCCAAGTGATCTCATTGTTCAATTCCCACCTATGAGTGAGAACATGCGGTGTTTGGTTTTCTATTCTTGTGATAGTTTGCTGAGAATGATAGTTTCCAGTTGCATCCGTGTCCCTACAAAGGACATGAACTCATCCTTTTTCATGGCTGCATAGTATTCCATGGTGTATATGTGCCACATTTTCTTAATCCAGGGTTGGTTCCAAGTCTTTGCTATTGTGAATAGTGCCACAGTAAACATGTGTGTGCATGTGTCTTTATAGCAGCATGATTGATAATCCTTTGGGTTTATACCCAGTAGTGGGATGGCTGGGTCAAATGGTATTTCTAGTTCTAGATCCTTGTGGAATTGCCACACTGTCTTCCACAATGGTTGAACTACAGTCCCACCAATCAACAGTGTAAAAGTGTTTCTATTTCTCCACATCCTCTCCAGCACCTGTTGTTTCCTGACTTTTTAATGATCGCCATTCTAACTGGTGTGAGATGGTATCTCATTGTGGTTTTGATCTGCATTTCTCTGATGGCCAGTGATCATGAAGCCCACTTGATTATGGTGGATAAGCAGATTGTTTTAAATTTTTATTGAAGTATAACAGACGTATAAGAAAGTGTACCTATCATAAGTGTACACTGGTGCATTTTCACAAAGCAAACAAACTTTAACCAAACACAGGATAGTATCACTGTCCTAGAATCTCTTGCTACTAACCCTGCAATAACTACCACATTCTGACTTCTTTTATCACTGATTAGTTTTACCTGCTTTTGAACATTATACAAATAGAATCCTAAAGTATATAATCTTTTGTGTATGACTTCCTTCACTAAATTTATATCTGTGAGATTCACTTATTTTTTTCATGTAGTTATAGTTCATTTATTCTCATTGCTGTATTGTATTCCATTGCAATAAACATATCAAAATCAATTTACACACTTTACCATTGATGAGCATTTTCCACTTTGGGGCTATGGCAAACAACACTGCTGTAAATCTTTTTTGCACCTTTTGATAAAAAGTAAGCAATAACTTCTTCTGGTTATATGCCTAGTAGTAGAATCTGGGGCCCATATAATATATGAAATGTTCAGCATTAGTAGATACTAACAAATATTTTACAAACAGATTGTACTACTCATCTTTTAGTTTGTTTTAAGAAGCACCCATCCTGGTAATCTGACCTAATCTAGAAGGACTTTCATGACACACTGAATGCTTTATTTAACATATACATATTGAGAACCTACCATGTGTAAATAATTATTAATAGCAAATTTTATGCTTTTGTATTAAAAATATGCTTATATATTAATTTCCCCTTGATTCCACATAATTGTTCTAAAATATGTGGTAGAGACATTATCATTCTTTCTTATAGTTAGATTATGAGGCTCAGGGAAGTTAGATGACTAGCCATTCACAACTGGTGAATGGTGATGTCTACATGTGAACCCAAAAGTTTTTTTTTTTTTTTTTTAAGATGGAGTCTCACTCTGTTGCCTAAGCTGGAGTGCAGTGGCACAATCTTGGCTCACTGCAACCTCCGCCTCCGGTTTCAAGCGATTCTCCTGCCTCAGTCTCCTGAGTAGCTGAGAGGCAACCTCCACCACACCTGGCTAATTTTTGTATTTTTAGTAGAGACAGGGTTTCACCATCTTGGCCAGGCTGGTCTTGAACTCCTAACCTTAGGTGATCCACCGGCCTAGGTCTCCCAAAGTGCTGGGATTACAGATGTGAGCCATCACTCCCGGACTAAAAGTTTTGACAACAAATTCTATGATTGTTCTACTCTGTCATGTCACTTCATTGTACGAATCCAACTTTTTTTTTTTTTTCTGTCAATCCACTTGTCAGTTGCGGAACAGCTGAAGACGTGGTACTTCAGAGATTATTTTGGCAATCACACCCACTCCATCATGACATCAGGGAGGTGACTTCTATTCATTGCTTTTTATCATTTTATGAATGGGATAGCTGATACAGGAGCAGTTCCAGAGCTCTCCTTTCTGAGCATGCCTTCAAGTAACTTAGAGGTAAAAGGAGGCTTAACTTTTCTAGATGTCCCAGGGAAAAGCCAGAGGAAACAGGCAAGGAAATGGAGCCAGGATTGTTCAGCCCATTCAGTTTTGTTGTTTCTGACAACCCCTTATCCCACAGACTCTCTTATACCTCATCTAATTTTATAAATCAATAATCATTTTATCATCTGGAACAAAAGAAACTTTGACTAATAAAATTTAGTCTCAAGGGTGAAATAGTCCTGTTTCAGTAGGTTGAATAAGGGAAAAGATAGATAAATATGAATAAATAATTATTTTCACTCTAGTATTGATACAGTATAAATACATTAAGTCAAATATCACCGCACACAAAAAAAATCCAGTTGTTAATTATTTATATAAAGAAAAAATTCAAGACAAAGTGTACCTTTTATGACATACACATTTACGTCAGAGTGCTTAGATTAATTTAGGGTACTGAAGGACAGGCTTTAATTGCACACAAAAGTACTGGAACAATCTTTTGTTTCTTTATTTACTTCAATTATAAAATGTCTTTGCAGACTTAGCCATTAACATTTTCTGCTTTCTGAAGGAAAAGATAATTTACCTACTTAAATATATTAGACTCCTGTGTATTGCTTTTCTCCATTTGGTACCCTTGATTCCTCCTCTGAACACTTGAGTGCTTGCAATCAGGGCACAATGACACTCACTAATAACAACTGAACCACTGCACCGCCATAATGCTGTGCAGTTCCCAGACTCACCACCGCCCAGCCCCAGCAATGTGGAACGGCGTCCCTGTGCAGAGGCTGGCTCCCCTCCACAGCTGCATCTGTTCCCCATTGTCCCCTCAGAGCATCCACTGTGAAGCGTAACCCCTGATGAACACATGTAGACCCAAACTTGGTCCTATTTTCCCCCTGAAATTCTCAGATCCTAAAATTCTAGTGCTTTATTTTTAATACTTAGACACCACGAGCCATTGAAACAATTCTGTGGTTCAGAAGAAATCAAGTTCATTTTATTTTCACTAAAAAGCATTTTCCACTGACAGAAACAGTTGAAAGAGGCTAGTCTGACTTTTCTGACATAAAAATATATTTTTATTTTTGTGATAGATGGTGAAGACATTGAATCTTTAATACAGATGATACGAATGCAAAGATTGTCCATTTTGGGGGAGCTGTGACACCCCTTCAATTGTTTTCTTTTTCAATGTCTAGCTTCACCCTCATAGTCAGGCTTGTCTTGTTTATTGTAATTGTACAAGAATTAAAAATATTTGGCCATCAAGGATCAAAAGACAGCATGATCCCCTTGAAATATTTGGAGATAATCCAGTAAGTCATAAATCAGAATTTTTTAACCAAACTAAATCATGAAGAAAGGATGGAATTTTCTTTCACAAACAATGGAATCATCAGATTTCTAGGGGCTGTTGCGACTCTTTGCGGGCAGATTATATTGAACCCAGGGTCAGCATTCATGGAACTGTATTATGACTGGGCTCTCTCACTGCTGTAATCTTCCTTAGCTCTTTAGAGATTGTAACAGTGTAACATGGGAGATTCCAGGGAGAAAGAAATCTATCCTTGTGTCTTTAAAAAATAATCCATCTTTGTTCTCTCCAGTCAATAGCTCTAATGTTTTATTGGCCCAACAAAATTCACATCTGTGTATAGTCTCCTTTTTTTCTCAAGTATTATCCAACAAACTTGATTGTCTAGTCTATAAACCCTCTGAGAACAGTAGGCATCACTTGTACAATCCAGCAGTGACTGATGCAGCAGCAAAGTATGCAGAAAATATCTATTGAATAAATGAATGATTAAAAGCATGAATTATAGGATATTCCACATGCTTAGACTAGACATTTACCTTAGGAATGTCTATTATTTTAATGCCAAAATGTGAGGTATGTATAATTTAAGTCATTTTTTTAAAGCATGAATTTCCAGTTGTCATGTCACAACAGCTTGGGTACTGCAAAAACAGATAAATGTCTGCACTGTGCTAAGAACAATCCTCAATTTACCTTTGGTCCTTCGCTCACCTCCTCTCTCACTAACAAGGCAAGTGAGTTAAGAGCTGGAGTCTATTTCACACTATATGGATCTGGATTAGCACTGAGCTTTAGTTGGCATGGTTTTGTTTTGTAAAAGATATTAGTAGGGATGAAACAGAAGTAGAATACTGTGGGACCTTCCTACTCTTTCTCTTTGAGCTCTTTCAATTTCCCTTTCTCCAGGTTATTTGTAATACCTGTCACCATGAGCAGACTTACTAGCAACAACCTCCATCATCCAGAAAAAACAGGTTTCTGACTCTTTCCACTGCATACCAAGTATCACTGACATTTTTCTTAAGCATTAACAGTCAGCTTTCTGCGTCTGTGTGGTGTATCTGCCCTCCCTCCTCCCCCACTTTTAATAGTAGAAATTAGGTATAAAGCTCAGTGTTTATATTAACTTCATCATTACCTCTCAGAGGAGTCAGATGATCAGTCAACTCACATAAAGGGAGCAGAATGTCTTTGGGGAGAAGATATAATATTAATTACTGGGGTGTACTTCGTGTTCCCTTTGTAATAGCCATATGCAGCCCTTGTCAAGTGCCTCCACCGGAGCCTGGAGGGATGCTCATCACTCTGCAAGCAGGAATTTGGCTGAGATTACCAACTACGTAGTCAGAAAAGCCTTTCAGCAGCAGAAGGATTATTTGTGTGTGCAGTTTCCTGCACATGGGCTGTGGGTTACCTGTGAGCATCAGCCAGTTAAGGCCACATGCCAGTGAGGAGACTCAAGTCTTCACTTCCTTCCACAGATGGGTATAGACATAGATCTGAAACACAGGGGGTTTGAAGCATGCAGCGCTGTACCAATAAAGATAACAGTCCCTCACAAATAACTGAGCCCTCTCCAGGCACCTCAAGCCAACAGTACGTTTTATGTGTCTTTCATTTTTATAAGGCACTGGCGAGTTCTAAAAAAAAAAAAAAAAAAAAAAAAAAAAAAGAAAATAGAATACAGGTGGGACCAGCTACTCGGGACGCAGAGGCAGGAGAATCCATTGTACTCCAGCCTGGGCAACAAGAGCAAAACTCCTTCTCACATAAATAAATAAATACTAAAATAAAATAAAAAAAAAAAAAAAAAAAAATAGAAACAAAGAAAGAAAAAACAACTGGGAAAACAGAGAAGTGGCCATGCAAAGCTACAGAACAGCAGCTTGATGCTTCTCCCAAATAGGCAAGCAGAGCTTCAAATCACTGCAAAGCTTGCTATTTACTTATTTCATTTGTTTTCTGTTCTATTTTGCCCAAAATATTGACCCAGCAAAGGGAGTGACAGGAGAGCACAAGTCAGGCTTTCTCACTAGCTATTTCTAAATCTTCGTGGCCCTACAAAAATCTTTATTTGTGTGTTCTGAAAATGGCAAGAGATACGTATTATATATTCAGATAATATAGTAGTAAAACCAAGATTCAAGGGTTGTTAATCTCAAACATATTATGGGATTGCAGCGCAACTAAGGTACTGAGTGTCTCCATTTTAATTACCAGGGTTGGCAGAGGAATCCAATTATGTTGCTGTGTCCCCAACATAACCCTTTCTCTTTGTTTGCTGCTTGCCTATTCTAAGCATGTTTTGATCACCTTTGTTTATTTGTTTGTTTGCTGCATTTTGCTTTCTACTATGCAATTCTCCTGCTCTAATTTGAGACATGTATTTGGAGGTTTTATTCTCATCAAGAGGTGCCTATCATCCTCTTGCAAGCATAAAATGTTTCATGTTAAGAATATTTTTTTCTTTTATCATTCCCTAGTGGAATTGAGGGAATGAGGATGACTGGCTTCCCATATGTGCCAGACCATTGTTTGAATCTTGTGGTTATAGGCATGGGTTGCACAAATCAATCTAACGCTGAGCTTCTGACATCACTGGGAAATTTCAGACTAGGAGTAAATTTTTTTCCACTTGAATTCTTAGTATATAAGTAAGAAAAAAGTGCATGGTCTTTCTGCTTTTCAAATATTTCACACCCTAGTAACTATAAGATCTCATGATTGAGAAAAATACAACAAATTTTTCAATCAAAATTATCACTCATATTCATAGTTGGCCACAGTTATTGTCTGCATAGATCAAGGACAAATCAATCACTAAGTTCTTTCTATTCTCCTCTCCTTTATCTCTGAAATCCACTCTTTCATTCCTATTCCTTACTGCCACTACCCTCATTCTTCTCTGAATATTTTAGTAATTTCCTGGCTATTCTGTTTTCACTCTCTCTTTGCTCTCTTCCTCACTACCGCTTACACCCTAAAAGCACACACATGGCCATCTTAATTTCCTTGTTAAAAATCTTACATGGTTTTCTGCTACCCACACACTATTATTCATTCTCCTCACTGAACATTCAAAATTTCTCTGGCCTGCCACCAAGCTAACATTTCTACCAATAGGCTTATTTTCTCATATGCTACATTTCTGTCAAACTGCATTATTGACCCTGCTTAAATATAAAACATGTTTTTATATCACTGCTTTAAAAAAAATTCCTGTGCTCTATAATTAGCCAAGAATATAGTCTGTCTTCCATTTTCATACATTCTAATCTCATCTTTCAGGATTAAGCACAATTATTACTATTGTCCTACTCACAGTCAATGAAGTCTCTGCCACAATATGTTTTCATAACATAACATTTTGTACTTATTTTGTCTTCATTACATAAATATTTATCTCCTCTAACAGCTTATAGTCTGCAGTCTTTGTTTTACAAGTTGTATCTCTTCATTGCCTTATGACTGTGGCCTTCATATAGGTGCTTATTCTTTCATTCAACAAATATGTACTGAGTTACTCAGTATCAGGTATTATGCTAAATGCTGAGGATGTAGCAGCGAATTTAACACACTTGTGCTTAAAATATATATTCTACTGAAGAAAAAAATAAATGAAAGAAATTAGTAAATATATAAGCTACGGAAGAAAACAAGCCTGGGAAAGCAGTATAAGAACTAAGAAGGGTGCCCCTGCACTCCAGCCTGCTTGACAGAGTCAGACCTTGTCTCAAAAAAAAAAAAAAAAAAAAAAATTGAGAAGGGTGGAATATTATTATCGATAGGCTGGCCAGGGAAGGAGACATTTTAGAAAGTAAGACGCTTGGAGAAAGTGGGAGAAAAGGTCACGAGGGAGAGGCATTGTAAGCTGATGGGTTAGCATGTACAAAAGCTCTATGAAGGAGCTGCTAATGGTGAAAGAGAAAGAAGAAGAGTAGGAGATGAGGGGAAATCATACAGTGAGTTGGGTATACCATGGTAAGCAATCATAAAGTACTCTATAGTAATAGTAAGAATGCTGGTTTTAATCTAAATAATACGGCAGATTATGTAGGGTTGAGCAATAAAGGAAAATTATATGAATTATGTTTTAGAGCCTCATACCAGCTTCTGCAATTAGAATGGATTTAAGGAGGCCAAGAGTGGGACCAATGAGAACAATTGCAATTTGATGAAGATTTGGACCAGGGCAATATAGTGAGTGTGGTGAGTTCTGGAACAAGCTGTATAGGATTGGTATAAATAAGTTCAAGAAGGAGTGTTTAAGTAACAGATGATCTAGAATGGATCACATAGGTGGGAAGAAGATAAAAAGAAGACTGTAAAGAAGGTTTAGCTCTAATAACAACAGATTTTAGATTCAAGTGAATAAACCATAAAGTTGGACATTAGCCAATGAAACATGAAGAGCTGCTAAAAGTTTTTAGAAAGCATAAGAAAGAAGTTGAAATGATGAAAGTTTCATTTTATTTTTATGTATATTTCCCTTTATTTTTAATTAACATATTAAACAGGCACATACTTACTGTATACAGAATAATGTTTTGAAATATGTATACTTGTGGAATGGCTAAATAAAGCTAAGCAGCATATGGAATACCTCACATATTCATCATTCTTTGTAGTGAGAACACTTAAAATATATTCTCTTAGACATTTTTAAGTATGTGATACATTTTAACTGTAGCCACCACATTGAGCAATAGCTCTCTTGAACATATTCCCTCAGGTGGCTACCATTTTACTCTCTGCTTCTATAAGTTCAACTTTACAAAAGTTTCACTTCAGAAAGATCAACAAGGAAGCCATGTGGAAAATGGATTGGAGGCGAGAGGAAGTTCTGAGACCACATAAAATTAAACGTTGACAATTTTGAGACCTCACTAAGAGTCTCACTATATATGTCTATAAGTCTCCTGTCTTACATAATGCTCCTGCACTTCTCTTTTAACATCTACATTGGTATTCTATTGCAATCATAAATGAAATGAACAACATCCAGACTGAATCAATACCACTATTCCATTTGTAGGCCACATGCTTTTTTTTTTTTGAGACAGAGTCTCATTCTGTTATGTGGACCACATACTTGGCATATAACTTTGACTATACAGTTGCTTTGTCATTTCAAACCAGTAAATAAAAGTTAGCACAACATTTATAATAGAACTTTCCTGTCATTTTATAATCTTGGATAAAACCACAAAGCTTTTAATATATTGGGTGCTAAGTATTTCACAATCCAAAGGGAGGTATTACATTCATTATGATATGGCCAGTTAAAAGAAAGCTGAACTGGCTCTGTACTATTTTTTACCTGCAACCTACAAAGATTAAGGCTACAGATACATTGGTAAGAAGAGGGTCTAGTGAAGTGAGGAAATGTAGGTGTAAAGACCGCTGTCAGGGTTTTCCTCCCCTCCTGCAGATGGCCTCTACAGCAAATCTGAAGGCTCTAAAAAACCCTTGGAAATTGGGAGAAGTTGGAGTCAAGAAGAAATTGACTTTTTACTCCTTAGCTGCAGAAAACCAGAAACAGGCCTCAGGCTTCTACCAGGGTGGGGAGTGTTGTAACATCTTAGGAGAGCTTGTTCTGTCACCCCTGGAGTTTTGACAGCAAAGAGAGACTGCAACCTGGATCTCATACTGTAAGTCTGAAGCTGGGAGGAGGCTTGGAACACCCATACAAACAGCAGAAAGGCCACAGTAGAAACAGGCTAAAATTCTACAATTGGACAAACAAGGAAGTTTGAGGTCCTTTGAACCAAGTGGGTACAGTGGAAGTTAGCTAGACTGAGGTCATTCTGAAAGTAATACCTTAATCATCCCCTTATAAAAAAATATAACTTGCCATGGTGAAGATTTTGTCACAGGTGCTAGCTGAGAACAAAATCCAAATGGTCAACTCAAGATTATCACATTATCATCAGAGAATATGTAATATTGAAAGGCACTGTGGGGTGGATAGACAAGGGTGATTCATAAAAAATCTAACAGCACATACTTCATAAAAGTTTGAAAGTCTTCATGTCTGCCATGACAAAGGAGAATAATCAGCCAGTTATTGCTAGCTAAGAATTGACAATAGTTTTACCTAATAAAAAAGAACTTCTCTTTCTTCTCCTTTGAATCTTCATTGTATTTGGTTCTTGGAAGAACCACAAAGATAAGGAGGAAGAGTGGCCTACATAACAGAGCGAGACTCTGTCTCAAAAAAAAAAAAAGTATGTGGCCTACAAATGGAATCGTGGTATTGATTCAGCACAGATGTTGTTCATTTCATTTATGATTGCAACGGAATACATGTAGACGTTCAGTGCAGGAGCATTATATAAGACAGGACACTTATAGACATATAGGTAGACTCTTAGTGAAGTCTCAAAATTGTCAATGTTTAATTTTATGTGGTCTCAGAACTTCCTCTTGCCTCCAATCCATTTTTCACATGGCTTCCTTGTTGATCTTTATAAAGTGAAGCTTTTATAAAGTTGAACTCATAGAAGCAGAAAGTAAAATGGTAGCTACCTGAGGGAATAGGTTCAAGAGAGCTATTGCACAACATGGTGGCTACAGTTAATAAATATATATATATTTTAGTTACTATATATACATATATAGCTTAGCTTACAATAAAAGGAAAGAGAAGAAAAGTAATCCAAGGAAGAGAAAACAAAGCAACAAATTGTGATAATAGTAGTAGTAAAATTTAGCATATAGAATGCAAAAAAAAAATCTTAGCTGAAGTTAAATCAGATTATGATTTCAGATTTGGAGTGTATAGCGTATATTATCTTATGAAGTTGTAATGTTTTGTTTTCTTATTTATCAGAATGTCTACGAAAATACTATAATTTGCATCCCACTAGTTATAATCATCTCATCTTTTATGTGAGATATGTCATTTTTTCTTAAAACATTGTGCCCTCAAGTCACATGTATTATACTTCTGGTCCCACCACAAAGCCTTTGGAATACAGAGTGCTATTGAATTGGATTTCCATTTGGATTTCTTCCAGAACCATTGCTTTGAGAACAGCACATAAAATAACATAATTGGCATGGGCTGGTTTAACTCCATGCCTAACTGTCATTTTCTGTTGATGATAATGTGTGGGATAGTTGAAAATGCAATCCACGATGTTGCTTTTCTACACAGACAAATTACATTGTATATAATTTAGCATTTATCTTCAGTTATATTCCGAAGCTTCACACATTTCAGTAAACATCTCTCTTATAGCTTATGATAGATAATTGATAGCAATAGAGGATTGAAAATAAAGAAGTAGAAATGATTGTACTCATTTACTAGCTAGCATACAATAGCCAACCTTGGATTTTTCTCCTTCATAGTTTTCTGGGAAAGGCGGTAATGTGAGAAAACAGTGTGTTCAAAAGCATTCAGGTAGAAATAAGATAAACGTGTTCAAGAAAAGAGAGAAGACAAGCATGGAGGCAGCATGGTAACCGTATGGGAGGGCACTTAGGATAGGAGAAGTATCAAAGGAGGCAAGACCAAAATCAAGTAAAGTTTAGAGGAATATACAAAAGTTTGTATTGTGTTTTAAGTGTGAATCTAAAGTATAGGAGAAGTTTGAGCAGGGGTGGTATACAATAATGATTTACATTTTTAAATTTCACTCTGCATGGAAGATAGACCATAGTGGGAGAAACTCGATACGTGTATTAGTTAAGTGTCTTTTGAACTATTTTGGTTTGTTGCATAGTGAACGAGAAAATAGCATTCAGAAATATGACTAGTATAGATTATCAATCATATGGCTGATTGTGTATATATCTTTAGCAATTCTGATAACTCATATTTCTGGTGTGATATTTTCCTCTAAGTTTCCTAAATAGCAGTTCTGAGTATACTTAGCAAGAGTATTTTAAAAATATACAGGAGCCCAAGATAGATAAAGGTATATATATTTTTATACCTATGAGTTTTTAAAATGTTAGTGGAAAAATTGGATCGAGAAGGCAAAACCTTGAAAGTTTAACCGTACATTGTACTCAGAACATCTTTTTATAACTTTAAGCAAGAATTTAGCATTTACTAAATTTTATGAGGTTTGCTATTCTATGCTAAGAACGCTGGTAAGAAATTAGAGTAATAACCCTGAACTAGGTGCTAAGAACCTGATTTCTAATTGAAGAGCTGCTATTAAATATTTTATTTGAAGGACATAGTGGTCATTGAGGATATTTTTAACTCAAATATTCTATGATAAACACTGTAACTTTAAATAATACAGATAGAACTAAGGAGCATAATTAACCATATTATCCAATGTTATTGAGAACAATTGTTAGTCATTACTAAACTGTAATACATATATTGCATATACTTATATGTTACATATATATTTATATATAAACATATATAAATATTTTATATAAAATATAGAAGATAATATGTATAATATAAATTATATAAATATTTATATAATATTCTTATATAAATGCATATGAAGATGTATGTAATATATATTTATGTACATATATAAAAGATATGGGGTCTTGCTATATTGCCCAGGCTGCTGGCCTCTGACTTCTGGACTCAAACAATTCTGCCGTTTCAGCCTCCTGATCACGTAGATGGGGTTATGGGCACATAAAATGTTGGTACAATATAAACTTTAAAAAATATTTTTGAACTTCCACTTTTGGAAAGATGGAGTAAACATACTTTACCTTATGCCTTCGACTAAGTACGACTAATTGCTCTGGACAGTATATAGAAAACAAGCATAAGAAGACTCTAAAAGATGAAGAAAAAGGCAGACCAAGTAGGGAACTAGGGACCCAAGGAAAGAGGATGCCGAGTTCCTTGTGTTCTTTTGTTTGTTTCGTATATGCCAGCTTAAGAAGCTGGCAATACACAAATGCCAATGGGTACCAGCAACAACAAAAAGATTCTAACAAAACTCTGCTCTCTGCAGTCAAAGGGCTAGTAAAGAAGCAGCTTAGCAAGATAGAAAACTTTTATATAATAATCAATATAATTGGCAAAAATTCACCAAGCCATGTTAAGTAATAAAGAACAAACACACACAAACTTGTGTGTGTGTGTGTGTGTGTGTGTGTTTATAGACCCATGTATTCAGAGCCCTCAAAATCTGCAATGAATGAAATGTCCATAAAATTAATAATCAAATTATAGTTAATTTTAAATCTGCAACATGGCTGTATCATAGAGGAAATCAACTAATCAAGGCCCATCATTGTTTTGAATGTTCCTGCTGCTACTTGTATTGTATTTGGTCATTCTTCTATTGCTATAAAGAAATACCTGAGACTAGGTAATTTATAAAGAAAATAGGTTGGATTGGCTCACAGTTCCCCAGGTGGTACAGGAAGCATGGCTCCAGCATCTGCTTGGCTTCTCGCGAGGCCTCAGGAGCTTTTACTAGTGGTGGAATGCGAACCAGGAGCAGGCACACGACATGGCAAAAAACGGGAGCAAGAGATCAGGGGAGGAGGTGCCACACATTACAAAAAAAGAAAAAAAGAAAAAAAAAAAAACAGATCAGGAACTCACTCACTGTCACGAGGAAGGCACTAAACCATGAAGGATCATCCTCCGTAATCCAAATACTTCCAACCAGGCCCCACCTCCAACACTAGAAATTAAAATTCAACGTGAGATTAGGCAGCTACATATATTCAAACTACTATGCCAAGTTCCAGTTAAATTTTCATGATAGTTTATTTGATTATGGATCAGGTACTCATTTGCCTCTTGTAAGACATTTAAAAACAGCAACAGTATCCTGACCATCTCAAACTTTTAGAAATATAGATGTAGTAAATTTCAAACAAAGCATAAACCTATATTACAGCTATTTACAGAAAACTAAATATTATAGATCATCAGAATAAATATACAGAAACATACTAAATGTTTTAATGTTGCAGTTTTAAAGGATTCTAACCGACATTTTACAAATACATCTATTTAACATTGGCATAGCTTAATGGGACAATGAAATTAAAACCCCTTATTTACAAAAATCCTCCTTTTCCCAAAAAGGAGCATATTTAGGACCACATTCCTAAATATGTGGTCTAATTTTGTCATAAAATTAGATTATATGTCATAGTACCAGCCTTTAATCTTGTACAATTAAATATACAATTAAAATGGAAGTTTTTATTCATTTACTAAAATCATGTTATACAATAGTTTTTAGTTTATGCAAGCAGTTCTTCATTTCAGAAGGAAAAAATAAAATGACAGAAGTCTAAAATTCCAATAATTATTAAATAATTATTTGGTAAGTAAATCTTAAAATTCAAAAGGTTTTATATCTCTCATTTTCTTTGTTGCCCTTCACAGAGCTTTGTGGAGGCCTCTTTCACTGGTCTTCTGGAGTTACATTTAATTTCTTCTCTTAAATAATATATTTCTGTAGGAATGACTTTTCTAGGTTGTGTTATTTTGATTGTTTACTGCTGTTTCTGTTTTTATTTTCTGTGTGTGTGAGAGAGAAGAGAAGTAAAAGAGGGAATGATTGAGGTCCAACTAGAAAATATTACCTGATATAAAAAATTATAAATCTGTTATTTAAGTCCAAAAGACCATTTTTAGCCTCTATCTTCACTAAGTTAGGGAAAATTCTTACCCATTTTACAGATAAGGCAGTAGAGGCAAAAAGAGTTAAAAGTGTTTTCCAAGAACACTGCAAGGCACATTATAAAGACTTAAATAATAATAGAATGAATGTTTCAATGACTACTACTACTTAGTGATGAAGTGGGGAATATAATCTAGGCTTCTCTCTAGTAATGATTACATTACTACTAACTACATTGCTGATTGCATTAAATATAAAAATTCTCATAAAGCTATTAAATTCTACTTTGTTTCAAGGACGGACATTTCTTAGAAAATATTTATTTATTTTTTCTTTTTCCAAACCATATGCTATTTAATGACAGAGAAAGATAAATGTCACAATCTTTTGGACTTTGGGAAATAGTAAATAGTTCACTTAAGGTACTCTATTTAGTCTCTTAAACATATGATACTTAATCCAGACCTTTCCTTTAAATGTTATATTTGCCTTCTTCTGGAAATTATATATTTTTCAAACAAATGAGATGTTTTCTGTTCCTACACCTTGCTATATCCACTTACATGAGCTTCTCAGTTTACAGTCATATTAATCTTATAAAACTTTATTTTTGTTGGTTAACATATACATTTTACACTTAGGAACAGGTGTAAACTCTGACATCTGGAACATCCATCAGAAAAGAATGTCCCTGAGGCACTTACACAAGAGGATATCAATACACATTCAAACAATGGCATTTCAGACAGATAAATGCCCTTATATCAGGGCACCAAATAAGAAAAATAGGAAGCATGAGCAAAGAGCACATGACATAAAATGAAATACATATGTAGAGACTGACCATCATTTGCAGGGGTTAGGGCCTGATTCCATGGTGAAACTAAAGTTCATTTTAAAATGGAAGATTTAACATTTAACAGCTAAGCACATAAAAAGGAATTCATAACAGAAAAACCTGTATCAATTGGAGTGACCTTTCTCAGAGATATCTTTTACAGATTTTTCCTTCTAGCTGTCTCTTTTCATCCTTGCTCTACCACAGACCTTTTTCAAGAGGGACCTTTTTCTTTTTTTTCCCTCATATATAACTCTTATTTTACCCTCCTTAGTCTTATGAATCAGCTTCAACTGGAGAAGATTTCGAGATGATATTTCTGTCCTGGGGAATACTTTGGAACTTCTACAGTCCGCCATATTGTATGGGACTCTTTCTCTCAGGAAGTTGGCTCACATTATTGTAGTAGGGAAAACAAAAACATACACTAAATCCTGTCACAGTTGATGCACATGAAATTCCTCAAAAAAAGTTTTTTTGTCATGTTTTCTTTATTTTATCCCATCCATGTAGAAGTCTAAGGGATGTCTTTTGTTAACTCTAATTCATAAATCCAAAATCAGAACATAAGAAGAAAATTACAAATTTGATAGGGGAATAATTATATGAATGATAAAAAGAGTCTTATTATTATAATAAATTAGATTAATATCCACTGAAGAAAGAATTCAATAAATATCATCAAAATACAAAATCATCGTCCTTTTTTATTCTTAATCAGAATCTTTGTTTGCATGGCAACTAATATAGTTCCACAGAGGAAGATTTTGAGAATGTATAAAATTGATCTAAATATCTAAATCTTAAGGTTCATTTTACTACCATAAGCTTAAATGACACAGCTTTCCAAAAGGATAAAACAAATTATTGTTATTGGGAAATGTAATGACCAGGGCTTCTGGAATCTCACCCCCACACCCCAAGTTGCCTCATTTAAATATGCACTCTTACTAAGCCAACATCATAATGTCTATGTAATCTCCATGGAATACGTGAAAATGACAAGGTGCCACTCATACGTAATGGCATCGAAAATGTATAAGAATGACCAGCATGGACATATGCCATTACTTGTTATACACAAGGCTTAGGAGTAACTGAGCCTGACAAATCTGACTCTTAAGACTTCTTATAGCAAAACAAGGAATTTATTAGAGAAGTGCTTTTTAAGTAGATTATTGTTACAAGTCAAAATGATGCAACTGGTGCTTCACTCTCCTGAGAGTTTTTGACAATGGCCAATGTGGTTACTTTTGGCAATAGAACTCTAGGAAACTCAACCAGTGACCTTGGCACCATGCCATCCAAACTGATATTAAGAGGTAATGCTCTTCTTGTTCCGCTGTTAGAAAGTTCAGCTGCTTACAAATATACGTCATGGCACATCAGGGATAATTCCAAGAACAAAATTAACTTGGATTCAATACACTGACTAATATATATAAAATAATGGAGATAGTCTGTTCTCAAATGGAATATTATTATTGGAATATATATACATGTATGGTGAAGAGATCTTAGCTTGAGAGACTGTGTTGAATTCATCCTAGGATTCAGATATGTTTTAGCAAATTTAATGAGTTTGTTCAAGTTGGTCTGGTTGCATAAAGGGCCAATTAAGTTACTAGGAAAGAACAAATCTCTTGGAAAAAACAGTAAGTGCACACAAACTTGCTTTAAGTTTCAAAAAAAGATGAAAATTTTTGACTATGGATCAGATGCTAGGTAGTAGAGAATTGAGTGGAAAGGGTGTAATAAAGTAGAGTTGGTTCCCTAAAATCTCTGTAAAACATGAAAAAATATGAGCAATCATAGCCTATGTAGTAGAAGGTAGTATTTTCCATAATTTTGATAATTATTGACCTCTGTGGTCACATTACTGAAGTAGCAAACCAATCCAGCCTCTGTGTACAATGAAGAAAAAAAAAAAAAACAACTATATCAAAGCTGAAACATCAGAGCATTAGGAGAAGAAAGACATATCCTCACAATCGCTGCGGTAGGAGACAAGATAAATGGAGGACTACTTGTGATATCCAAGAAGAGTAGGCAAGAGGAAGTCGCACTCTCTGCTTATCTGTTGAATAACTGCTTTCAGCTATCCCTATGGGAACAATTTGAAGTCTGCTGGAGAAATCTGAGAGATGTCAAAAGTTCTGAAATCTTATGGATAGTGGCAACACCAGAAAAATACGATTTTATTACTCTGGAGTCATTATATTTACTCCTAGACTAGTTTATTTTGGAAATTTGGGTAACAAATACCTGTTGTTTGGGAATTTCTTCTCCTTCAGATTACTTTCATAATGATTTCATCTTGGAAATGGCGGAAGTAAAAATCAGTCTGAATAAGGTTTTGATAGAACTCTCTATTTTGAACAAATGACCTAGATAGTTTTGCACCATCAGCTGGCAGGAAGTACAAGTCTGCTTTCAAGATTAATTAAACTTTGTATCTTTAATCAATATATAATAAAGGAGTCAATAATGATTAAGTCTTGCCTGGACGTATGCTTTTACACAAACGAACAAAGAAGTGTGCCTGCATCCAGTGCCCTGAGTGGCGGAATCAGGAGAGCGGTGCAGTAAAATGCTGTCTCAGTCACAACATGAGGCACCTCATACTTATCATATGTTGCAGTAAGAGAGGGTGTGAAACCTTTGACTTTTCTTCTTGCACAAGCAGTGACGTCACGGGCCTAGGGTGTAGATCAAGATGAAGATTACAAATTAGCTGATACCACATATTTTATCACTCACCTCCATTGTGAGGTAAAAACGCTTTTATCAGAGTTCGGAGAAGGGAATCAAGGAAGTGGTGAAAAGGAAGAGATGGATGTCTTATGCCATTTGCTTCTTTGCCTTCTTAGGTGCCACAGTTGGGTTTTGCTTGTTTCTTTCTTTCTCTTCATTTTTTTAGCCTGTCTGTTTGTAAATATGCAAATGAAGTGGCAAACATTGGTGACTTAGGGAGAATCAATAATTGCTAAAATTCTAACTCAAAAGAAGTCACTCAAAATATATATGTAATATGCTCTCTGTCTCTCTCACACACACATATTTTCACATTAAATTTACCTGAAGACAAAAACAGAAGTACATACAGATACTTTTATTCCCTATTTTGATATCTTTGCATTTTGTTTTTGTCTCCTACTCTTCAGAAGAAAAAAATATTATGCATAACCTTGTCACCAGACCTGGAACCAAATTAAAAGTTTCCCCTTTCAACCAAGTTTTCTCTTATTAGGTAAATACCATGGATTCATGCTTATGTTTAGGAAAAAAAAAAAAAATTGTGTTATTTGTGTAATTAAAACAACCCCAAATTTTTGTATCTGGTAATGCTTCTCTTACATGGCAATATGTCTGGTGTCTGTGACATGATGTTCTCCATAGAAATGACTGCAGGGGAAATGAAAACAAATCAAAATCTTAGAACTTTAGTTTATTTTTTTCTGAAATAAATGTTTTCCTCCTTACAGAAATGGGAAGTCAAATATCTAATTTAAACAGAATCATTTAAGCATTAAATAGAAAAAAAATGGCCAAACGTAACTGAACATTATGCTAGCTTCACCAAGATCAGAGACCAATACTCAGTACAGGCACTTTTGCCTCGTTCTGTTTCATGGTGAAGAAATCACAGTCCAGTATGACCATTAGCGATCGTCAGATGAATACTTTATTTATTTATTTATTTATTTATTTATTTTTATTATACTTTAAGTTCTAGGGTACATGTGCATAACGTGCAGGTTTGTTACATATGTAT
>NW_012118265.1:218201-228162 GCF_000951035.1 Colobus angolensis palliatus
TCAAAATGCAGAAATCACCGGTCTTCTGTGTCCTTCGCGCTGGGAGTTGGAGACTGGAGCTGTTCCTATTCGGCCATCTTGCTCCGCCCCCCCCAGATGAATACTTTTAAACAAGCTGTTAATGATCGAGGAAAAGCCATCCCAATTACAGGAAAAGTGCCTCACCAGTACAGCTACTTCTATTAATAAATTAAATTATTTCTTTGTCTAAATGAAAAACACCACGTTTTAAGCAGAGCCCTAAAGGACCACCAGTATTTTTTATATATCTAATTGCTGTATTACGGTTGTGTTTTCATAAGGTTTTGTAACTTTCTAATTCATTATCCATCAATAAAATTGTTTTGCCCTTAACATTGAAAGCATGTTTATTTATTTCTAACACCATCCTTCCCCTCCCATGTACCAACAAAAAGGGGGATAGATTAAAAAACAAAACAAAAGAAAACAAAACCTTTTGACTATAGAAAAGAAGAAAGCATTTATAAACAGCAAAGTTTAGGAGACAAAATTAAAGTGATTTTAATTTGTTAACTCAATAGAAAGAATAGGTGACATTTTAAATGTGTATTCTGAGAACTGAGTTTTCTCAGGCATCTTTTAAATGAGTAAAGGAAGAGATAATTGAGATTGGAAAATATAATACGCTAAGAAGTACTCATGTAAGGAATACACTGCCCCTGAGATCTTAAAAGTCTTTCATAGAACTGAAGTATCATGGGAAATACATGATAGTCGAATTCAGTTGGTTTTATTCCCAGTGTGAAATAATTGTGATTAAATACAGTCATAATATCTCTTAATAAAGTTTTAACTTTTGCTACAGCATATAAGTTTAAAGTTAATCTGAAATGAATTCTTTACCTTGGAAAAGATGAATTCATTTGTCACGAAAGATAATTTTACTTGCCAACAACAATGCAAACATTTTACCTCCTACAGAAAGCAAGACCATCAGGAAATACATTTATTTACTTTTCAATTTTGATTACATTCATATAAGTGCATTGGGGGAAAATTGATTTTTGTGTCCCTTTGATTAAACTGATAATCTTCTGTATCTTCTATACAAAGATCAAATGTGTGAGTTTTCTTATATGGAAAAAACATCTGTGGTAGCACTCTTTTAAGTATGTTTTGTACAATGAAACAACAAAAAAAAACGGTTCTTCATATTACTTTCATGATATTCTATATGTACCAACAATTGATACTTATAGTACAAATGAGAAAAAGCAATATGGGAAAATTCTAAATTAACAACTTTTAATGGTTAGAAACTATATTTTTAGCTCATCATTGTAAATTCATACATTATTTTCAGATTTATATATGAATATATGTACTTTTTATAAACAAAAATAATGGAAAATGCAAAACTTCTTCAGTCTGTATCAATCCCAGATTACTACCTTAACAAAATGTTACACAGTAATAAATCCACAGAAAGAATTCTAACAAACTATGTACAGGTATCCAGCATACAAACAGACTTCCTCTTTGGCAGGAATGACAAGATGGGTTGGAAGCAGGGCTCTGTGGCCCATTATAAAAGACTAAGTGGGAAGTTGTTATATCTCCAGAGGGTAGAGTAAAAAGGCATTTTAATCAGGCATTCCGTTCCAGAGTTTCAAACTTAGAGAGTATGAGAAAAAAGAGGATTCAGATGAGCTTATTTCTGGCAGATATGTGGAGTAACTAACACAACAGTTCATGCCAGAGATCGCAGAGTCCCAAATTATGGTGTATCTTAAGTTGACAAGTTTCAGGGTCTTGGCCTTTCTGCCTAAGTCTGGTTTTCCAAGACTTCCTTTCTATATCGTGATGTGCCCTTCCAGGAAATCCCTTTTCTGTTTAGTTAGCCAAAGTGATTTCCATTATTTACACCCAAGAATCCCACTCATACCGTACCTCACCTTCATACATGTCAGAATTAACCCATGACATGAATAAATACATGGCTTAAGTAAGGTATGTGTTTAGAATTAACATTCACTAAAGAGGAAACATAGTTAACTTTACTTGTATAAACACACCTGATATTTAGTTTGAAATTTCAGATTGCTAGTATTTGATTATTTTTGACATTCACTAGCAATTTCATAATTTTTAGACTAATAATGAGAATATCTCATTGAGCTGAACAAACCATTCTACGGCATGCTTTCTTTTTAGGGATCATAGAATGGGGTTTTCTGTTATTTTTATCCTAATATTTTTATCTCCCAGGAGCAACTGAATTTCTATGATTACCTATAAAGTATCAGAATCTTAACTGGTGCTCCAGATGGATGCTTTCAGGATTATAAAGGAAATAAACTTTGACTATGATTTGTTTAGAGAGAAGTGTGAGGTGGTTTATTTTGAAAAGAATTATGCATGCATACAAAATTCACAAACAAAACACACTTTTCTGTAAGATCACAAATTTCAGGATGTAGTCTTAACTTGCATATCTCTCTTTAAAGAAACTACTGGAAATATCTGAAATAAAAAATAGAATAAGACTCGTTTTCCAACCAATTCAGAACAAAATGCCTAGAAAGTAATGACTTGTAGTAGTCAAGGTCAATAAAGCAAATATTTATTATGCCTTTCCTATGTCCTAGGCAACACGTTATGTTCTTTATATGTATTATCTTACTTGCTATTTATGGCAAACCTATCAGAAACATACTACCATTATGTGCATTTAATAAATGAAAGATTAAACCTTAGATAGGTCAGATAATCTATGAAACATCACAGGGTAAAAAGTGGCATGGCTAGTACAGTAACCTAGATCTGTCTGACTCTAGATCCCATAATTACAAACCCATAATTATCCCCAATTTACTTGGATACCAGGATATTACTGCTAATTACCAGATAAAGAGCAACTATATGAAACACCTTAGGTGCCCAACAGAATGGA
Organism: Colobus angolensis palliatus; assembly: GCF_000951035.1. NCBI lineage: Eukaryota > Metazoa > Chordata > Mammalia > Primates > Cercopithecidae > Colobus > Colobus angolensis. The sequence goes on from NW_012118265.1 coordinate 221,116, forward strand.
AATAGTTTGATTTTCTTTTAATCCTTGGACATTGATGGTTCTGTCTATCAGTAAAGCTATTGTTTCATCCTAGCGACCTCCATTTTCTTCCACACTATATTTTTTTTTCCTTTTTCAGGAGTCAGACATTGCCTATCTCAGTCTTCTGGAAACTGACAATCTAGCAGTGCTACATTGCCAGCCGACCTGATAAATGTGAGCAAAACTGCCTGTGCATGTATCCCTATTGTCAATGCATATGTTTCACACATGAGAGAAGGAGGGAGGGGAAAAGGAAATAAAGAGAAGTATTTTATATTATGTAGATACATCTTTTCTTTTCCAAGTAGAGGGTAGTATGTCAATTGCTTTGTAGTTCCTAAGCCTATACTTGCATCCCTCCAGTCTACACAGCCCAACATAATACCAAAACATTCCAATAGGCTTTCATAACCAAACTAACACTGGCCACCTTGAAACAAATAAACCTGCTCATGACCAGGTTACTTTTGTTGCCTTCTAGCCCAGGTTACTGGTGGCTTCTAGAGAGTTTAACAATGTGTAGCTCAGGCAAGGTCAAGGGAAAATACGATAACTTGAGTAGCTTTCTGTTTACACAGTCATTATGCCAACTGCTAGCAGATTCAGCATTCTCAGTATCCATCTATATTCCCAACTTTGAAATTCAAATTCATATCCACAAGACAGCAGATATTGGTCCTGATTTTTTTTTTTTTTTTTTTTTTAGATGGAATCTCGCTCTGTCGCCAGGCTGGCGTGCAGTGCCACAATCTTGGCTCACAGCAGCCTCCTCCTCCTGGATTCAAGCAATTCTCCTGCCTCAGTCTCCTGAGTAGCTGGGACTACAGGCACATGCCACCATGCCCAGGTAATTTTTTTTTTTTTTTTTTGGTAGAAATGGGGTTTCACCATGTTGGCCAGGATGGTCTTGATCTCCTGACCTCATGATTCACCTGCCTCGGCCTCCCAAAGTGCTGGGAATACAGGCGTGAATTGCTGCGCCCGGCCTGTCATGAAAATGTTTACATCTGTCTGTTAGATTAATTTCTCTCAAAAGGATTTTAACCAACATATTTTATAGATATAGACAGACAAATCTGTTCTCTTTATTATATATAGAAAATCATTGGTAATTAAACTATAGTGAGAATGCAATTGTCTCCATGATAACCTATGTCCTTTTGAAAATTCCAAACCTGTGTAAGCTATTTGATGGAGCAGGAAAAAATAGTGAAGAAGCATAGAGGAAGAATGCTGCAATGTATCATTAGATTACTATTTCTTCCTATAATTCACCTGAGTATCACAATATAATACAAGCTCTGAAAGAAAATTTAAAAGAGCTTTCCAAGATACAGAATAATAATCTACTCTAATGAAAATTAGTAATACCATTCATTAGCTGCTGAAAGTATCTCCAAAAATAAAAACATTCTCTTGTAGGATGATTGTTTTGGTATTATTTTAATTTCCTTCTTTGAATATGAGAAGAACTAAGGGTGAATAATAATGAAAGCATACTGTACACAACGATTCAAGTGGCGCTTAGAACCTTATTCTACTTCTTGTGCCATCAGAATAGTCAATTTCATGTAAAATTTTTTACTCTTACCTGCAACATAAACCTGCTACATTTTAGGTCATGCTTAGCATGTTTCTCCTCTTCTGTGTGTGTCTGCATGCACATGTGTATGTATGTGCCTGAATATGTCTGTGTTTGTGTGTGTGTGTGTGTATGAGAGAGCAAATGAGAAAGAATATGATAAGAAGAAAGAAAAAAGAAGCTTGTTGTGCTTTTGTATTTCAGCAGTCTTTGTTCTCAAAGAATTCTTCTAGATTGAGGGGAGAAAAGATATGCCAGGAAAGAAATTTATTTTTTCATTCAACAAATATTTACTGAATGCCTACAACATGTCAGGTACTTGGGATGATATGTAAGTTTTTTTTAAAAAAAGTTAAAAATAAATCTCTGCCCTCGTTAAACTTATACTCTTGTGTGTGAGACAATGAATAATGAACAGTAAAATTATAGTATTCTTTAAATATATGTCATGTTGAGAAAAAAGTAAGGCAAATAAAATCTATAGTGCTGGGGGAGGGGGCAGGGAGTAAGGATAGGCGTAGTTAAGAAGGTAACATTGAGAGAACACTTGATAGAGGTGACTGGGTTAGCCTTGTAGATGTTGTAGGGGAAGAGAGCTTGAGGCAGAAGGAATGGGTAGAACAACTTTTCTGCAGTTCGAAAGTATGGCACATGCGACAAAAGAGAAAAAAGTACAGCAAGAAGGTCAGGATGGTGGATTGAAAGTAAACTTTCAGGAATTCAGGTCAAAGAGATACTAATAGGAGTGAAGCAAATCTTGTAATCTATTATAATCAATTTATATTCTATTTTCAATGGAAGACAATCATTGGAAGATTCTGAGCAAAGGAGTTGTAGGACCTCTCACTAATATTTTTAAAGTAGCATTCTACAGTATTTGGAATAATGATAGAAGGATGGTCTATCTGGGAGACCATTACAGTAAATCAGGTGAAAGATATTGGAGGTTTGGACCATGGTGATTGCAGAGGTTGTGATAAAAATTGATCCAGTCCTAGAAATATTTTGAAGACAGAAAAAAAATAAATTTCCCTGATGGGTCTGGTATAAAATATGAATAAAAGAGAAGTCTTGGAGAGGGATCTAAGGTTATGAAAGGGTGGTTTCTGTCTACTGAGATCAGAAAGATTGTAAAATGGAAACAAATGTGAGAAGAAAGTTCAAAAGTTCATTTCTTGGAGACAGCAAGTTTGAAATGTCTATTATACATCCAAGTGGACATGTTCAGTGGGCAACTGGACACGTGAATCTGGAGGAAGATTACGGCTGGATTAGATCACAGAGGGAGTGTGTGTAGATAGATGAAACATGAGTATGAATTACTAAGCTCTGGGGGCAATATCAAGAGGTAGGAAAGAAGAGAATGAACCAATGTCCGATAAGGAAAATAGAATCTACTCTAGTGTTTTTGAATAGAAAGATAATACGAGAAATGATTTTACATGTTTTTGTGAAAGGGCAGAAAAATGAAAAAAAGAGGAAGGTCCTGTTTCTTAAAGATTAGTTACTACAGAAAGATATTAAGGTCTCCACAATAGCAAAATATCTAAAGCTTGTCTAAGACCACAATGTTCTCTGTAGTTGCTTCAGAGGTCCCTGCTGTTTGAAGGATGTTGCCTCTTAAAAAGTCCAAACTCACAATAGCAATGGATCTCTGCCGGATCCCCAAAGCTATTACAACAGCCTGCAACAACCGTCAGTGGCCCAGAAGCATCCAATGTTACCACTAACCCGGCTACATTTGGAACCCTGGCACAAATGCTGGAACGACCTGTACTTTTGCAGGAGTTTATGGTGGCTCAGTGAGTGCTGCCAGAAGGAAACGGTGTTAAATCACTGACAACCTTCCCATCTTTCACAAGTATCCCTACTGGTAGAAGGTAATCAGAACCCAGTTAGCAAGAAAGTATTTGAATGCTAGCTTTGTAAAAAGGACAGTATAGAAGACAGGGATATAAGCAGGCTCATGTGCCAATGAATAATGTCTAGTAACTTCCAATATTTATTATTCAGTATCCATATGCTCTCTTATCATATTAAATTTCTAAATAGTGACAATAATGCAGAATAATATTTCAACTAACATGATGCAACTATCTCACATATAAATGATGATATTTTTATTCTTTCCCCTAAAAATAGAAGGAAAATCTTATCACTCACTGTAACCATTTCTGTTGATGTTAATTTGATATTAACTGCTCTTGTAGTTCAGTTACAATTTTATTCACCATACTCATTATTTAAAATAATTAGAAAAAAAGGAAGATAAAAAGAACAGAATGGTGTGTGTGCAAAATTACAAAATAGGCAAGAAAGGTGTGCATAGCTGGTTCCATCCTCGTTTCTGTAATTGATCACAGACAATACTTTCCATTTATGATATCCTTTCTCCACTATCCATTCTGTGGTTCTTTTAACCTAAGCTAGCCAGAATTTTCCCCAGTAAGATAGCTTAAAACTTCTAAGTAATACTACCCTTTATTGGTTTACACATAGTCCTCTACTGATTTATACCACTAAATATTAAAATAAACAAGATCACAAATAATCTCTTGGGGTCTATACAAAGAATTCTCTCTCTCCCTCATAACAATGGATATCTGTCATGACAGAGCGGAGAACCCTTTTCTTTGCCTGTTGGCATGAGAAACCTTAAATGACCAGGTGGCTATCAGAATTTTCAATTCCCAAAATCACTTTTAGTCCTTTATTGAAATGGTTTCTCCATTTTGAATGAAGACTTTTAAACCAGCAGAATCCAAAAGTTTCCAGACAGAAAGCAAAAAATACAAAAATAAAAAATGTAAAGGAAATATTAAGTTTACGAGAGAGATGACATTTTTACTTCTGTCTTTCAATTATTGGACCTATATTCACGAGCTATGGATGTCTGTTGGTTCAAAGCATGCCCTGAATTTTGTATGACGGTGCCGAAATTTTCAAGATTTTGACTTTCAGCGCTCAGTAAGTCTTCAGCAAGTAATTCTATTGTTTTGTTGCTCTATAAGGACACCTGACTTTGGTAGAGAACATTTTAAGAGGAGTAAATATCATGGGTATGAGAAGATTGCTGCATGACTCTTTTTACTAAATGAGTTCCTTAGTCAGAAACATTATATGAAACACCATGGTGGAGAATAAGGTCTATAGTAAGTTCATGGATGTCAATGCTAGCAAAACTAAAGCAAACAGGAAAAGAAAAGCTTTAAATAGAATAAACATCCATTCCTGTGAGGATAAATTACTGTCCTCTTCATGATGAAACTATCCAATGAGGCCACTTTACTACCAGATGAACAGATAATCCCCTGTAATTCAGGGGTCAGGTTTGGAATTTAGCTTTAGTTTTTGCTAGTGGCAAGTTGGGCACTCCTTAGTGGCAATTGTCAGAGAAGTCTCATTGAATAGGGATATGTGTTACTGAGTTCATTCATACTATCTTTTTTATGCAGCCATGGTCACTCTGTACTGAATCCATTGGGCACATGCAGAGGTATTGGGGAAAGAAAGGTCAACTGACATGTACAGGATGAATTATTGTCTTTCCCTTAATGATCTTCTCTGCAACAGGTATTCTTCTGCAAACAATTATGAGATACAAACATCTTTATATGTCTTGCTTTTTTCAACAGGCTTATTGTCTTAGTCTGTTTGGGCTGCTATAACAAAAATATCATAAACTAGGTAACTTATAAATAGCATACATTTATTTCTCACAGTTCTGGAGGATGGGAAGTCCAAGATCAAGGTGTCAATAGTATCACACTTCCTTGTGGGCAGTGCCTTCTAGTTGTTTCCTCACCTGGTGGAAGGGACTGTCTGGGTCTCCAGAGTTTTTCTTATGAGGACACCAATCCCATTCATGAGAGTTCCATCCTCATGACCTAATCCTCTCTCAAAGGCTCCACTTTCTACTCCCATTACATTGGAAGTTAGAATTTCAACACAACAATTTTGGGAGCATACAAACATTCAGACTATAGTATTTATCCACTATTTGTTTAGTGTTCTGTCACTAAATTTTTTGTATTTTTTTAAGTTCCATAACATGCATCCAAATAAGAAAAATGAAAAAGAAGGCAGTTTAGAAGAATATGCTTTATTCATCCCACAAATATTTATTGATCATCTGTGCTTGGTACTCTACTACATGCTTAGTGATATTATGGTGAGCAAAACAATAAGGTAATCCAAAAGTTAATAATGCTGAGCAAAATAAACGCTGGTCTAAAGGAGTTTACAGTTTAGTAGGGTATACACTAATGAAATAATTGCACAAACATATGATTTAAATTCTTCTAATTCCTATGAAGAAAAAGAGCATGGAGTTAGGAGGCATACAGGAGATCTAGTACAGAGGATTGGGGATGATTTTCCCCAAAGTGATATTTGAGCTGAGATATAGACTTGTTCTCTACAGCAATTAATTAAACAAAAAATTTGGAAGAAGAGAGAAATATCTTTCTAGAGAGAGGGAGAGCATACATATAAGTCCTGATGTATTTTAAGCATCTGAGAGATAAGGCCAATGTAACTGGAGGGCATGGTCTCAAGGGAAGAGAGGTTTGAGATGATGCTGCAGATGTGAGATGAGGCAACCAGTTTATGGAGTGCCTTGAAGGTTAGAGGAAGAACTGGAGTCTTCAAACATAGCAAAGGAAAGCCTTCAAAGAAGCAAAAGAAAGATGCCATCAGATTTAAAGAGATCGCTCAGGCTTTAATATGGAACAAGGGCTCAAAACAGGTAATAGAAGAAAAAGAGAGACCATCAGTGGTTGAAATATCACCATTACTAAAATAATTTTGCCAGATTTTAAGCTAAATGGGCTCTGGGGTATTGGCTTTAGAAGCAAATTGCCACTTAAATTGAATGTGTAGAAAAATCCATTCTTTACATACCTCACAACTCTAGATACCTAGACACCTCTGTTACTCAAATGGTAGTCATTGGTCAATATAGCTCTTCTCAACTCATTCATTATCCACATGGTGGGAGAATCTGCACAAACACCCATGGTATGGGAATCACCACTTCGGAAGTGATGGTAAAAAGAAAATTACTCCAAAGGCACTGGCAGTGAGGAACTCTGTGGTCCTATATGGAAACAGAATAGCTGAGAAAGGCATGGACTTTAGAGGAAAGGAACTTGGTTTAGAAATCAGATTCCTCCCTTATTACTCATGTGCCTTTCAGTAAATTGTTAATCTTTTCAAGCCTCGAACTTCCTAACTTGAAATATTTGGTTTACCAGCTGGGCACGGTGACTCATGCCTGTAATCCCAGCACTTTGGGATGCTGAGGTGAGCGGATCACGAGGTCAAGAGTTAAAGACCAGCCTGGCCAAGATGGTGAAACCCTGTCTCTACTAAAAATACAAAAATTAGCTGGGCATGGTGGCAGGCACCTGTAATCCCAGCTACTTGGGAGGCTGAGGCAGAGA
>NW_012118265.1:229207-270337 GCF_000951035.1 Colobus angolensis palliatus
GGAAAAGGGAAGGGAAGAGAAGGGAAAGAAAAGAGAAAAGATGTATTTGGCTTACCGTGTATATAATAACATCTAGTACAAACAGTTACCACAAGGATTAATAGGAGATACTGCTTACACAAGACCTAGCATACAGTGTAGTTCGTAGAAGGTAGCCCATTCATGTTCATTCCCTTTGCTAAACTAATCTAAATGTTCAGTGATAGTATCTTCAGGCCAGTTAATGTTACTTCCATACAACAATATCATTAACATTTATTGTATTTTTTGCCTAAAATTGTGTACCATTTTAATGCAATTCCATTGATTAAATTATATTATAAAGAAAACATGGGAATCAAATTTTATTTTCCTACTTAAAACACCTAGGACATGGGAATTTTACAGTAAAATCAATAAATACTGATGAATTCAAACATTCATAAAAATCAGAAGCCATTAATCTAGAAAAAATTACTTCATTACTGTTAAATTTAGAGTCTTGAAATTATATAATTTTTCTCTCTTCCAAATAGCCAGCAATTCTTTCACTGTATTTTTTGTTAGAAAGAGGAAAAAATAAAATAATAAGCTAGAATTTGACGGAAGTCAGACTCTGTGGTAGATGTTTTTTATACTTGTCTCAATTTTTTTTTCTAACCATCCCCTGTGATATATATTATTGGGGCTATTAGACTGGAGATGAGAGATGTTCAGAAGAAGAATTCTCCCAGGAGATTAGCATATGAGAAGGGATAAGAGCGATTCTACAAGCAAATGGTTTCCTTAATGTCATCAAATCCTCAACAGAACTCAACAGCAAACAGAAACTTAGTGTCATAAATAGTAAATACAAACTTATTACTAATTTTCATAAAAATTACAAATTTGTTACATAATTATTACTAGTTTTTCTTCACCATTTAGTTCTTCTTTTATCTATCTACCTCAGGAGAAATTGTTCTCATGAGAACCTACTTAAAAATATTTAACTCTGGTGTCTGAATATCTGCTAGCCAAGCAGTAGAAGTAATGTATGTGATGCTTTTATGACAGGCATGTTTCCCCCAGCTGTTGTTTAAAACCACATATGACTTAGTTATTGTGTAATATACTAATAACAGATTTCATTTTTGTCCGTATAGGCCAATTTGGGAAAATGTGACATTTATCCAGATGTTTAGTCAAACACACTCTAATTAAGCTGTACAGGTTTACAAAGAAAAAAAAGTAAAGTAGTTTAAGGGAAAATTTTCTTGGAATTTAGTTTGAAAGACAGCTTGCCTTAATAATTTTGATGATATTCTGAGACTTGATTAATATATTTTTCTCTGAAATTTGCAAGTTTTAATGCAGACAGTAACAAGCTGGGCAGGGTGGCTCAGGTCTGTAATCCCAGCACTTTAGGAGGCCAAGACAAGAGAATGGCTTTAGGCTAGAGTTTGAGACCAGACTGGGCAACATAGAGAGACTCCCATCTCTATACAAAATTGAAAAATAAAATAAAATTTAAAATTAGCTGGGTGAGGGATAAGATGGTGCTCACCTGTAGTCTCAGCCATTTGGGAGGCTGAGGTGGAAGGACTGCTTGAGTCCAGGTGTTCAAGGCTGCAGAGAGCTGATTGTGCCACTGTACTCCAGCCTGGGCCACAGAGTGAAACTTTGTCTCTAAAGACAAATCAACAACAACAGAAAGGTAAAATTTTCAAACTTTGGCCATGTATGTTTAGAGGAGGTATCTTCTAAACTTTAAAATGAAAGCTACTTATAAATGTCAATTACATAAAGATTAAATTTAGAAACTGACCCTGTAGGTTATACAAAGCAGTGAGGTGTTAATTTAAGTGACTTTATAAATCCTGCCTTCAGGAGTTGAAATGTACAAGAGTCAAAAGATGATGATTCTGGATACTCCATGTTCAATGAGGTTTCTTTGTTCAGAAACCAGTGATCAGAGAAATGACCCAGGTTTCAGTAGAAAACCTTTTTTTTTTTTATTTTAATGACAATATTAATGAGTTTGTAAGTCAGAAAAAATCTTAAACACAGATTTTCTACACTTAGCTCAACTACATACAAGCATACACACAAACACACACACACACACACACACACACACAAGAATGGCTACATAACAGAATGGCCATATAACTTATTAACATATAAAACATATATAACATAAAAAGGCCACATAACATCAGTAAGTTATTTTTTAATCAGGAACACTTTTCCCTGACAATTTTTCTCCAAAGTAAAAGAAGGATTTTAGGACAATTTACTGGAATGATTCAGGAAAGCTATATGTTTTATCACATACACAATCGAAAAGTTTAAAAGTCTTTATACTCTTGCTTTGCAATTATCTGTTTGGAAATTTTCAAAGAAACATCAGAAAGAAAACAGTGTATTTTAAAAATCCATGTAGTACAGTATTTCTTTTTAGTGGATGAAATACACTATCCCAGCAAATCAGTCTCTGGTTCTTGCATGGAAGATGATCTGCTTGCAGATGACACCTTAATGCTGTCCATTTTGATACACAGTAGGAGAAAAGAGTTACCAGTAACTACTCTCTTCTCTGGCATTCTTTTGGTGGCCCAGCAGAGAGACTGTGACATCACTGGTGGAAATGTGGACATAAGGTAAAGATCACCTTTAGCATTGATCTGAGGTCAGCAAAGATTCTGAGAGCTACGAGACATTCTTAAAGTGCTTTAGACACAGTGGGACATAGAATCCATTTACAAATGTGTCTTCATTGTTCTTGTAGTCAATAATATAATTAACTGGATTTGCACTTGTATGTAGAGTTAAAAGGAAACCTCTTAGACCAACTGACCATTTTAAAGCACACACATACACACACACACATACACATACACATACACACACATACACATCTGTATTTTCTTATTAGGAAAGATGCAAAATACGTTGTTATATGTATTTGCTTTCTTTAAAATAGAAATCATATACATTTAAACAGCTATTATCCCCATGAAAACAGCATATTCTAGATTTCCCAATGAATTTGTTTTAGTGGATGAGGAGACAAATTTTAAAAGAAGGAGCAGAACATATAAGATGCCATGCATAGGTCGTGCCCTAAACTCTTATCTCTATAGAAGTACAGAATGAAATAAACAGATGAGGCAAATATAGATAAAAGAAAATTCAATGTAAATTGTCTTTGGGGGAAAAAGGATAAAAATACTGCCTCTCATAGTGGAAAATATTTGATTAAAGGATTAAATACTGACATCAGGATTTTTTTTTTTTCTTCATCTATCTACTCCTCCTTGGCTAGACTCTTTTCTTATTCAGAGTAACACTAACCATATTCTTCCAGGTTCAATCAAGAGTAAAACGGAATATCTTTCCCTCCAGCCTATGAATTACTTTTTAATTACTCTGATTGGGTCATATGCTTATCCATGAACCAATTATTATGGCAGGAGACGGATTAAGAATAACATAGGTAGTGCTTCTCTGAAATGAAATCTGGATATACTAGTAAAAGAAGGGGGAATCAACGGTAGGCAACTAAATATACAATAAATATTCTCTTCATCAAGAACAACTTTGGCAGGGCAAATACTTACAGAATGGCCTTCCATTCTAATCGAATTATGAGTTCAAAGACAATATAGTTCAAATGTGTTTAAAGAGTAAATAATAGGTCAGAATAGACAGAAATCATAAAGAGTTTTATATAAAACTACAAGAAAATAAAGACCAAATTCAGAATGTGACAAAAATTTGATGAGCCAATGAGTTTGTATTTTAGTTCTAAATCCTATGAGGAATCAAAGCTGATGTTTGGGGAAAAAACTGTCACACGCACCTAGCAAAGTACCTGGTACCTAATATGCCCTTAATGAATAATGCAGCTTAAAGAAACTAACTTGATAAATAACTCGCACTGTGAATTAGAGTGGTGGGATAATATACCTAGTTAGGATACTAGAGAAATAAATCAGTAATGCAGTTCAAAGAACCTATCAACTTCTTATTTATCAAGCGTTCTTAGGTACATGCTAATTGATTCAAACTGCATTGAAGTGTTTGAAGTTGGTTCAAAACTATTGGAATAAAAAGCTGTTAAGAAAGTTCAAAACAGATACTTTCTTTTCATGTTTGGATACTGGCTCTAACTGATTCAAAATGATTGTAAATAATTCAAACCAATGAAGAGCTAAGACGAATTTTTTGTTTTTATATTGAAACTGAATAATCACAAGTATTTGGTGTCCTTCAAGCTATTGTTTTCTTGAATATTCTTTAAGTTAAACTGGAGGTCTTTTAGAAAAGAGCATCAAAAACTGATTGAAAATTTGAAACTTGGAGCCTACGTGGATGAAAAATTGGAACAAGCTGTGAGAACTTTGGATCCTTTTCAGTGATACCTTTACTGCAAACACTGCTGCCATCAATGAAACCAGTCCTCACCCTGGAGAGCAGCAGCCACTTGACAACTTTTCACTTGTGTTAAATACAAGCATGCAGAGAAAAATTAGTCCTGGCACTTGTCTGTGAGAGTCTGTTCTGTCTCTTTCAGTTTGAGGTTTGCAACCTACCCAACTCTTTCTCCCCAATATATAACAAGTGACACTTGATACTTTTTCTTTACTCATGCTTGAGTCAACACCCTGAATTTGGATACCTGACAATTTACCAACCTATTCTTTGAATGAACCCCCTCAAGGAAATATCTCTGTCTCAACATCCCAGAGGTTATTGAATTTCATTATTTCTGGCTTTTTCTGTCTTGTGTCTAACCACAGAAGATTTTTGTTTAAACCAGCAGAGGCTGAGAACTTAGTCAAGAACATCCTGTAAGAGCAATTAGGCAGTTTATTTTGTGTTGATAGTGTGGTTCTCATATTAAAGATAATAAAGTCACATTTCAAAAACCATATTATAGGTGCATGTTGCTTATTCTTGTTAGTCTCCATTTCCTTATCATAAAATGAAGTCAGTAACATTCCTACTTCCCAAAATTGTTGTGAGAAAAATGTGATAATGCAGTCAATGTGCTCAGCCTAATATCTTTCACATAATAATCTCAATAAATATTAGATCCATAAAGAACGGGACCTCAGAAGAAACACTTTATACATTTGACTGATTATGTGTGGTGTGACGGGGAGTGGTGGGAGAATCTTCGAAGATGTGGGATTTACAATAAATTTTTAATTAGTGCAAGAAATAAAATACTTTGCAGCTGATATTTTATGGTGCCATATTAGAAAAGAGATGGCAGAAGGTAGAAAAATCAAGTGTGACCCTGAGGAATGCTAACATATTTGATGGCTTAGGAAAATTCTGAAAAATAATGTTCCATTTAGCACATTAGTAAATATATATCCAGACTAGAAGCCTATAATGCAGGCAAAGCAATCCACTGAAGGCCACTAAAGAATATTGGAGATTCAAAATAAACAGTTTGATAACAGGAGGATTGTCATTCAGTGAACAGTGCGCCAATGATGGTTGTGAAAACCTCCTAAAAGTAGAGGTTGAAAGCTAAAGAAAAAAAATCTATTTAGGAAAGACCTGAGGAAGAATATATTAATATATTCCCATGCAAATCTCTAAGTGTAGCTTCAAAAACTAGGTTTATATTGTAGCAGGTATGGAAAATTCAGACAATAGAATTGAACTAATGTGAACTAATGTTTTCTCATGATTCAAAATGTAAAATATTTAAAACCTGTTTTGTAAGTGAAAGTTCATTCTTTTATAGATTATATAATCATCTCTTCTCAGCTAAAGGAAATTATGACCTATTTTAAAGCTTTTAATTAAATTAACATATGTAATTGAATTAGATTTTACACATATTGGTCTACTATACTTACTCCTATTTGCTCAGTGCTGGCCAGGTAAAAAGATTTAAGAGGAGCCTTTGAGGTACCATCTGACCTCAAGGTCAGATCCTCATGTAGATCTCATCAATCCCACTGCTCCAACTCTTCTCTTCCAGAGAGGACTAGCACATAGGCTATCCTAGGATAAAAGTAGATGTCACACAAAATTCTTACACCTTTAGTTTTCTTTCAGTTGTTTTAAATTCTATAAGCTTAGCTTAAAATAACCAGCAAATACCTTTCTGAGTGTATATTGTCTATCAGTTACTTTATTAATGTTTAATCAGAACTTTAGAGACCTCAGAGTTGTGAACAGAAGGTGGAAAGAAAAATAATTTCATAGTATTGCAAACAATAATAATTATTACTAATTAAACTTCCATTCTGTTCTAGGTCCATGACATATTTATCTTATGTCAACCTCATCCAACTGTATGATGTAGATACGGATTTTACTATTTCAAACATGCCCAAAGATAGATGTTAGTAAAACAAGGAATTAACTTTTGAACCCAGATGTTCTTTTTTTCATTTTTTTAACAGTTTTCTTGAGGAATGTTTTAAATATCAAAAAAATCAAGTGAATGATTCAATGGTTTTTGAATTTTACTGAAATAAAAATTTAACAACTATCACCATAAATCAGTTTTAGAACATTGTCTTTTCTCTAATAAGATTACTCATGTTCATGTAGATTTGTTCTTATTTTCAACCACAGTCTCAGACAACCACTATCAACTTTCTCTCTTGACAAATTTGCCTTTTTCGGGCATTTCATATGAATGCAGTCGTATGTGGCCTCCTGTGTCTGACTTCTTCCATTTAATGTAGCTTTACGTTCCCCCCATGATGTAACATGCATCAATAATTCATCACTTTTTATTGCTGAATGGCATTCCATTGTATAAGTATAGCACATTTTGTTCATTCACTCATTAGTTGATGGGTATTTCACTTTTTCCCTCACTTTTTGCTCTTAAAAATAATGCTGCTACGAACATTCACACACACATCTTTGAACAGACATATTTTTAATTTCTCTTGGGTATACACTTAGTAGAATTATTGAGACATATGGTAGTTTTATGTTTAACTTTTTGAGAAAATGATGAACTCTTTTCCAAAATGGCTGTACTATTTTACATCGTCACCAACATTGTTTGAGGTTTCCTATTTTCTAAATCCTCTAAAATAATTTTTTCTTGTCTGTTTTATTGTTTATAGCCATTCTGGTGGGTGTGAAATGATATTTTGGCTGGGCGTGGTGGCTCAAGCCTGTAATCCCAGCACTTTGGGAGGCCGAGACAGATGGATCACGAGGTCAGGAGATCGAGACCATCCTGGTTAACACAGTGAAACCCCATCTCTACTAAAAAATACAAAAAAAAAAAAAAAAAAAAACTAGCCGGGCGTGGTGGCGGGCACCTGTAGTCCCAGCTACTCGGGAGGCTGAGGCAGGAGAATGGCATAAACCCGGGAGGCGGAGTTTGCAGTGAGCTGAGATCCGGCCGCTGCACTCCATCCTGGGTGACAGAGCGAGACTCCGTCTCAAAAAAGAAAAAAAAAAGATATTATGTTTAAGTCTATTATTCATTAAGTTTTAGATATGATCTGAGATGAGGGTGGAAATTTACCTCTTCACATGTGGATATGTGATCTAGGCATTTTTGTTTCCAATAACAACCCTTTTCTACTATACTAAACAGGCTAGATAAATATGAGTGGAGATCATGCCTGACTGGCTTCCTATAGTGACTTATTAGTGGTTGGATGAAACTGCATATCTAGGGACAAGAAGTTGCAACTCACCTGAGCCAAGAATTGTCAATTGCGATTAGTTCAATTATTTAACATCAGAGTTCACCACATCAGTTCTTGCTCTGTGATGGATTTTTCAACTTTACCATGATACAAAAGTAGAAACCATAAATAAAATTTTGAATTTTGATCTTTTCCAGGCTAGCATTATACAGTACAATATTCTTTCTTGTGATGCTACGTAGTGTCCATGAGTTATAGCTCCCAGTTGGTGACATAATTACAAGGGCAGGCTACAAATACTCTACAGTGTCCTAAGTTGCCAGCAGTTTTTGGATATTGTGTTTTGCGTTTCTGCATCTGATCATGTCTACAAAATGTCAATTTGTTTCTCCTCCTTCTAGTGGGAAGAATAAGAGGAAGGCAATTACTCTTGAGACAAACTTGAGATAATTTCCCAGCATGAAGCTGGAAAACCAATAATGGCCATCACACATGAGTTGGGACTTTTGCAATCTATGACCTTGTTGGCCTTTTTTTTTTTTTTTTTTTTGAAATGAAGTCTCACTCTGTCATAAGGCTGGAGTGCAGTGGCCCTATCTTGGCTCAACCTCCACCTCCCAGGTTCAAGCGATTCCCCTGCCTCAGCCTCCCATCTCCCATGTAGCTGGGACTATAGGCACATGCCACCACAACAAGAAGTGGATCAGTGATGCGGTGAAATCATCAGCATCAGTTAAATCCACTGTCAACACAAAGAAAAATGCTAGGCCAACTATGATAAGAAAAAAATTACTTGCTACATGGATGGAAGACTAGATAACAGAGGTATATAGGATATGGCTGGCTTGGCTGTGTCCGCCCCCCTCAAATCTCATCTTGAATTGTAGCTCCCACAATTCCCCCATGTTGTGGGAAGGATCTGGTGGGAGGTAATTGAATCATGTGGGTCTGTCTTTCCTAAGCTAGTCTCATAATAGTGAATAAGTCTCATGAGATCTGATGGGTTTATAAAGGGGAGTTCTCCCTCACAAGTTCTCTTCTTTTGTCTGCTACCATGTGAGATGTGCCTTTCACTTTCTGTCCATTAAACCTCTTTCTTTTGTAAATTTCCCAGTGTTGGGTATGTCTTTATCAGCAGCATGAAAACGAACTAATACAGTACACTCTTAGCCTTCTGACAATCCAGAGTAAGGCATGTCTTTCAATACAGTAAAAGAGTGTGCCGATGGTCCTACTTATAAGCAAATGTTTATAGCAAGTCATAGTGGTTCCATTGCCTCAAGTAGCTTATAATTTTCCTAATGTGAAGGTCAGCAGTGAGGCAGTAAGTGCAGATACTGAAGGTTTTGACCTTTTTAAGGAAAAGCAGCATAGAATAATTGTGGATGAGAAATACTTGCCAGAACAAATACTTTACGTCAATAAAACAAGCTTATTTTGGAAGTGTATGCCAGTGGATACACACATTCCTCAAGAGTCCAAGACAGTGAGAGGATTCAAGACATTGAGAGATTGTTTGACTTTGCTTTGGGATGGAAATGGGAAATGTCATAGGATTCAAATTCAAGCCTTTTCTAATCTACCACTCAGAGAACCCTAGAACATTCAAAAATGTGAGCAAGCATACATCGGATGACAACAGCTTTGTTTGAAGACTGGTTTTTGAACTGTTTTATTCCGCAGGCAAGATATTATTGTAGGAAAAACAACATCTCATTTACGATTCTTCTGATCTTAAACAATGCTCCAGGGTATCCACAGCATAACAGTAACATATATTCTGATGTAAAGGTTATATATTTGAAGTTGAACATCATTACACTCATTCAACCAATGGACCAAAGTGCAATAGCAGCATTCAAAACATACGTTTGAACAAGCTGTTGAAGCAATTGAATCTGGTTGAATGATCCTAGAGTTCTGGAAATGTTTATACATTATAAATGTTATCTAGGACATTGTTGCAGTATGGGAAGAAGTCACTCAGCAATGCATAAATGGCATTTGGAAGAAAGTTTTGAATGCATATATGAACATATTCAAAAGCTTTAATATATAGATTCTGCTGTCGATGAAACAGTAAGTAACAAGATATTAGTGCTTGGTAACCAACTAGAATTGGATATTGATGAAGAGGATATTCATGAGTTTGTTCACACTGAAGTTGAAGAGCTCTACTGTGAGGAGCTAACTGAACTAGAGGAAGAAAGAAGAAATTGAAGCTCAAGAAGTTATGCCCAAGGAACCAAGAAAGCTCACAGCAAGGAAACTAGCTGGGGCATTTGCTAGTATCAGCAGTGGCTTATGGGTGTTAGACAAAATGGATGCCAATTATGAGGGACTCATAACTGACAGGCAGTTACAGGTGCTCATGCTTGCTATAGAGAAATACATAATGAAAATAAGAAAACTGTAGTCAAAATTGGTATCTTCCTGAAGAACACTATGCCTGCTAATCCATCAAGTTTGGATGGCTTCTGTCAGCTATTCTCAAGCCTCATTCAAAGAGAAATTAATGACCCTGTCACTGTCACATCCTATCATTCGGCAATTAATTTTCATTCAATGCTTCAAACATTCTTCAGGACCAGTATGCTTTCAGCTGTGTACCTAAGTGGTGAGTACCCATACAACCATTTTGCTTTTCACTTGCACTACAGTATTTAATAAACTACAAGACAGATTCAATGATTTATTATAAAATATACTTTGTATTAAGTGATGTTACCCAACTGTAGACCGGTGTAAATGTTCTGAGTATGTTTAAGATAGGCAAGCCTAAGTGATGCTGTTCAATAGCCTAGGTGTATTAAATGCATTCTTTTCAACTTAAGATGAGTTTACTGGATATAACTCCATCATAAGCCGAGGAGTATCTGTACTATTCAGCAACAGAAAGGAGACAATTACTGATTCACATAACAATGTGAATGAATCCCAAATCATTATCTAGAGTAAAAGAACCAAACACAGGAGTAAATGCTATTATGATTCCATTGATATGAAACTGTAACAAAATTATTCTCTTGCAGTAGAAATCAAAGCAGCAGCTTCCTGGAAAAGAAAATTGGTTGGAAATGACTGATGAGTGAATTTTTTAGGTAATAAAATATTCTATATCTTGATATGAGTGTGGCTTTCAGGGGTATATATTTATCAAAACCCACTGGGCTGGGGCTAGGGGCAGTGACTCATGTCTGTAATCACAGCACTTTGGGAGGCTGAGGTGGGCGGATCACTTGAGGTCACTTGACCAACATTGTGAAACCTGGTCTCTACTAAAAATACAAAAAAATTGGTTTGATGTGGTCACGTGTACCTGTAATTCCAGCTACTTGGGAGGCTGAGGCACAAGAATCACTTGAACCTAGCAGACGGAGGTTGCAGTGAGCGAAGATTGTGCCACTACACTCCAGCTTGGGGAACAGAGCGAGAATCTGTCAGGAAAAACAACAACAACAACAACAAAAAACCCATTGGGCTACAAATTATAAAATAAATTATAAGCTATAAATTACACCTCATTAAAACAATAACTTAAAAATATTTTAAGATCTGTATTACTGTATTAGTTTTCTATTGCTGTTGTAACAAATTAACACAAACTTACTAATGTAACACAAATTTATTATGTTATTGTGCTTAGGCCAGAAGTTGGAAATTGATCTTACTGGGCTACAATTAAGGACTGCCTTCCTTTCAGGAGGCTTTAGGGGGAGAATCCATTTTTAGCTACTAGAGGCCACTCACATTCCTTGGCTTAATTCAACTTCAAATCAAGAAAAGATCAGTCAAGTCTTTCTTGCATCACATCATTTGGACACTCTTCTGCCTCTCTCTTCTGCATTTAGGGACTCCTGTGATTACACTGGGCTCACCTAAAATAAGGGTAGTCCTTATTTTAAAGTCAGGGCATTAGCAATCTTAATTCCATTTGCAACCTTAATTTCCTTTTGCTTTGCAATATAACATATTCACAGGTTCCAGAGATCTGGACATCATTTTGGTGGGGAGGACGAATGAAGGAGTACCATTCTGATCACATCTGGAAACCTAGCCATCGCACCTAATATTGTTTCTATGAGAAAGTAACAATTATTGAATAATCTGAGCCATTCAATCTATAGCCATCTGTCAAATGTTTACTATTACAAGACACTAAAAGAATAATCCATAAATAACGCACTTTCTGTGTCTCATTGACAATATCATACAAAGTATTTTCAGATATATGGTAAGCATTGCAAGTTGCTAAATGAGGCTTGATATGGTGGCATGAACCAATAGTTTTCTGTATCCTCTGTTACATAGTAGACACCTCTATATTGAGGAAAAATGCTTTTTACTATAGAAAATACTGGAGCTTCAGATATTTATCCCAAATACATACCTAAACATTAAAATTACTCATTGCTGTGAATGACTAAGAAACAAAAAAAGCAGCAACCTTGCTTGGCAGGTGTCATATTAAGCCTCAAGGTAAAGAACACTTTTGAAATCTTCCGACTGCTGCCGTCTCACTCACGCTATCAGTTAACAAAACAGAGGTGGGGAGGTGGGGGAGGGCAAGCTCAGATTTAGCAGTTACAACTAATTCTTCCAAGATACACGTTTCTGTTTCTGTAAGATTTTCTTTAAGACATAGTCATCAGATTTGTTCCACCTCATAGTGTTGAGGACTAACCTTCCTTAAGCAATATTACAATTATTCTTAGAAATGTGTCAGCAGACTTGACATAACAGAGGAAAACAAAGTGGATCATTAGTTTTGTGTTAATAACTAACTTTATACCTTTAAGCCTGGAGCACAGTCCCTTGATTTATCATAAATAACCCGGAAACCTTTCATAATTTTCCTAGGCTATACATTCCTGGATCCCACTCCAAAACACTCTGATTTGATTTATCTGGGTTCCAGCTAGTATATCAGGGTTTAAAAGGTACCCAGGTGATACTTATCCAGTATTGAGAACTACTGTTTTAAGATCAGAGTTAAGAACTACAGAAATAAAGCAAGAACATTGTGTCCAGAATTGGTGGGTTCTTCGTCTCGCTGACTTCAAGAATGGAATGAAGCCGTGGACCCTCTAGGTGAGTGTTACAGTTCTTAAAGATGGTGTGTCTGGAGTTTGTTCCTTCAGATGTTCATATGTGTCCAGAGTTTCTTCCTTCTGGTGGGTTGGTGGTCTCGCTGGCTTCAGGAGTGAAGCTGCAGGCCTTAGCAGTGAATGTTATAGCTCATAAAGGCAGCACAGAGCCAGAGTGAGGAACAGCAAGATTTATTGTGAAGACTGAAAGAACAAAGCTTCCACAGCACATAGGGGACTCTAGCAAGTTGCCACCGCCAGCTCAGGCAGCCTACTTTTATTCCCTTATCTGGCCCCACCCACATCCTGCTGATTGGTCCATTTTCCTGAGAGCTGATTGGTCCATTTTGACAGAGTGCTGATTGGTGCGTTTACAATCCCTGAGCACGTAGTCACCTCTCAACATGAATGATTTAGTTAAAAGAAAACAATTAGAGTTTAACACCCCAAGAACTGTGTTACAAACTTAAGTACTGTCCACAACCTGAAAAACTGGTATTTTTGTATAGTAAATTATGGAGCCACATAGCCAAGGTATATCTTGTAGTAAATACTTGATAATAATTCCTATATATTTAAGTACATATTTATTGAATCAATCAACCTGTCAAGTATCATCACACAGTATTTTGTTCTTCAGTCATCTCAGGATGATTGAAAAGATACTAATGAAAACACATGGATTTTTTTGACATATTTTGATTCATTTAATGTTTCAGTTTTTTTTTTTTTTTGAGATGGAGTCTCACTCTGTCCTCAGGCTAGAGTGCAGTGGTATAACCTCAGCTCACTGCAACCTCCACCTCCCAGGTTCAAGTGATTCTCCTGCCTCAGTCTGCCGAGTAGCTGGGACTACAGGTGCATGCCACCAAGCCCAGAGCTAATTTTTTTATTTTTATTTTTAGTAGAGACAGGGTTTCACCATGTTGGCCAGGATGGTCTTGATCTCTTGACCTCGTGATCCACCCGCCTTGCCCTCCCAAGGTGCTGGGATTACAGAATAGTCTGAATTAAAAAAAAAAAAAATCTATAGCCCAAACAACGTGTTAATATTTGTTACCATTTTTAAGTGTGCAAGGTATCGAAGTGAGGTAAGAAATCAGTAGGACTTATTTTCTGAGCAACAATCATGACCCTATTGATCAAAGCAGAATACAATAAAGAAACAAGCGGAAACTAGCAGATGGCGTCAGCAGCAACCTCCGGTTGCCTTCACTGATTAAAGACCACCAGCGCTATTTTTAAACGTGACTGTTCAAAAATGCCATAACAACGATTCAGAAGTTATATGGTTTCAGGAATTTCCCCACCTGTTTCCTATAGAATTCTGAAAACCAGCCCCTTAATTAGCATACAATTAATAATAAGGATAAATATAGCTGGCCAGCAATCTACCCGGACTGCCCCTCTGGACTGCTCTGTTTGGATACACTGCCGCTGCTGCTGCCGCTGCTGCTGCTGCTGCTGCTCTGGTCTGTTCTGACTATGGAGCAGCCACTTTGCTGTACACCGCTACTCCGGGCAACTCTGCCTATGAGGAAGCACTGCTCTGTGGGACAGTGATACAGCTGCACACCGCTACTCCCGGGAACTCTGCCTTTGGGCCAGCCCTACTCTGTCTACGGAGCAGCTATTTTGCTGTAAACTGTTGCTCTGATAAACTTCTTTCTTTCACAGCTGGCTGGCGCTTGAATTCTTTCCTGAGTGAAGCCAAGAATCCTCCCAGGCTGAACTCCAATTTCGGATAAGCCTGCATCAGCTGGATAATTTGACAATGAATTTTTTAATAATATTTTTCATTTCTTCTTGATCCATTGTAAGTCTAAGATTTCTATAGTGTTATAACAGAGGCAGAAATAAATAGAAAACTGTTGAGTACTAAAAAATGAGTCGTATTCCTGGATAGAAATCTTTACAGGAAATTATTTATTTGTTTGTTTGTTTGTTTGTTTGGGATGTGGTGTCTAACTCTAAATTTTACTTGAATCTTAATATCAAATAGTGCATATGTCCCCTAAGGGAAAAACATTCTCAAACAATAGTAAGAAAATAGTTTGGTTATAAGTCTTAGTTCTCCTTTGATCCATGAGTTTGATTTGCCTTTATTCGTTGGCTACATGTAATATGGGCTACTCCCTAATCTTCCTCAGATAATTACGGGTACTTTCCTAGGTAACTGTGCACCTGAAAAGGAGAGCTAGTTATAATTTTCATGCACTGGTTCCAACAAAACACTATTCATGAGCATCCGGGCCAAAACTTTTAACAATATTAAGGGCTTATGAGGGTTAGGTGGTAAACAGAATTCAAAGTAAATTAATCTCACAGTCAGTTCCGTGTGGCCCAATCCCCACTCTGTGGATATCTTCATATTTTCTTTATTCTTGGTTTGAATCACTATCACAGTGTATTGCAGAATTCTCGTACTGGCTTCCTGATACATAGAGTAAAGGCTGATATAGTACCAAGTAAAAGTAAAAGCCACTGAGCCTCCCTTTTCCTGTCACAGCAATAAGTGAAATATTGCAATATATGCATAAGGGTATTGACGTGCTTGTTGTTACCATTATATATGATATGTATTAAAATATTTCTATTTTTTTCTCTTCTCTTGTATGCAGGAGATAATAGTGAGGGTTACGTATGTGGCTCGCCTATATTTTATACAATCTCAAAAGAGAACCGTAACAGAAGTAGAGGAAAATAGATGCCACTCAGAGATATCAGACACAAAGAACAGTGACATCATTTTTATGTTTAGCATTTGGACATGAGACTTTGGGTTCTCTCCCATTGAGAGGGAAAAGCCCATTTAAGATCACATGTAGAAAAGAATTATGTTCAGGGAGGCCATTTTATAAATCGCATATTTTTAAAAAGAAAGTATGGTGTGGGAATTTAGGTAGCTATTGTTTCTTATGTGAGTACATTTCTTTCTTTGCTTTTCAACAGGCTTGCACCCCTTGGACCACTAAAGTGAGTTATATGCAGTAACAGATTCTTTGTCCTTGAAATTTCAGTATTATCAGTGATGACCAGGGTAAAAGATTGAGATTTAAATAAGATTTGAGTTATCTAATAGGAAGAAACTAAGTAGAAAAGCCACATGTTACTATTGAGGAGGTAACAGGAGACCCTGTATCCTTGTCTTTAAAAACATGCTTTTGCTTGAATTTCGTGAGATACCCCAATATCCTTCCAATAAAAATCTCACATCTCATTTCTCTTATTTTTATTACTTCTCTTTTCAGTTTCTCAGTCATTTTCTGTTTCTTGCAACCGAAGACCCCTAAGTTACCCAGAAATCAGATTTAAAAATACAGACTCAGAGGAATGTAAATATTTTGAATTAAATGGAGCGAAAAGTGCTGAGACTCCTACCCATGTTCAGAGATATAAAAGCGGTGGTCAATGACAAAGAAACTTTAAATAACCACAAGCAGTGACCGGCTGGAACCTGGGCCTCCTGAAGATGAAGTCCAGAGAATAGGTGGCTGTTGCCATAGATCCGCTTAAATAGGATGAGGAATGGTAGGCCCACCAAGTAGAACAGCTACATCTGACAGGCCTAGTAATGAAATTGGAGACAGGAAAGCCAGGCCCTATGGGCTTCAAAGCACAGGATGAAATTCAGAATCCTTGTCTGAGTGTACCGAACAGTCCCTTATTACTTGTAGCTATGCTGCTGAGCACACAGAAAACTAATTCCAGAGATGCATTTTGCACTTTGCTGAATTATAATATTAGCAGAATTCACAAACCTCATGTATGTGAAAGCTAAGACATTGATTAAGAAAGAGTGGATTAGGTATAAAGTCATAATAACACTCTGGCATCCAATTTCCAGAATTTAAAATGATCTCTCTACCTAAATAACTGTGGGGTTCTAAATAAGTTACTCGAATTATATGTCTTACTTTTCATGGGGAATACGAACAACATTGTTAGTAGAATTATTTCATGAATAGCTATATTTTAAAAAATAAATTAGATAACCCACACCAAACACTTAACACAGTGCCTAGTACAAAGATAGTATTTGGATGTTAGCTAGTAATTCAAGTAAAATCTTTAATAATTTTGAAATACATAAATAGAAGTTGCATTAAGTGTATTTATCAAATGATTACTCTGCTACACAATCTTCATGTTCAAAGAAATTTAATGCATATTTCTTACAATCAGAAATCTTCCAATTATTCTGGGAAGGCCTGAATAAAACTTATACAAGTTTAAATGATAACATAGGAGAACTAGAAGGTCAATGTGGTGAGACAAGAACTCAGTCACAAGGTTTTTATAAGATGAAGTGTTCAATGAATGCTCTTGGTAAAAGGTGTTACACTTTTCTGAAATACCTTCTTTCATTAAATGACTATTTGATCTACTGTATTTGAAGAGTTACACTCATTTCTACATGTCTTATTTTTGCTTATGTTCTTATAGCAAGGATCAGTCAGACCTAAATATTTGTTTCAGAACTGCACACTTTGGATTTTGACATTTATTGTTTTTTTATTTCTTAAGCCAGAAAGTGAATCTTTGAAATCTGGAAGACAATAATCCAAGTGGAAAATGCTTCAAAAGCTCTTTGTAGTTGGCGATAAGGCTTTATTAACGACAATTGTTCTCACATGATGGATGTACTTGCCATAATACCTATGGGCTTATACTGTGACTATTAGTATTTCCTTGAACAATTCCCTAAGTGACTATATATAATTTAATACACCTAGCCTCCCAAAACACATTGTCTTGTGGATTTGTCAGTAGTGAATCTTAATGAGAAAAGTGTCCTCCTTAAATTGAGTGTAAATTACTTTTAAAAAAAAATCTAACTACAGATGAAACTTACTTTTAAAAATATAATCTTGCAATTCATTTATTAAAATTTTGTTAATTGAATCATGTTTTCCATTGATTTGCACTATTATATTAGAGATGTGTTCTTATGGTAAGAAATTTGACCAAAAATGAATAAATATCACAACTTAGAAATGCAGAGTATTTTGGGTTACATATTCAAAAAGAAAGTATTTTGCTGAAATAATATGTAAAAATGTATTTGTCAAGTTTTCTGCATTCCTGTATATGAATTAGAAAAATAATACCTTAATCACATAGCTATTATCAGGAAACATTAAGTAAGACTTTAAATGTTATAAATTTCACAGTACTCTGCAATATTTTTATCATCATCCCCTTTACAAACAATGTGGCTATATCTGTAGTTTGCCTTGCTTGCTATACAAATGCTCAGATGACCATCTGTACAAAATGGTGCTCAGAATCATTTACATTTCTCTTTCTCTTCTAAGTTATTTCATTACCTGTTTAGCAATAATTTCACATAAAGACAATAACATCTATTTTGCTTAACTTTTCTATTGATATCTAGTTTCCAACAACATTTTAGCTTTCTATTTACTTTTAAAATGTTGTTTGCAACATAGCAAGTGAGTTCCTCTTTCAGTAAAGATTGAGGACAGAGAATTTGGGTCATCTGGCCTAGAGTGTTTAATAGTTTAAAAAGTATCAGTCTGGTTTCAAAGTGGAAAAAGTAACATAAAGATGTTGAGCTGACCCCTTCTCACTTTATTTATATGGATCATCTCATGATTCTAATTCAAACGTAATAGCAGAAGTTGGATTCTCTTCATGCTACAATCATGTAAGAGATGTTGCTAAAATGTACATTTGTCATATTCCTTTAAATACACCCACAAAGGATTTATTCTTTCTCTTCATGCTACAATCATGTAAGAGATGTTGCTAAAAGGTACATTTGTCATATTCCTTTAAATACACCCACAAAGGATTTATTCTTTCCATTCTGTCTTCTCCATTCCACTACTACCATAACTTGAGTCAGGTGGACTTTTCTCTCCCTGGACCATATATCCCAATAATTTAATATAACTACACATAACACCAATCATTTCACACGAGATGTTGATCTAATCTTCTACTTACCTCACTAACCTTATATTCTTGAAAACAACTCTAATCATATTACTACAAAAATATCAATAGCTCATTACTTAAGCAATAAAATTCAAACTCTTAAATCTACAAGTGAAGGTCTACTGTCATTGACCCTTGCTTTTCATCCAGACCCCAATTCTTCCTGACACTCCCATGAAACTGGAGTACTTACTCTTACTTGTCAGTACCATTCCAGCACTCCTACCTCCATTTGTGTGCTTGTGTTAGTCCCGGGTATGCTGCCGCCTTCTTCCCACACTGATGATCACAGCCAAATAGAAGGTCATTCATTGATTTTTTTTACTATCAAAACATTTAATTATTCACTTAAGATAATGGCCTCCACTTCATCCAAGCTGCTGCAAATTATAGGATTTCACTTTCCATTCTATGTATCCCCTAAATCTATCAAAATAAAAACAAATAATTTAATGTTCATTTGCTTGATTTATTTCTGTCTTAAATTATTTGGAGTACTAGTAAAAGAACGAGATTAGATTCAGACAATCTCTAAGGCTCCTAAAGTTCAAAAATTCTATTCCAGGCACTCAGAATGTCATGACAAAATGTGAATATTTCTGTTGATTAAAGTGGTATATTAAAGCTTGTGTTTGACTAAAAGTGAACCGCTGGATGAATTTTCACAATGTAAACACACCCAAGTAACCAGCACCCAAAGAGACAGAATGTCAGCAGCACCCCACAAAAGACCTCTAGTA
Source organism: Colobus angolensis palliatus (assembly GCF_000951035.1). Classification (NCBI taxonomy): domain Eukaryota; kingdom Metazoa; phylum Chordata; class Mammalia; order Primates; family Cercopithecidae; genus Colobus; species Colobus angolensis. The sequence continues at coordinate 248,609 of NW_012118265.1, forward strand.
ACCCCTTCCAGTAGGTAACTGCTATCTTGACTTGTAAAAACACAAATTAACTGGAAAGTTTTGGAACATCAAGGACATGGAATTTCTCTCACAGTTTGTACTGTTTGGTGTCTGGCTTGTTGTCGTTGTTTTTTAACATTATGTTTGTGAGATTCATCCAAACAAACAAACAAAGGTTGTGTTTGAAAGACATTTGCCAATATTTGTTTTTAAGTTACTGTCAATACTTGAAAAGATCACTAGATGTAGATGTTCTTAGCCTTCCAAGGCACCATGATTTCTTAATTTCCTGCTCTACCTAGCACAGAAAGCACCTAATTCTTATTAAACACAATCAGCAAACTGTAGAAGTATAATAATACTGTTAAAAAATCTAGTTCTCAGCCAGGTGCGGTGGCTCACGCCTGTAATCCCAGCACTTTGGGAGGCTGAGGTGGGCGGATCACCCAAGGTCAGGAGTTTGAGACCAACCTGGCCAACATGGCAAACCCCATCCCTACTAAAACTACAAAAATTAGCCAGGTGTGGTGGCGGGTGCATATGATCCCAGTTACTCAGGAGGCTGAGGCAGGAGAATCGCTGGAACCCAGGAGGTGGAAGTTGCAATGAGCCAAGATTATGCCATTGCCACTGCACTCCAGTCTGGGCAACAAGAGCGAGACTACGTTTAAAAAAAAAAAAAAAAAAAAAAAAAGCTACTTCCCATTTAATAACTCTCTAAAAAATCTAGATCCCTTAAATTAAATTATCCTGTTTAGGCCACAGTGGTAAATATTTAGCAAACTACAAAATATTTAGAAAACACTATACAGAAAAGGTTGCTTCAGAAAATAGTCCACACATCTTTGAGAAGCTAATTTTTTTTAGATTTAATATAATGACTTCAGATATCCCAAAAGATGTAGTCAGACCTTATAAACTGATAAGCACAGTTGTTTTGAACTGAAGGTTTTTCTTATCTATAACTTCTCAATTACAGTTCAAAAACTAAGGGAAAGTGGCTGTTTATATTTCAGTTTTTTGAACAGTTTAGATTTGGATCAAACTCTGACACTTTAAAGATCGACTTTGTTAAAACTTTGACAATACTTGATGGATCCCAAAAGAGAGGAGATTCAAATCATTAGAATAGGTTCTATGGGCAAGAAAAATGAACTGAAATCAATTCAACATCTCCAGATGAATTTCCATCATTTTCACAGCAGTTCAGAAGACAGAAGATAGATCTTTACCCTTTATTCATTTATTCATTCAGCCAACAAATATTATTGAACGTATACTGTGTGTGCCAAGCACTGTTTGGAACAATGTGCCCCAGCAGTGAACAAGTAGGCAAAAGTCCCTACCTCATGGAGCGTACATTCTAGCAAGAGAAGAAAGATACAATTAATAAATAAATTGTACACTAACTTAAAAGGCAATATTTACTACAGGAAAGAGAAAAAAAGATATCTGGGTGAAAATGGTGGCATGATTTAAAATAAGATAACCAAGGAAGGCCTAATGGATGCTGTGGTTCTTGAGCAGAGCAGTCTCACTCTTTATATTTGCCAGGCACCCCTGGTAGCCAAGAAAGGAGCTGCCAGTTTCAGGTAGGTGTTTCTCCTTGGCTTGGAAAACTCTGCTCTGTAGGGAGTGGGACTCGGCAAGATGGGAAGAAGAACTGGCACCTCTAAAAGAACAAACACAGGGCAGGGGTCCATTCATTTTCCACATTTGGAAGTAGTGCTGGGGGACAGACATGAAGAAGATGAGGGGGATAAATAGGGGCACATCTCAGGAAAAACATCCCGAGCTGAGGGCACCACAAAGGCTCTGAGACCAAAAATGCCTGGCAAATTTGAAGAAGCTAGAGTTGAGGCAGAGTCATCTGAGGGCAAATGGTGGGAGATGCGGTCAGCATGTAATAAGGGACAGAAGAGCGGGATTCCGCAAAGGCTTTTAAGGACTGTCTTCTCATCTAAGTGAAGTAGGGTGGGGGTGGTTGCTACAGGATTTTGACAAAGGAATGATGCAATCAATTCTGTGTTTTAAAGAATCATGATAAATATCACAAAGTACTAAAGAAAAGCTTAGTAAACATCTTTAAGTAAATATTTTAATCTACTTGCATTCTCATTCAGGGTGTCATCTCTTTACATCAGTTGTTACTTGCATAGATAGTTCTGTGGGCCTGGAGAAAAGAAGAGGCTTTTGTTTTACTTGCAAGTAGATGCATGGTTTTGGAAAAAGCCCTGCATCTCTCTGCACTTTTTTGTTCTTATCTTTAAAATTAACCTATCAGGCCAAATGGTCAAATATTATATCTTAATTTGTGAAAAAGGTACTGAAAATGTGCACTACGAAGTTTACTGAATTACTCTGATTTTCAAAACTTAGTTTAAACATTTTCCATCTAACTTTAGGCTTTAAGCAACTTTGAAAATCCATGATTTCATTTTGGCAAAAGTTTAAGAGCTCATTCTGATATTAATAACATTGTTGTGCTCCTCAAAATAGAGCTTTTTGGTTGCCTATTGCAGATGGGAATATTTTTCTGTGCTTTGTCTGTGTACTATAAATAAAGTTCATTATTAACCTCATAATAGAAACATTTATTGGGAGGAAACTACATACTTCATTTAAAATAAGAAAGGGTAAACAGCATATATCACTTTTCTACTAAAAATAGATTACTTGAAAGTATCTGAATGCTTATAATTTCAATATTCCTGAGATATTATTGTTTATAAGCATCTTAAAGCAGAATGTAACTTTGTGATCATACAGCAACTAATAAAAGAAAATTTACATAAACTTTAGCATTTGATCAATCTTAGAAATTGTTCTTGGAAACATCCAAGTGACTTTCTTAACTGGAGTAAATTTTCAAAGTATTATTAATGTAATAGTTTAGCACACTTATGAGTCACATCATTGGCACAGTCAGTGCAGTCTGGATATAAATGCAACCTGATGTTAAGAGCATTTTCTACACCTTGGAATAAACTATTTGGGAGAATGTATTTTTTTATTTTCTTATCCGAGTGCCCACTCCAAGTCCTCATAGTCAGCTCTGTTTGACCACCACTTTTAAGCACATAACTGCTCAGTAACTCACATATGAATAGCAACTTCAGAAGAGAGCCCTATTCATTGAACAAGTTGGTGAATAAAATTTGGGGAAAATTAAGGCTCTCAAGTGCTGATCAACATTTCCCTTGGCATCCTATTAGTCTCATGCTGTAACTGCCTGACAATAAGACTGTGCAATTATCTTACAATTACAGCTTCAAGATTTTAACCTGAATGGGTTTGCTGGGTCCCACTTTCATTATTTTTGCCATATGTTATACTAATGAATGTTTTGTTGTATTCTTTCTTAGCCAAGTCTTTCTCCTGAGACTAGGAAGTCAAAACAGTAATATCTAATCTACTGTATAATGAGAAAGATATATTAATCATTTGATAGTTTCTTTCCTTGCTTTCTTTTTTTCCTTTTTCATGACTGACTAGCGGCTATTAGACCTTTTCTGTGGAAGTTAATTAGATAGGAATTTTTAGAAAATAAAATAGAAGAAAAGGGGAAGAAAATCTTAAGAGGAGGAAGAAAAGTGAGTAGAGAAAGAGGGAAAAAGAAAGAAGTAATATGAGAGATAAAAATTATGATACAAGAAAAACTGTGGTTAAAAACAAAACAGCTCTCTGATTTGCTTCCCATTTCATCTGTCAGGCTAACTATGGGTTTAAAATCTTTATATTTTATCACAAGAAATATATTACCGCTCATTTTTAGAATAAAAAATGGACAAAATTAGAAAGCTATCTCATATTTTTATTCATTTATTCCTGTCTCAAACCATATTCTTTACTAGAACTCCAAAATTCTGAATTAGAGCTCACACCTTGAACCATAAAATTAGTGAATATATTCAGGTTTCTTAATTTTGTATTTAACAGTGTACTTACTTCATCATGAAAATCTTACCTTGAGTATCTGTTTCTATACCAAATTTCATTCACTTATTCACTCATTCATATTCACCTATTCAGGCACTTAACCTATCAGAAATGTTGCTTATTTTATACCGTATTCATATAGGAAATCAGGGATTTGTTTGATTTAACATCAAATTCTGAAAATATGTTTCTGGTCAAATATCTACAGCATGGGGGAAAGTTTATTCTGAGAGCTTATTCAGAATAAAAGATAGAATAAATGATAAATACCATTTTGTTTCTAGACAGAAATAGAAATAAAAAAAAGAAAAAAAAACACCCTACAAAGAATCTTTGATAGTCTGATTTCCTCAAACCAAGTAAATCATATGTTTAAGATTTAAAATGTCCCAGAAATAGTTCTTACACCAATCAAAACATATTTCAGCATAAAAAAATATAAATAGATCAGTGGAAACAGAGCCTAGTATATGTAAAAAACTCAATATGCAATAAAGCAAACATAACAATTCAATGAGAAAAGAATTGACTATTTTAGATGTGCTATTGGGAAAACTCACCATATACTGAGAAAACAAAAGTCAGCTTAGATTTTCATCTCTGTCTTTACACAAAGAAAGTCTAGTTGAACAATGAGTTTGGATTGGCGGAAGAAATAACAAAGATAAACATATTATACCCTGTAGAAAACTAGATGTGAATATATCAAGATGAAAAATAGTATTTCCAAAAACAAGGAAAAATTAAGAAAAAACATTTACTATCTAAAACTTCAAGATATCAGCATGCAAATTAAAATGTAAAATGACAAATATATTCACAATATACATGGCTGAATGTTTAATAACCTTACTATATGATGAAATTCTATAAATAACTAAGAAGAGTATGTGTACCTCAGTAAGGAAAAAAAGGAGGTAAAGAAAAACAAGACACCAAAATCCAATGAAAAATGCATTATTAAATAAATTCATGTGTATTTTAATTATACTAAAAGATTTGTATTTGAGAATGATCAAAACAATATAAAAGTAACACATTCTATTTTTTCTAACTGCATGGGCTATGGTGAAATAATGCTACATTTCTACTACGGAAATGTTGCCATAAATATTATAGCTTCCGCAGGTAATTCCATGCAATGAGTGAGTGTTCATCGTAAAATTTGAGTGAAAAAAACAGAATCAATTTACATAGAGTATTTTTTTTCTAATTCTTCATAGATAGTTAAGTAGATAGATGATAAATAAATAAGGGCTGGAATGAAATACATTTGACCCTGGAACAACATGGATTTGAACTGTACAGGTCCACTCCTATGCAGATTTTTTTCAACAGAACCAAAATCAAAAATACAGTATTAGCAGGATGTGAAACTTGCATATACTGAGGCCCAGCTTTTCTATACACAGGTTCCACTGGGCGAACTGGGGTATTTGAGTATGTATGGATTTATGTATATATATGGAGGTCCTGGAACCAATCCACAGTGAGGGAAGACCCTACCTAACAATGTAAACAGTGATGGTGTGTTGATGATGACATTACGCCTGGTTTCTATTTTTTAAATTTACATTTAAATTTATTTATTTATTTATTTATTTAGATGGAATTTCGCTCTTGTTGCCCAGGCTGGAGGACAATGGCGTGATCTCGACTCACCGTAACCACCACCTCCTGGGTCCAAGCAATTTTCCCATCTCAGCCTCCCGAGCAGCTGGGATTAAAGGCATGCACCACCACAACCGGCTAATTTTGTATTTTTAGTAGAGATGGGGTTTCTCCATGTTGGTCAGGCTGGTCTTGAACTCCCGACATTAGGTGATTCGCCCGCCTCAGCTTACAGGCGTGAGCCACTGTGCCCGGCCTAAAATTTGAATTTCTTAATTTAACTTTTTACTTATTAATTTATATTTGTCTATACTTAAAACAAGGATATTACAGTTATAATAAAGAATCGATAAATATTTTTAATAAAAATACATCATCTTCCAGCTGTCCTTTTCTGCCTTCACATGCCAGATGGACTTTACAAAATCAACCAACATGAAATGTGAAGATTTGGAAATGAGTGCATTTGACCCTGAGATAGTCTGCTTCTTTTCTCAGACCACACTCAGGCCACACTTTCCTTCTACTTCACCATCAATACTCACCTTCACAATTTGTGGGTATGTCTGGCTTCTGAACTAGACTCCAAGATCCTTCAAGAGCATGAAACTCTCTGCTTCTACCCTTATCCAGCTGTCCCCACCTCCCTCATCATAATCTTCAGACATTACAGCAGCCAGAAGGCCTCTTTAAATTTACGTCAGATTATGTCACTCTTCTGCTCAAAAGCCTCTGATGGTGTCTTTTCAATGAGAGTAAAATCATCTTCTTGCAATAGCTTACAACTCTGTTTGGCCCGTCATTATTTCCTCTCCACTTTCACAATTTCCTCTACTCTCTCCCTTGTTCTCTTTACTGCAAGTATTCTAGTATATTTCTTGATCTTTAACCTTTCCTGGGTTGGTTGCACCACAGGGCCTTAGCAGAGGCTATTCTCTCTGCCTGAAACTCTTATTGAAATCACCCCATTTACAATCACACCCCCGTAGTCCTCACAATCCCTTTTACTTTGGTTTACTTTTCTCACTAGCACTTATCACCTAATAAACTTTAAAGTTTAGCTATATATTGTGTTTTTGTTTGACTTTGCTACCAGTATGTAAATTCAGTGAGGATTGGGAGTTTTATTTCTTCTATCTATTATTATCTACAGTGCCTAAAATAGTGCTTGCCTTGTAGTATTTGTTGACAAAACAAAAGTTTATAGTACCAGCCCTTAAAATAGGAGGAAACACACATATAGAATATATATTTAATAAATGTTTTTTACCAAAAATTTAAAAATCACTTTATATAAATTATTTATCTTTATCAACTTCAAGATGTTTCTTGCATCTCCCACCTTCAAAGTCTTTATTAAAAGGGGGTTGAGGGAAATAGGACAGCTTCTACATTCGACAATGTAATACCAAATTTTATTATATTTTTAATAATCTTGTTTCCTCATTTGAAGTACAAAATTTAGGAGACAAAAAGTAAGATCTATTTTTTTACCATTACATTAGAACAATTTTTTGGTAGAACACCATCAGAGATCTCTTATCTCATCAAAAATTATTACATGTTTTTGTCTTTTGCTTTAATTTATAGAATGGATATATACAATGCCGATATTTTCTCAATAATTTGTTTCCAGGGAAATGTTTCTCTCCTACCCAAGATATTGGTGTTAAATTAGAAAAGTTGGATGATAAATGAGAGTAGCAAAGTTGAAAGCTGGTTGTTTAATTAGGAATAGATAATCTCATGCAATAAGAACAGACTAATCCAGTAAGATTTGTAAATCTCTCTGTAAATCAGAGTCAATAACTCACATACCATGTTAATTCACATACTTACAATGCTCAGATTGAATGTTAACATGGTATGTGTTATTTCTTCTGAGTTAATATGGTATGTGAGTTATTTACTCTAGGTCCTACAATAGGGACAGAATACAGAAGTGCAACCAGGAATTATCTTATGTGAAGCCCCCTGAGCACTGTTGTGCCCCCCAGCCTAGTGCTGTGAGGGGCAGTGAGTTGCATTTAGGGACAGTTGGGACTCCTGGGTGCCGGTGGAATCCTCCTTACACAGTAGCAGCATTGGCCGTCAAATTTCAGGACGTCTACATAAAGTACTGCGGGTTGGCTGAATGAGTGGAGCAACTTTGAAGGGAGTCTCAGTGATCCTCTTTCCCAATGTTAAAGCTGATCAGTTCCTAAAGGTTGGCTTAGCTCTTCAGCTCTGTTTTTATTCTATCTTGAAGAACCTTCACATTAATTTAAAGTTTAGTATAGCATATAGTATAAATATGCTACCCATTCAAAATCCTGAAAGCCAACTAACCAAGATAAGGGTCTTGTCTAGTTTACAGAAGTTTAACAGGACAAATTCTCCAAGATTTGGGAAATGATGAGTACAATTACATGCCCCAATTTACATCATAGGTTCACATCCCTAGCTACTCTCTTCCTCCAGAATGAGGCTTTAACATGATTGACACATAAACTTACCTAATACTGGGAAGATTGAACTACAAAGAGATTGACCTTTGTTTACACCTGAGAGGGTTCTCCTGACACCTTTAGCTTATTCTTGTTCTTAGAAGAGGAGGGTCCAATTTCAACATAACTACAACTTACATCTTATCCTAGCAAAAATTTACTGAAAAACATATGTATGTTATCTGGTCATAAAATAGACTATTTTGTGAAAATAGTCTGCATGCTGAATTGTGCTTTCACCACCAAATGACAGACAAAATCAACAGTTTGTTCATCTTATGCTTTGGTATAATTATTTAATTAACTTAAAATTGCATAAAGCTATCCTAGCCTACAAACAGTGGGCAATTAAAAAAAAGTATTGTAAGAATAAGATATTTAAAATACATTCATGGAGCAATCCCTAAGTTTAGCTTGAAGGAGTTTATTTTACATCAATAAATTTCCACCTGGTTATCAATTGTCCTCAGAAATGCTGTATTAGTTCACCATTAAATCTAAAAAAGAAATATTCAAAATGAGCATTGAATTTTTCTTTCTTAACATAAAACATTTGAAATGACCTGTTTCTCTGTTTTTGCCATAGGCAAACAATGTGACTTATTAGTCTCAAAAAAAAAAAAAAAAAAAAAAAGGCACAACCCCAAACAAAACAGAAAGCTGAACATCTGGAGAAAATCTAGTACCCAAAGATTAATGATACAATGTAGTAGCAGGTGGTGCTAAGAACTATTAAGCTGATTTCATAAAAAGGGCAAATATCTCTAATTCCATTTCTTCCAATAAATTCCTACAAGCAGGTGCAACAGCACAGCTTAGCTTTCTCCTGTTAAGTAAAAAGAGCTGTTATTTTTTTTCTTTTTAGGATCTTTGGGCCATTACTGCAATTAAAATATCACTGTACACTATGTTTTATTTTTATCAATGAAAGGAAATGTAAACAATGCATAATCAAAGTGTCTAAATTTCTGAAACAACTGTTGATATGCTGACAGATTATGTGGATGAAAATAAACCAGTCTAAATATAAAGCTACTTTTCTTTTCATTAAAAGGAGTTAATGTCTTTTGAAGCTGAATCCAAATAATAAAAATATCTTAAGAAAACAGCCTTTTAAAATGAAAGAAAATCCTTGTTCTCAGAGTATGTATGCATTTTATTTTTTTAATGTCACTTAAACTTCACAGGTCTCAATTTTCTCACTTCTGAAGTAAGAATAGACAATTTGATCTCTCCATATTTTAAAAATGGCCTAATTCTAAGCTTTTTGGGTAATTTTCTTTTAAAAATAATGAATGCCCATCTTTTCCATCTTTCATTCTGAAATAGCCAAATAATACAAAGTTAAGACAGGATGCGGAATCTGAATTCACCTGGATTGACACGTCAATAAGTGGAGATTAAGTTTTAATTACTGGCAATCATTGAAAACACTAAGGGTAATAGAGTCAGAAATACTTCATGATAACTTAAATGTTGTGACTACTGTGATGGTTAGCACCGAGTGTCAACTTCATTCGATTGAAGGATGCAAAGAATCGATCCTGGGCATGTCATTGAGGGTGTTGTCAAAGGAGATTAACATTTGAGTCAGTGGTCTAGGAAAGGCAGACCCACCCTTAATCTGGGTGGGCACCATCTAATCAGCTGCCAGCACAGCTAGAATATAAAGCAGGCAGAAAAACGTGAAAAAACTAGACTGGCTTAGCCTCCCAGCCTAGATGTTTCTCCTGTGCTTGGTGCTTCCTGGCCTCAAACATCGGACTCAGTTTTTCAGTTTGGGGACTTGGACTGGCTCTCCTTGTGCCTCAGCTTGCTGACGGCCTATTGTGGGACCTTGTGATCTTGTGAGTTAATACTTAATAAACTCTCCTTTATATATATCATATATATATATATTTATATATATCGTATATATATATATAATTGTTATTATTACTTGTGTCTCTAGAGGACCCTGACTAATACAGATTTTGGTACCAGGAGTGGTTCTAGAAGAACAGAATATTAAGGATGAAGGTCTTTCATTGGTACTAGGGTTTCTGGAGTTGGCTACTTAATATGATTAGACTCCAAAAATGCTAAGGACTCTACTTCTAATAGGATGGAGCACGCTAATAGTCCTTGATGTGAACTGTTTAGAGAGTTATGCAAAATAAATGCATGTGATACTTCTGATGCACTGCTAAAGAGAGGCAAGGAGTTTAGTGACTCTACGTGTACTACCTTTTACCATATGTGGTGAACCAAGGACATAATGAAGCTGGTTGGTTGTTTCTAAGTTCAGTGGACAAAGTGATAAATTAAAATAATGAACTCAGACATTCTAATTCCTGCTACAGAAGCAGATACTGAGCCTCAAATCTGCTAAGATTGCCCTGAGTGAGAGTCTTATCTGAAATTGTGCAAAAACAGACACAAGCTCTTACCATGAGAGTGGCCGACCTGTAATGAAAGGGGCATGCACAGACTCGTCAGGTATCTACTGTTAAAGTGAGAGCATTGATTGGAAAAGAATGGGACCCTACCCTGCAACTTAGAATGGGTATGTGTGGGAGGACTCTGATGAAGCTGGGGGTCACTGAGTTTCTAAACTCTGATAAACCTTTTTTGTCAGAAGAAACAACTTCCCCATCTCCAATAGAGGTAACATCCCCTCCCTGACCCACACTGCCATCAGCCTTTCCACCTTTATCTGAGGAGATAAATCCTGCACTGCCTGAGACAACAGTGATGGCCTCCCCTGAGGTAGTTGCCAGACAAGGTCATGTTGATTCTCCTAAGGAGCCACCCCCAATATCCTTGTTTGCTTCTAGACCTATAACTAGACTAACGTCCCGGTGGACCTCTAGAGGTGAGGTTGAGACTGTGACCCATGAGGAAGTATGCTACACTCAAAAAGAACTGCTTGAGTTTTCCAATTTATATAAGCAGAAATTTGAAGAACAGGCATGGGAATTGATATTAAGGATGTAGAATAATGGTGGAAGAAACATAGAGTTGGATCAGGCTGAATTTATTTATTTGGGCCCACTAAGTAGGGACTCTACATTTAATGTTTCACCTTGAGGAGTTAAAAATGGTTCTAAGAGTTTATTTGCTTGGTTAGCTGAAACATGGATTGAAAGATGGCTGTGGCTGGGCATGGTGGCTCACACCTGTAATCCCAGCACTTTGGGAGGCTGAGGTGGGCAGATTACAAAGTCAGGAGTTTGAGACCAGCCTGGACAACATAGTGAAACCCCATCTCTACTACAAATACAAAAAAACTTAGCTGAACATGGTGGTGGGCACCTGTAATTTCAGCTACTTGGGAGGCTGAGGTAGGAAAATTGCTTGAACTCAGGAGGCGGAGGTTGCAATGAGCCAAAATCACACCATTGCACTCTAGCCTGGGTGACAAGAGTGAAACTTCGCTTCAAAAACCAAACAAAAAAAAAATAGATGGCCCACTGTGAGTGAGCTGGAAATGCCTGATCTCCCTTGGTTTAATGTAGAGGAAGGGATCCAAAGGCTTGGGTGATTGGGATGGTGGAATGGATTAACCTACTCATTCCAACTAGGAGGGTCCAAAAGATATACTCATGACCAATGCCTTGTGAAATAAATTTGTGACGGCAGCACTTGAGTCTTTGAAGAGTCCTGTAATTGCTCTTCTCTGTATGTCAGATCTAACTGTGGAAACCACAGTCACTCAACTACAAAATTTAAATACAATGGGAATAATTGGATCCTGAGGTGGCAGGGCCAAGTGGTGGCACTCAATCATCAAAGGCAAGGTGAGTATAGCTACCATAATAGACAGCAGAGGAAAAGCAGCAATCAGAATGATATGATTTACATAGAGGTCTGGCATTGGCTAATTAATCACAGTGTTCCTAGAAGTTAAATTAATAGGAAGCTTATGCAAGCAGAAAACTGCTAGGTCAAATGGATTAAAGGTTAATTTGAATTATAAAAACAGAGTATCATGGCCCCTCAATCAATTTTCAGATTTGAGTCAGTTTACAGACACAGAAAGCCTTGAATGAAGGGGAGGCCGGGTTCCTTTGAGGAAAGAGACCTCTACATTACCAACAATTTGTGCAGTGACTCTTTCTCCCATCCTTCCACAAGGAGACCCCCAACCTTTTACCAGGGTAACTGTGCATTGTGGAAGGGGAAATGGTCAGACATTTCAGAGACTACTGGACACTGGCTCTGAGCTGACGTTGATTCCAGGGGACCCAAAACGTCATTGTGCTCCTCCAGTTAAAGTAGAGACTTATGGAGGTCAGGTAATTAATGGATTTTTAGCTCAAGTCTGACTTACAGTGGGTCCAGTCTGTTCCTGGATTCATCCTCTGGTCATTTTCCCAGTGTCAGAATGCATAATTGGCATAGACATACTTAGCAGATGGCAATACCCCCAAATTGGCTCTCTGACTGGTAGGGTGAGGGCTACTATGGTGGGAAAGGCTAAATGGAAGCCATTAGAGCTGCCTATATCTAGAACAATAGTAAATCAAAAACAATATCGCATCCCTGGAGGGGTTGTGGATATTAGTGCCGTCATCAAGGACTTGAAAGATGCAGGGGTGATGATTTCCACCACATCCCCATTCAACTCTCGCATTTGGCCTGTGCAGAAAACAGATGGATCTTAGAGAATGATGGTGGATTATCCATGAGCTTAAGCAAGTGGTGACTCCAATTGCAGCTGCTATACCAGATGTGGTTTCATTGCTTGAGCAATTTAACACATCTCTGGGTATGCAGCTATTGACTTGGCAAATGGGGCCTTTTTCTGCATTCCTATCCATAAGGCCCACTAGAAGCAATAAGCTTTCAGCTGGCAAGACCAGAAATATACATTTACTGTCCTACCTCGGGGGTATATGAATTCCCTGACTTTCTGTCATAATCTTATTCGGAGAGACCTTTATCACTTTTTGCTTCCTCAAGAAATAACACTGGCCCTAATGGGGGCCATAGGTGACATGCTGATTGGATCCAGTGAGCAAGAAGTAGCAAACACACTGGACTTATTGGTGAGACATTTGCATGCCTGAGGATGGGAGATGAATTCAATGAAAATTCAGGGAATTTCTAACTCAGTAGAATTTCTAGTGGTCTAGTGGCATGAGTCCTGATGAGATATTTCTTCTGAGGTGGATAAGTTGCTGCATTTGGCCTTTCCTAGTACCAAGAAAAAGGCACAAAGTCTAGTGGGCTTATTTGGATTTTGGAGGCAACACATCCCTCATTTGGGTGTGTTACTCTGGCCCATTGATTTAGTGACCTGAAAGGCTGCCATTTTTGAGTGGGTTTCAGAACAGGAGAAGTCTCTGCAACAGATCTAGGCTGCTGTACACGCTGCTTTGCCACTTGGGGCATATGATCCAGCAGATCCAATGGTGCCCGAGGTGTCAGTGGCAGATAGGGATGCTGTTTTGAGCTTTGGCAGGCCGCCATAGGTGAATCACAGTGAAGGCCTCTAGGATTTTGGAGCAAGGCCCTGCCATCTTCTGCAGATAACTACTCTCCCTTTAAGAGACAGCTCTGGGTTTGTTACTGGGCTTTGGTGGAAACTGAACATTTGACTATGTGTTGTTAAGTCACTATGCCACCTGAACTGCCTATTATGAACTGGGTGCTTTCTGACCCATCTAGCCATAAGGTGGGTCATGAGCAGCATTATTCCATCATCAAATGGAAGTGGTCTACATGTGATCCGGCTTAAGTGGGTTCTGAAGGCACAAGTAAGTTACATGAGAAAGTGGCTCAAATACCCATGGTCTCCACTCCTGCCACCCTGCCTTCTGTCCCCCAGCCTGCACTGATGGGCTCATGGGAAGTTCCCCATGATCAGTTGACAGAGGAGTAGAAGGTTAGGGACCAAAATTCACAGATGGTTCTGCACGATATGCAGGCATCATCCGAAAGTGGACAGATGCAGCACTACAGCCCCTTTCTAGGACATCCCTGAAGGACAGCAGTGAAGGGGAATCCTCCAGTGGGCAGAACTTTGAGCAGTGCACCTGGTGTGTACTTTGCATGGAAGGAGAAATAACCAGATATGCGATTGCATACTGATTCAGGGGCTGTAGCTACTGGTTTGGCTGGATGGTCAGGAACTTGGAAGAAGCATGATTGGAAAATTGCTGACAAAGAAATTTGGGGAAGAAGTATGTGGATGGACCTTTCTGAGTGGTCAAAAACTGAAGATATTTGTATTTCATGTGAGTGCTCGCCAACGGGTGACCTCAGCAGAGGAGGATATTAATAATCAAGTGGAAAGGAAGACCTATTCTGTGGACACCACTTAGCCTCTTTCCCCAGGCACCCCTGTCCTCCCCTAATGGGCCCATGAACAAAGTGGCCATGGTGGCAGGGATGGAGGTTATGCACGTGCTTAGCAACACGAACTTTTACTCACCAAGGCTGACCTGGCTACTGCCACTGCTGAGTGTCCAGTTTACCAGCAGCAGAGACCAACATTGAGCCCTTGATATGACACCATCCCTCGGGGCGGTCAGCCAGCTACCTGGTGGCAGGTTGATTATATTGGACCACTTCCATCATGGAAAGGGCAGAGGTTTGTCCTCACTGGAATAGACACTTACTGTGGATTTGCCTATTCTGCATGCAATGCTTCTGCCAAGACTACCATCCATGGACTCACAGAATGCCTTATCCACCATCATGGTATTCCACTCAGCATTGCCTCTGATGAAGGCACTCACTTTATGGCTAAAGAAGTGCTGCAGTGAGCCCATGCTCGTGGAATTCACTGATCTTACCATGTTCCCTACATCCTGAAGCAGCTGGATTGATAGAATGGCAGAATGGCTTTTTGAAGTCACAATTACAATGCCAGCTAGGTGACAATATTTTGCAGGCCTAGGGCAAAGTTCTCCAGAAGGCCATGTATGCTCTCAATCAATGGTCAATATATGGTATTGTTTCTCTCTAGCCAAAATTCACGGGTCCAGGAATTAAGGGGTGAAAGTGGAGGTGACACCACTCACTATCATTCCTAGTGATCCATGAGCAAAATTTTTTGCTTCCTGTTCCCACAACATTATGTTCTGCTGGCCTAGAGGTCTTAGTTCCAGAGGTAGTAATGCTGCCACCAGAAGACATGACAAAGATTCCATAAAACTGGAAGTTGAGATTGCCACCTGACACTTTGGGCCCCTCCTACTTTTAAGTCAACAGTCTAAGAAGGGAGTTACAGTGTTGACTGGGGTGATTGACCCAGACTATCAAGATGAAATCAGTCTACTACTCCACAACGGAGGTAGGGAAGAGTATGCATGGAATACAGGAGATCTGTTAGGGCATCTCTTAGTATTACCATACTCTGTGATTAAGATAAATGGGAAACTACAACAGCCCAATCCAGGCAGGACTACAAATGGCCCAGACCATTCAGGAATGAAAGTTTGGGTCCTTCAGCAGAAAAAAAAAAAAAAAAAAACACCACCGGCTGAGGTGATTGCTGAAGACAAAGGGAATACAGAATGGGTCATAGAAGAAAGCAGTCATCAATATCAGCTCTATCAGCTATGACCACGTGACCAGCTGCAGAAATGAGAACTGTAATTGTCATGAGTATTTTCTCCTACTTCTGTTAAAAATATGTATGTGCATGTATACACTTGTACTAAGAAAAATCTTCATTTTATTTCCTTTATCATGTGACATGATATTTATTGACTTCATACCAGCATTTAAATATTGTTAACTTTATTTAATAGTATTTCAGTTGGGGATTGGTGTGTTTCCAGTTGTATGAAGGATAGTTGTATTATCTTAGGCATAATTATGATTTATTATTGTCTTTATTTGAAGAGTGTGTATGATCTCAGGTGATGTTATGGGTTCAAGTTGACAAGGGGTGGACTTGTGATGGTTAATACTGAGTGTCAACTTGAGTGGATTGAAGGATGCAAAGTAATGATTCTGGGTGTGTCTGTTAGAGTGTTGCCAAAGGAGATTAACATTTGAGTCAACTGGTTGGGTAAGGTAGATTCACCCTTAAGCTGGGTGGGCACCATAATTAGCTGCCAGTGCAGCGAGAGTACCAAGCAACCAGAAAAACATGAAAAGACAAGACTGACCTAGCCTCCCGGTCTACATCTTTCTCCCATGCTGGATGCTTCCTGCGCTTGAACATCAAACTCCAAGTTCTTCAGTTTTGGGACTTGGTCTGGCTGTCCTTTCTCCTCAGCTTGCACGTGGCCTAATGTAGGACCTTGTGATGGTATGACTTGATAAACCCCATATATGTGTGTGTGTATATATATATATGTTATATTAGGGTTCTCTAGAGAGACAGAATAGAGAGACTGATATATATATATATATATACACACACACACATATGCATACACACACATATATATTATATGTGTGTTTAAGTCACACCATTCTCTAGAGAGACAGAATTATGCACACATATATATTATGTCTATATATATATTATATATATATATCTGTCTCTCTGTTAGTTCTGTCTCTCTAGAGAACCCTGACTAATATAACTACCTGTATTTCTTTAAAATTTTAGCACTTATAAACTGACATGTATAAAATGACATTTTTCATTAAGTTTTTAATCCATGCCAGGGATAGAATACTTATGGGCAATACCAATAGAAGTCTGCCATAACTAATCTATTTTCCAGACTTCACACATTAATGTGGAAAACTTTGGTAACTCATGAAGTCTGAATTTTAATTTTTTAACATATATCTTAACATACTTTTTCTAATATGTATTTCTCAACTACTTCTGTAAAACCTTGAGGCACAAAATATATTATAAAAAATAATCTTATTTCACATCTGAAACAAAACACTTCTCAACTTATTTTTAAATTATTTTGTTTTCTTTTTTACTAATTTACTACTTTTTCAAAACTTTTAAGTTTAGGGGTACATGTGCAGGCTTGTTACACAGGTTAACTTGTGTCATTGGGGTTTATTGTACAGATTATTTCATCATCCAGGTATTAAGCCTAGTACCCATTAGTTATTTTTCCTGATGCTGTCTCTCCTCCCACCCTCCACCCTCATAGCCCCTAGTGTGTGCTGTTCCCTTCTATGTGTCCATGTATTCTCATCAATTACTGTGTGCTTTCTTTACTCCAAGAGCCCATTAGGCCAAGTAGTGTAAGTTATACAATACATAGGTGTAGAATATTTGATTTATATTCATTATATGATAGTAAAAATATGTTCCATTGTATTTACTTTCTAACCTCTATACATGGTTCCCAATATGTATTACAATTTGGGCTTCAGCGATACTGCTTGCCACATTGCTAAATTCTCTACATATTTATTGCTGAAAGACTACACAACTGTCTCACCACATAGTAATTTCTATCAATACATTTCCCTATTAAACCATCAAAATAATTTTATACCTATATTTGTGAATATGACATTCGAAAACATTGTAGCTCTCTGATTGTAAGATATTTTTGAAAGACAGGTACACTGTATTTTAAGGATTGGTTTATCTGTTTGTGTTTTCAAATCCCCAGATAATTATCTCAAAAGCAAAACCATAATGAACTTGATCTTTCTTCTATTCTTCTAATATAGCCTCCTACCTCACAGCCTGAGAAACTCAGTGAAAAGGAGAAAGTTCTTATTCAGTGAAGACGATTAGAGCAGCCCTTGTGAATTCTTTAAAAGTGAATAAGACCTCAAATATTTAGTGTTTTTGAAAGACTACTACTGAAATCCAAGACAAGAAGAGGCACTGAAAATATTTTGAGATGTGGCCCCCTGTCTTTAGAATCAGTGTTTCCTTTACATCACAGAGAAATTAAGTTATATTCTATAGTAATATAACAAAATATTATCATATTACCTTTCCATTTTGTGTAGCCACAAAGAATGATGAACCTTTTTTTTCTGACAATTTCAAGCCAAAATAACTATTCAACGAGGAAAAAAAGGGAGAGATTTGATACTTCACCCTATCTACTATCTTTTTTCTAGCCCTCACAATTATTCCTCTACATATTTTTTCTTTCCTTCTCTCCCTAATTCTGGCTTTCCCTTTTCATCACTTGTGAATCAAACATGAACAATTTTAAAAACATATATTATCTCAACCTTTAAGGAGCTTAGAACCTCACAGAGTAAACATAAATGATTAAAATACACTGCAGTGAGGTTTGGGCAAAAGATTATGATAGGGTAAAAGGTAGGACAGAAGCAAAGTGTCATGGGAGTAGAGAAAGGACGTCACCACCAACTGAGATCTGAAGGGTGAGTCTGAGTCTGATGAAGAGGGAGGGTCTCCTGGGTGAGGAGAGTGTAGGCATTCCAGATACGGAAAGAAATTAAGTGAGGCTTAAAGACAGAGGTAAAACTGTGGCAGTGTCTGCCAGCTGTGAGCTACAATTCATTTTGTCTCCTCCCTGGACATTCATCAACACTATCTTCCAGCTTCTCTCTCAATTTTGTATTTAGGTGTGGCTTGTGACAAATTCCCACCAATAAAATGTGAGCAGAAATGATGTATGTCACTTCTGAGCCAAGCCCACCTCCCTTTCACATTTGTCAGTTAAATACCAAGATGTACCTGCAGGACGGCAGAGTCACAGGATAGGAAGAACCTCTGTTCCTGAGGCAATGTCAGAAGATGTCCTCTCCCATCTATGCACAAGAGTACACATCCATTGTGTTTAAGTCATTACACATTTGTCCTATCTCAGCTAACACAAGGGTTCAGTGTTGGTAGTGGTAGGACAGACTAGCAGGCTAGGTTAAAGTGTTCCATCTTTATTATAAGGGCAATAACTGGAAAGTGTCATGTTGGAAGGGCTTTTAACTGGAAAGTGTCATGTTCAAAAAACCGGTTACCTTCAATTAGCTTTAATGATGATGAATATGTAGCCATTGTTTTAAATAATTTAGGTAATTTTCCCCAGACTCCTGCCCCTCTCACATGATAAATAATATATGCATGATTTACTCAAATAGTTTTGGTAAATCATTGTATGCAAAACCATAACTCATCTTTTTTTTTTTTTTTTTATACTTTAAGTTCTAGGGTACATGTGCATAACATGCAGGTTTGGTTACATATGTATACTTGTGCCATGTTGGTGTGCTGCACCCATCAACTCGTCAGCACCCATCAATTCATCATTTATATCAGGTATAACTCCCAATGCAATCCCTCCCCCCTCCCCCTTCCCCATGATAGGCCCCGGTGTGTGATGTTCCCCTTCCCGAGTCCAAGTGATCTCACTGTTCTGTTCCCACCTATGAGTGAGAACATGCGGTGTTTGGTTTTCTCTTCTTGTGATAGTTTGCTAAGAATGATGGTTTCCAGCTGCATCCATGTCCCTACAAAGGACACAAACTCATCCTTTTTTATGGCTGCATAGTATTCCATGGTGTATATGTGCCACATTTTCTTAATCCAGTCTGTCACAGATGGACATTTGGGTTGATTCCAAGTCTTTGCTATTGTGAGTAGTGCCACAATAAACATACATGTGCATGTGTCTTTATAGCAGCATGACTTATAATCCTTTGGGTATATCCCCAGTAGTGGGATGGCTGGGTCATATGGTACATCTAGTTCTAGATCCTTGAGGAATTGCCATACTGTTTTCCATAATGGTTGAACTAGTTTACAATCCCACCAACAGTGCAGAAGTGTTCCTGTTTCTCCACATCCTCTCCAACACCTGTTGTTTCCTGACTTTTGAATGATTGCCATTCTAATTGGTGTGAGATGGTATCTCATTGTGGTTTTGATTTGCATTTCTCTGATGGCGAGTGATGATGAGCATTTTTTCATGTGTCTGTGGCTGTATGAATGTCTTCTTTTGAGAAATGTCTGTTCATATCCTTTGCCCACTTTTTGATGGGGTTGTTTGTTTTTTTCTTGTATATTTGTTTGAGTTCTTTGTAGATTCTGGATATTAGCCCTTTGTCAGATGAGTAGATTGCAAAAATTTTCTCCCATTCTGTAGGTTGCCTGTTCACTCTGATGGTAGTTTCTTTTGCTGTGCAGAAGCTCTTTAGTTTAATTAGATCCCATTTGTCAATTTAGGCTTTTGTTGCCGTTGCTTTTGGTGTTTTAGACATGAAGTTCTTGCCCATGCCTATGTCCTGAATGGTACTACCTAGGTTTTCTTCTAGGGTTTTTATGGTATTAGGTCTAACATTTAAGTCTCTAATCTATCTTGAATTAATCTTCGTATAAGGAGTAAGGAAAGGATCCAGTTTCAGCTTTCTACTTATGGCTAGCCAATTTTCCCAGCACCATTTATTAAATAGGGAATCCTTTCCCCATTTCTTGTTTCTCTCAGGTTTGTCAAAGAACAGAGGGCTGTAGATGTGTGGTATTATTTCTGAGGACTCTGTTCTGTTCCATTGGTCTATATCTCTGTTTTGGTACCAGTACCATGCTGTTTTGGTTACTGTAGCCTTGTAGTATAGTTTGAAGTCAGGTAGCGGTGATGCCTCCAGCTTTGTCCTTTGTAGGAACATGGACGCAGCTGGAAACCATCATTCTCAGCAAACTATCACAAGAACAGAAAACCAAACACCACATGTTCTCACTCATAAGTGGTAATGGAACAATGAGAACACTTGGACACAGGAAGGGGAATATCACACACCGGGGCCTGTTTTGGGGTGGGGGGAGGGGGGAAGGGATGGCATTAGGTGATATACCTAATATATATGACAAGTTAATGGGTGTAGCACACCAACATGGCACATGTATACATATGTAACAAACCTGCACGTCATGCACACATACCCTAGAATTTAAAATCTATGAAAAAATAAATAAATAAATAAAGTCAATTTTCTAAAAAGTTATAACATTACATTTCTGAATTTGGAAATATTCGTGGAATTTTAAGAATACAGACAGAGAATGAATTATTTCTTCTGCCTTTGATTGAGACTTCATTAGACCAAAACGAATGAAATATTTTTACACCTTACATCTCCTTACAAACAACATCTCTACATCAGTTAAAGAAAGTATTGTGAAGACCATTTTCTAACTTTGTCTTTAAAATGTTATGTGTTTATAATCTGACTCTTCCTGTACATCTTTTTCAGAACTCATTTCCTAGTCTTGAAGGGAATTGCCACAGCCCCTAAGTGTTACTCTACTGCCGTTTGTGGAATACCTGATGTGACCGAATTGACTTAGATTGGCATTTTACCTGTGCTCCCAAATAATAAGAGATAAAAGACACTCTGTTGAGGAAGTTGCTTTTTAATTTTCCTAGAGTAACTAAAAGCCCATGGCTGTTACTGGTAAGAACGATAGAAATACATCCATTTGCAAATATAAGTATAAGAGAATTAAATATAGCAAATAAAAATGAAGGAACATTAGAGTACCTTACAAATCAGTAAATGAGAAACTATAATAAAGCACATGCTGGCACATATTAAGAAAGTATTAGCCAATGTGGACATTTTCCTGCAATTGATATGAATTTGGTGTCAATACAGATCCGAAGAATGAAAAACAATCTCAGTCTCTAATGGCAAACTGGAAACTAATGGAAATAATATTTGTAATGTATGTTAGAACTTCTAAATAGCACAGTTGCATTTAGCTATTTATCTTCTAATCTCATAAACATAAAAGTATAACCCGTAATTAATTGTAAACAAATGAATCAGTCTACGTATATATTTAACA
>NW_012118265.1:270602-309299 GCF_000951035.1 Colobus angolensis palliatus
ATATCCACCTTTAATGGTACTTTAGGTTATATACTATACCACATGTAGTATATTGTGTATACTTCTACCTAAAATAATGACTATATGTGTGTATACATAATATATAAATAGAAAATGTACACCTCCTTGAGTAGGGATCTTTCAGTTAATCTATGTGTTAATGGAATATCCACCTTTACTGGTGCCTTAGGTTATATACTGTATATATCATTATATGTAGTATATATATATCATTATATATATAGTATATAACCTAAAGTATGTAACATATATGTATATATAGTGTATATAACTAAAGCACCAGCAAAGGTGGATATTCCATTAACCTGTAGAAATCATTTCAAAGTAAACTTGAGATAACAGGTGATTCTAGAGTTTCAACATTGTATGGTTCATGATGATAGGTTCAAGAATAGGTTACACCCATCTACACAATGAACATGCTTTTACAAGTGAACATTCAATACATTAGGAATGGCAGACATATTGATAAAATGTATGACAGCCAAATCTGAGAGAACGGGAAGCTGACCTAGGATAAGAGGTGTAGGAATTGCAGAAAGAGAACCATCCAGTGTCATCCTAACTTTGGGTGAGAAAGCTGTCAATTCCTCATTTTCCTTATGTGTAAAATGGTTATGATCATAACTATTTTACAAGTTTTATGTAAGAATTAGAAATTGTACACACCCACATACAACCCATGATGTCTGGCATTGTATCTGGTACATGGTAGTTATCTAAAACATGGTAGCCTAATTACCATTATTAATATTATTTTTGGATTACTGTTATTGTCACTTTAAGTGCCACAGATGAAAGTTCTCATTCAGTTCATCAATACATTGTTTCTTTCAAAATGAATGGTAAATGATATTAATATTTAACTCAAAGATTACTACTTGAAGAGATGTACATTATCTAATTATATATTATGTACACACATATAGTCATTACTTTAGGTAGAAGAATATACATATTCTATTCTACTAGGATTAAAATAAATGATATTATGCTACAGAAGTGTGGTTACCAATTACTTGCTTATTTCATAAGGAAAAAAATAATCTGCCACAGCTGTTATCTGAAGTTTGAAAACTTTTTGTGAAAACTGTAAGAAAATGTTCTTCATTTCACAACAATGAATACAAGGGAGTTAACTTAAAAACAAACAAACAACAAACAAAAAGTGCTTCAAGCATATTATTTCATGGTGGCCCTGGAGAGTATTGGACAGAAAGTTCAAGATAAACTATAAAAAGCAATGTGAAGAGAGGGGGCTGGTGAAAGGGGCCAAGGGGCCATGGGGCCATGTGAATCCATGTGGAAAAATGATCGGTGCTGGAGAAGGTTAAATTCTCAGTCCCTGAAGTCTCACTGTTGTGGCTACAGCCCAAGAAAGTTAATGAAAGAAAGGAGCACTGACAACTCCTGCTGCTTCGACAGGAGCTTACCACCTCATTACTGGCCAGATTCTTACAACCAAAAGAAAAGAATACTTCTGCCAAGAAAAAGAGTAAGAGCTAGAGTGAGAGAGTCATCCAAGCAAAGCATTGCTGATATTGGGTAAGGATCAAAGTAATATCAAACAAAGGGAACTGGACAAGAAATAGCTGAGCCAAGAGCTATGACCAGCCTAGACAAGTATCCAAATCCTAGGCAGGAGACATGGAAAGGACAGTTAAATCTCTTAGGCCTCCCTGCAGCACAGGAAAAAGTAAATGAAGTGACACCATCTGCTCAGTTTCCCAAAAGAGAGAGTTTCAACTCCTCATGGTTAGCAAGGCAAACACTTTCAGAAACATTATTCTAATTGCAAATGATTAGAAATGATTCCTAGAAGTGAAGACTTAACTCACAGTGTGCCTGATTAATGAACGTTTTCTGCACATCCCACTGCACTTTGAGCTTACTTTGAAAGCACTGGCTAGAGACAGTTTCTGAGGCTTTGAAATTATCCTCTTAAAGATAATAGGATGCTACACTTTTTCTCTCTGTTTCTGTAAGCATACAAATACATGATTTTTTCCCCCTAAAGCACCATAGGAACTTACAGTGTTCTTTCAAGACTAGCAAATGCAGTTTTTGTTTCAGGTTTGGGGAAGGGGGTTTTGGGGGGTGGGGGTGTGTGTACCAAACTGGAGATGTGAGGGGGGTACAGATCCACTAAAATTAAATGTTAAAACATAAATTTAAATGTATATAGTAATACCTTCCATGGAGATATATTTCTTGCTGTAGATTTAGATATTTAACTCCTAGTGTCATCTCTGTTTAAGGAGTAAATCATCACTATACCAAATTAAAAACTGACAATACCAAGCCTTGGTGGAGGAATGGAGCAAACAGAACTCTCATATATTGTGGTGGATGTAAATTCAGAAAGCTGTTTGGTAGTATCTAGCAAATCTGAACCTAAACCCTCTCTGTCCCAGCAATTACTAACTCATTATAAGCATAAACAAAACACACATGTACATGTACCTCAAAAGACATGAACTAGAATGTTTTTTAGCATTATTAATCAAACTGGAGACAATGCCAATAGAAGACTGGATAAATGAACTGTGGTATATTTTCAAAATAGAATACTGCACAGCATGGGTTGGCAAAATATGACCCATGAACAGAATCTGGCCCACCACCTGCTGTTGTAAATAAAGTTTTATTACAATACAGACTTGTTTATTAACTTATATATTGTCTATAGTTGCTCTCGTATTATAACATGCTATAAGGGCAGAATTGAGGAGTTGTGATAGGTACCACACAGTCCCCAAAACACAAATATTTACCATATTTACTTTTTATAGAAAAATTTTGTTGACTGTTGCTCTCCGGCAAAAAACATAATGAGCTATTGCTATAGTTAACAACATGGATAATCCTCACAAACAAAATATTGAGTAAAAGCAGCCAGATATCATGGTGAACTTACTGTTTGATTTCATTTATATAAAATTCAAAAGCATACAAAGTGAATCTATGGTAATGGATATCAAAAAAATGATTACATTTGTTGGGGGATTAAGGTCTAAAAGGAGCATGAGGCACCTTCTAGTACTGCCTCTATATGAATACTGGTTTCATGACTGTGTTTATTTGTGAAAAATGACTTACAACTTGTGAACTTTCCTATATATTTCAAAAACTTTGCTTATAAAATTAAAAAAAAGAAGTTAATCAAAAGTAAAAATGAAGGCAATTTCAATTTTGTGGATAGTTACTTAAGATATTTTCAAAATTTTACCTGTCTCTCTTAAAGATTGTTTCTACTAATGATAGAAAATAAATGTTAAATAACAAGAAGAGAATATAAAGCCATAGATATTAAAGACAAAGCTTATTTTAAAGTTGAGAGTTATAAACTGAAAATGGACACCTTACAATGCATGCCTACTTAGCTTTATGTAACCAACATATATAGATGCTACTTTTTGCCTACAAATAATTTTCGAAGTTTTCTACCTGCTTTCTAAACAACATAGAAAATAACCCTCTAAGGGCCGGGCACGGTGGCTCATGCCTGTCATCCCAGAACTCTGGGAGGCCGAGGCGGCTGGATCACGAGGTCAGAAGATCGAGACCATGGTGAAACCCCGTCTCTACTAAAAATACAAAAAAATTAGCCGGGAGCGGTGGCGGGCGCCTGTAGTCCCAGCTACTCGGTAGGCTGAGGCAGGAGAATGGCGTGAACCCGGGAGGCGGAGCCTGCAGTGAGCTGAGATCGCGCCACTGCACTCCAGCCTGGGAGACAGAGCGAGATCCTGTCTAAAAAAAAAAAAAAAAATACTAGGACTATAAATACAATTTCTGTATATAAATAGTGAAATTGAAAAGTGAAATTCAATGTTTTAAGTCCTTGAAAATTCATGAGTTCTTCTAAAAGAAGGTATTCGGATACTAGATTGTTTAATGAATCAGTAACATGTCAGAAAGAAAATCAAATAATTATCCAATCTAGTGGAGGAAGAGTACCTAGATTATGGCCGGAAGGATTTAGGACAGCTAGAAAGTTGCAAGTACTTCCACAGCATGATCAGAATAAATACACACACACACACACACACACACACACACACACACACACACACAGTGGCAGATGTTCAAATACAGAAACCTACTGAATGCCACATAGTTTTTGAAACTTGCAGATTATCTATGTTTTCTTTTTCTCATCCCCCTAGAAAAGAACTCGCACTTTTAAATTGAGTTCTAAGCCTTCCCTTTTGTAAATACTCTCTGTTATAATTTGCTCTCCTATCTATGAGTTCCAAAAAAGCAGAGATAACATGTGTTTGCTTGATATTATGTTCCCAAGACCTGGCATTGTACCTAAAACATAGCAGGAGGTCGATGAATACTTATCATATGAAAATAAATAAATGAATGAATGAAGGCAGACAAAATCAATCCTAAATAACTGCAGATGAGAAAAACTTCAAAAAATGTAAAATCAACCAGAAGTGCAATAAACACCAAGGACAGGGAAAGGGAAGTTTTTGAGTTGCAGGTCTTGTTTATTCATCTTAAACCACAAGTTAAATTCAATTAGAAAAATTAAGACACTAATGTTAACAATGGCTGTTTCAAGACAATAAAGTTAAGATCAATCAATATTCTTTATATTTATAGATGTCTATCAAATATTCCACAATCAAGTTTATTATTTTATATTCATAAAAAGGGAAAATAAAGAAAACAAAACACTTATTTTAGCAAATATTTACTTATTGTCTAGTGTATGCTAGGCATTGCCCAGGTGTCTAGATATGGATACGAGAAGACAACGTTCCTGCCATTCAGAACCCAGATTTATGCAGAAGACAGAGAGTAAAATGAAATATTATAAGCAGTATAATGAGTGCTACAATCGGTGTGTTCATTAGGCACTAGAGAGAAAGCAATCATCTGTGCATATGTATAGCAGACTGGAGAGGCCTGAGAAGATTCACAAAGTGGGTGAGCTGTAAACTGTTTTCTTCTAGATTATATTTAAAGAAATTACTAAAGGAACTATTATCTTTAGTAAAACTGATCTTAAAACCACTCCGTTACCTTTTTTTAGTAAAATTACAAGAGCTTGAGAACATAACTATAAATAAACTAATCATTTATAATTTAAGTAATAATCACAAGCATGAAGCTAGAAAAATACTAAGTGATGGAAAGTATTTATAAGTGGAGGAGAAAAGGGATTTTCCGTTTTTTCAGAGAACACCAATTTTAATAAAAAATGAATGAGCTTTTATAAATCAGTAGCTCCAAAATCTTTTCCTTTCAGAAAATAATAACTCTTTTTTAGTGATCTCTTATAATAGAACAGTCTGATAATCTCACAACTTTGCCAGAATCAGAAACTAAGAGGTAAGTGTTGAATTTGTTCATTCAAACAAAAACAATAAAACAGAATGAAGGAAAAAAGAAGCCTGTGTTTTCGTTATCTGTCCTGCTTATATATATATATTTTTAAAAATCCCACAATAGTGGATTAGTTTAGAATAATACTTATCTCCTCTTCCTCTTCTGGAATCTTTGAAATCAGTGGGAGATGCACACACACACACACACACACCCCCACACACACAAAGAGACTGAGTATGAGAGGAATAAAAAGCATCAACCTTTTGAAGCCAAAACTACATTTATATCAAAGCCCATTTTAAATATACTCAGTTTGAAAAAGTAACCTTTTTGAATATTTAACTGGTTAATGAGTTAGGAGACTTGATTTTAGGCAGTAACTTTCTACTTTTTAAGTGCTTAATGGGAAATTCTTTAAGAGTGATTTTTACTATAAATCAATTTCTGAGTTTTGTGTAGGTTCCAAAGAGTAAAACAAAGGCAGTAAGATGAAGTCCTCATTGCTCAACTGATTAAACATAATGTTTAATACTTATTTAGTATATAAAAGCTGTGGCTATCCAATATACAAAAGCGATCAAGTCATCTTGCCCAAGGACCCTATTATTGAAATGTGTCTGGTCTTACTCTCAGAACATCCTGAGTGATTAAAGTTTAAATAAGCTACAAATTGGAGTTTTTTTGAGAGTGAAGAGTCTCCAGTGGCAGGGAGTGTTTTGGAAGGATTATCCTCTCTAAATTTATTTGGAATGTATTGGGCACCTTCCTTATCATGTATGCCACCAGATGAGACATCTGCAAGATGTTTACCAGATAATCTATACCAGATAACAGGTATATGTTATCAGATATATTAGAGGAAAAATCATGAAGAGTGTGAGAGAAGAGATTTTAAAGGAGATGAACTGCATAATTATATACTTATTCTATAGAACCAAAAATAAAATAGATTAAAACTAAATAAATAAAATAATATGCATAACATTATCTACCCAACTAAGGGTAAAGATAGTGTAATAAAAATACTTGGGTCCATTCTTCCAGGTTCAACTATAAATTAAACTTATCTATCAGATACACTACCAAAACCGTTTTTATTGAAACATTAGGTGATTTGCAGATGAACCATATTCCCCAGCTTTTCTGCTAGTAACAGATTTTCCAAGATGTGTTTAATAATCTGAATTCCAATGAAGAATACTTATAGCAATCTGCAACATTGAGGAAACGTCTACTATGAACCTTATTTTAGTTGCCTATTAGGAGAGGATCATTATTAGACTTCTACTCTTCAGAATTCCATGAAGAACAGGTTCTTCTATTACTCCAGAATATCACGAAGAACAGGTGCTTCTGTAATACTTCTAATGCAATACTACCCTAGTCTCCGCTCCCCAAACTTAGAAGAATGAACCAGAGGCCTAGACACAAGTATATGTCATAAAATGCATATTTTAAGAAAATCAGGATTTCAAGTAAGCTACATTTTAAAATAACTGCCATTTTTTTCAGAGTGAATTGGAAAATCAACATGCAACAAGAGTGAAGATATGAAATTTAGAAACAAAGCATTAAGACCTGTGCCAGAATTGCAGTTTTTTAAAAAAAATTAATTAGCTGTCACATACCAGAAAAATGTTCATAAAGTAAACTAATCTCCAGGCAGGGAGCAAGTCTTGAGGGAAGTCCCTCTCCCACTCTGCTCCATGCATCAAGAGAACCATTGGTACAGATCTTCATTCAACAGGGCCCTCATCTGCCCTCCTTTCACTCCACTAGGTTCCATTATTGCTATGGGGACTACAAAAAGGCATTATAAGGTAAGGTCACGTATTAGCTATTCCCATTTCTAGTTGTCTTTATTTTATCACAGGTACATATAATTACAAACGTTGTGCTGTGGATTTTTATTGTAATTTACAGAATAAATTTTTCATTGCTAACTTGAAATAGTAACCATTATCACAATTGCAGCCCGTAATCATGATAGACAGCTTCCTACTGTAATTTCTCTGCCCCAATCTCTTGGTTTCATACTAACCTCAGGTTCCGTTTATTATGCACCTGCTACATGACAAGTGTGAGGATAAAGTTGTGAGAATGTAGGCTTATGAAGCTTATGTTCTTCATGGGGAGATGGAGAAGATAAGTGAGTGGATAAATAAAGATTTTGTGATAGGAATTCTGAAAGTAACAAAACTGTGTGATGCTATTCAGCATAGAAAGTAACTGAGATGGGAGGGGAGGAAGACACTCCTCAGACTGAAACATTAGAAAAGTTTCCTGTAATGAAAAAGTGAGCTGATTTTGAAGTGATGAGGAGGACGTGGTTATGGGCTGATCGAGAAGGTGGGGGCAAGCAGAGAGAAAATCATGAGTGTATTAGTCCTCACTGCTGATAAAGACACACATGAGACTGGGAAGAAAAAGAGGTTTAATGGACTTACAATTCCACATAGCTGGGGAGGCCTCACAATCATGACAGAAGGCAAGGTGGAGCAAATCACATCTTACATGGATGACAGCAGACAAAGACAGACAGCTTGTGCAGGGGAAGTCCTCTTTTTAAAAGCCATCAGAGACTTATTCACTACCATGAGAACAGCATGGGAAAGATCTGCCCCCATGATTCAATTACCTCCCACCAGGTCCCTCCCACAACACATGGAAATTCAAGATGAGATTTGAGTGGGGACACAGCCAGATCATATCAATGAGAAAACCCTGGGGCAGCTCCATGCTTACTATGACCTAAGGATAGACAGGCAGCAAGTGAGTGCAGAGAGCACCAGAAAGCTTGACATGAGATTTAAAGGAGAGAGAGAAGGGTCACAGAGAAATTATACAGGGCTTTTAGGCCTGAAATTCAAAATGTGATGAAGTTATTAATGGATTCTATGCTCATGTATGGTGTTATCTAACTCATCTCTCTGACTGAATGTGCAGAATATATTATAAAGGGAGCCCAGTATGGAAGGTAAGGATAATTAAAAGGCTCTGGAGAGGTCTACGTGCCTAGGTGATCCATGTTAGAGGTTTATACTGAAGACAACAATAGAAATGGACAGTGTGCATCCAAGTTACTGGTTAGAGAACATCCTTTCTTAAGGCTTTCATAGATCCCAAAGCCCTTGCCTCTTTTTTTGCAAGTATTGATGGTAATAAAGAAGGTAAGCAATTATCAAACAGCAAGGAAATACACAGTATATTTTATTTTTCTCAAAAAAATGTATTTGAGTTAAACAGTTTGTAAATTTTTATCCTTTCTTCCTTGTAATGCTGTGAGATATTAAGGATTATTTATTTTAGAGATGGATTTTTTCATTAAAAAATTCTAGCAATTATAGATTTGTGGTTTAATTTTTACTTGATGAAACAAAATTTCTTCAAATAACAACAATACAAAAGAAAAATTAAGCAAATTCACACACACTCAAACAGAGAGAGAAAGAGAAGAGTTGTGGATCGCATTTTCATTCCTATGTCATGAAACAGCCATTATATAACTTTTAATTTATGTTTATGTGGGCTTGAAAATTTAAACTTTAATTCCTTAGATGAAAAAAACTAAAAATTATTATTTTGGAGATATTGGTGTTTGTGAACATTTGACCTTTTCATTTTTTCATAAATTCAAAGAAAATATTTTAGCAAGAAAACTAAATTAAAACATAACAATTTATAAGTATTCTACAAAGATTTCAAGGTGCAACATGTTCCAAAAATAAACTGTTAACAACCTTGCCATTACAAAGCTGACTTTTCTAAATCCAAACTCTTGTTCTCTATCTTCTACCAACTGAATAAATGAAAGACATATTTAGCAGTGTCTGTAGCTATCATATTCTCATGCTCTCAAGAAACAAAGTGTGATAATACATGAAAACACAGTAAAGCAATGGAGTAATGAAAATTTGGTGGAAAAAAGAATCAGCTCTTCTGGAAAAGCTAGAATAAGAAGATAGGAGGCTCTCGTATTCAGTTTATGAAAAGGTATAAGATGAAAAAAGTGCCCCTGGGTGCATTGGATTAAAATCATGAAAACAAACCATTTACATGTAAAAGGCAAAACTAAGTGTGTATCCTAGAATAATCTTAAGTCCAGCCAAAAATAAAAATTTTTTCTGTCCACGTTTTGTATCATATACTCACTTTATTACACACCATTTTTTTATACTGTTTATACATTCTAACTTGGAAATAGGAGAAAAAGTATGGAAACATGATAGGCAAAATCCTAGAGAATTTAGAAAGTTTTCATTTGAAGAGATAAATAGCAACAAAAAATGTTATAAGAATAAATTATCATCTTGCAAACTAATCTTAAAGGTAGCAGGCACTCATCAGTAGCCTTTGCCACCATGAGAGCTAATATTATCTGTGATGGTAAAGCTTACTGGGATTTCTCTAAAGGAACACAGTTGGGACTTGTTCGTAGCAAAATGCAGTATGCTCTGTGAAAGGTAGGGGTCCCTCCAAAGGGGATTACATCCTGCCAAAAAGCTCATTTGTATAAGCATTCCCCCCTCCCAGGCTCCCCAGCAATTCTCCCCTTTGCTTGGCACCATGCAGCAGCATCACGTGACTTTTTGGATTGGCTGATTGAGTTCATTGAACATACAGCCTTGGCAGTGGCAATTATCCTGGCAGTGTCAGAAGCCAGGAAACATATACCAGTAAATGGATCTCATTTTAATCACTGTACATAGGGTTTGCTTGATTTATCCCATATCATACCAAGCTCTAATGTGGCAGCCAAACTCTTCACTCAGTTGCCATGCTCAACAAAATGATTAACGTTGAACTTCTATTACCTTGCCAACGTATAGTTTTCTGTGGTTACCTTTTCCTTTTTAATTGTTTTTCTGTCATTTTTGTTTCCTTCCCACTTAAGGTTCATTAATAAGGTTGAGCAAGTTCAATTTTGTTCAATTACTACAAACTATGTAGGAATGAAGATGTTTCTGTTTGAACCACAAACTACTTTTAACAAAATTTTAAGAGAAAATAAAGATTATTATTCCAAAAAAAATTAGGAGAATTTCTTGCTCTATTAATTTTTCATATAATCTGAAAATTGTGGCTGAAAATTTTTATTAAGCCCCTTGGTGTCTCAGTAAGTGCCTGAACAGAGATTGAAAAAAGAAAGGTCGCATTGACATTTAACATACTGTCATGTTCTTTTCTATGTGTCCCCTTGGCTAGGCTATGGTCCACAGTTACTTAATAAAACATTAATCTATGTGTTGCTGTGAAGGAGTTTTGTAGGTGTGATTAAAGACTATAGCCAGTTAATTTTAAGATAATCTTAGATAATATGGGGAGCCTTATTCAATTAATTGAAAGGTCAAAATCACCACCAAGACTTCTCTCAGGAAGAAGAAATTCCACCTGTGAACAGCAGCTTCACTTGACGTGCAAGAGCTCTAGCCTCTCCTAACAGATGGCCTGTCTTGTGGGTTTCCATTTTGCCTATTGAGCCCTCAAAATTACATAAGCCAATTCCTTATAAATCTCTTTATACATATGTGCATATATGTGTGTGTGTATATGTATGTGTGTGTGTGTGTATATATATAGTATGGGTTCTACTTCTCTGGTTGAGCCTTGGTTGACAGGTATTTGGGTAACTAGAAGTGAATTACTATTGTAATAAATACCTAAAAATGCAAAATGGCTTTGAAATTGGGCAATAAGAACATGCTGGAATAATTTTGAGCAACATAATTATTAAACACTACCTAGATTGTCTTAAACATGCTATTAGTAGAAATACAGATACCAATAACTCTGTGGATTTATTACTCAGAAGAAAGTGAGGAGCATGGAAGAGAAAAGCTAAATCACCTTAGAGAACATCTAAATTTTCATGAACAGACTTGTAGTAAATATATGTATATTCTAGGTACTCCTGATGAAGGATCAAGAGAAAATGAGGGCTATCTTATTAAAAACTATCGAAAAGTGGATTCTCATTACATAGTAACAGAAATCTCAGCAGAATTGTGTTGTGAAGTGATTGGAAAGCAGACCTTAAAAATGATGAAATAAGACATTCAGCTGAGGAAATTTCCAAGCAAAATGTTGAAATTGTGACCTAGTTATTTTTCTTCCTGATTATCATAAAAGGCAAGAACAAAGGGCTAAATTGAGAAAAGATGTGCTAAACACAAAGAAACTAGGTCTTGATGATTTAAAAAAACTTGATCTAGCAAAATTTCAAAATGTCCTATAATTAAGAGATTTGCCATTGTAAATGGAAGTTATAGTGGAAAAAAAATCAAGAATATGGTCAGGCAACCTTTAGATAATATCTCAGGAAGATTAAAAAGCTAAGGATTTAGTCACAGAAAGCCTTCTTGAAAATAATGTGTGTGATTCATTGATTGCCTCAGTCAACTAGGCAGAAGCCAAAAATAGAGATAGGATCTTTCAGAAAACATCTCTGGAAAAGGTCATTGTCTACTGGAGTGAACCCTCATGATATACACAGAAAAATCGCAAAATTCTTGAGAATTTTTATACCAGGAGGAATAATGCCAACTTAGAATTAGAGAGAGGATAAAATGAAAGAAGTCTTTCTGACCCCCAAAATTCTGCAGGCAGGAAATAGGTGGTAAAATCACCCAGCAGCAAACCCAGGATATCTTCATAAAAAATATATGATGACTCACAGGGTAGATCTTCAAGGGACGAGGATGAAGTCTCAAACTCGGACTGCAGAGGCTGGAATTGCAAATCACAGACAATCATTTCCAGATTTGAAATCTAATGTAGTTTGCGTGGCTAAATTTAAAAGTTGTATGGGATTGATGACTCATTTTTTTCTTATATTTTCTCCTTCTTTGAGAAGGAATGTTTATAACTACTCTCCTATGCCAGTCTCACTATTGTATTTTGAGAGTAAATATCTTGTTGTCTAGTTTCACGGGTCTACAAATGGAGAGGAACTTTGTGACAGAATCCAATACACTCAAACCTAATTTAAATTATTTTAATGATAATGAAATTTGGAACTTCTGTGCTGATGAGATTTAGATGAGATTTTGGACTTTGAGCTGATTATATAATAGGTTGTGATTTTATGGACTTTAGAACAGAGTGAATGTATTTTGCATGGGAGATTAGCTTGAATTTTGGGGGTACAAAAGATAAACTGTGATGGGCAAAATAATGACTTCCCAAATGCATCCTAATCACTGGAAACTGTGATTATGTTACTTTATACGGCAAAAGGAATTTCACAGTTGTGATTAAGTTAAGGACCTCAGGATACATGTATTAGCTTGGATTATCTGGGTGGGCCCAATATATTCACAAGGGTCCGTAAATGAGGAAAGATAGGGAAAAGAGTCAGAAGCAGATATGTCCATGGAAGAGGTCAGAGTGATACCATGTGAGAGATGTGAAAAGAATTTAATTCAGCTTTTCTAGTTTTAAAGATAGAAGGAGTCTACAAGTTTAAAAAATGTTGGCAAGTTGGAAGCTAGAAAAGGCAAAGAAACAGACCCTACACAGAGACTACAAAAATAATTTAGTCCTGTTCTAAAAAGTTTATTTTTACCCTGGTGAGACTAACATCAGACTTTTGATTTACAGAACTGTGAGATAATAAAGTTGTGTTGCTTATGTGTGGCAAGAAGCTATATTGATTCATTACCTGTGGCTAAGGGTTTGGCTGGATAGCCAAGTACTTAAAAAGAAACACAACTGCCAATTTGGTTACAACAAGGTCTTGGAGAGAGAGGTATGTGAATAGAACTCTCTTAATGGACACAGAATATAAAGATATTTATGTTTCATATGAATGCTCACCAAAGGGTAATTTCACGAGACAATGCATTTAATATGTACTTTATAAGATGGTCTGTTCTGTGGATACCAATGAGCCTCTTTCCCCCCTCATTTCTCTGATTTCACATAGGGTTCATGAACAAAGCGGCCATGGTTGCAAGGATGGAGATTGTGCATGGGCTCAGCAATACAGACTTGCACTTACAAAAGATTACATGGCTAATGTCATGTGTAAGTGCCCAATCAGCCATCATCAGAGACCAACACTGAGTCTCTCATATGACACAATCCACTAGTATGATCAACAAGCTGACAGATTGATTATATTTGGACCATTTCCATTCTGGAAGAAGCAGCATTTTGTTCTTACTAGAATAGACACTGATTCTGGATATGGATTTGCCTTCTCTGTCACAAGACTTCCACCAAAACTGCCATCTATAGACTTATAGAATTCCTTATCTGCTATTATGTTATTTTACATACTTGTAATCAAAGAACTCACTTCATAGCAAATAGGGTACAACAATGGGCCCAGCCTCATGGAATTCACTAGTCTTACCATCTTCTCTTATTTTGAAGCAACTGGCTTGACAAAGTAGTGGAATGGCTTTCTGAAGGCACAGTTACAGTATCAACTATGTAGCAACAATTAGTTGGAGCTAGGACAAGTTCCAGTCTTCTGTGTATGCTTTCAATTAGCTTCCAACACATGATTCTCTTTCTTCCATAGCCAAGCATCTTAGTCTGTTTTGTGTTGCTGTAACAGAAAACCACCACTGAATAATTTTATGATGAGCAGAAATGTATTGACTCACAGTTCTGGAGACTGGGAAGTCTAAGATTGAGAGGCCAGCATTTGATGAGGACTTTTTGCTGCATCATTCCATGGTAAAAGGGAAAAGAGAGGGTGAAAGAGACAGTAAAAGGGGGTCAAAATTCCCCTTTTATAACAAACCCATTCCTGTGCTAACAGTATTAATTTATTCACTCTGCACATATGGTCTAATCACCTCTCATTAGACCCTACCTCCTAATTTCAACACATGCTTTTTAGGAGACACATTTAAAATATAGTTCCAAGATTCACAGGTACAGGAATCAAACAAAATAAATGGAAGTGGCATTACTCACTATCACCATAGTGGTACACTGACAAATATTTTGGCTACTTATCCCTACAACTGTATGTTCTGCTGGTCTAGAAGTCTCAGTTCCAAAGGGAGAAATGTTTCTGCCAGGAGACAAAATAATGATTTCGTTGTTATTGTCATAGGGCCACTTTGGGATCCTCATGTTTCTAAATCAATATGCAAAAAATGTGGGACACTCTACTGGCTGGTGTACAGAGGAAATTGGATTGCTGCTACACAATGAAGTTAATGGAAATGTATGTCTGAAATACAAGAGATACCTGAGGGTTTCTCTTATTCCAACCATGTCCTGTAATTAAATTCAACAGAAAACAACAACAACCCAATATAGGCAGAATGGCTAATGGCCTAGACCCTTTAGGAACAAAGATTTGGGTCCCCAGTGAGCAAAGAATTATGACCTGATGACCTCTTGCTGATGGCAATGGGAATATGGAATAGGAAGAAGATAATTGTAATTACCTGGTGTGACAACACAACTAGTTGGAAAAACAAAGATTATATTATGAGTATATCTTCCTTATTTTGCTATAAATGTTTGTGTGTATATTATTCAAACTTTTGTTTTAGCTTTTATCACCCTCTTGTTCCTTCATTATCTATAAAAAGTGTATCAAAAAGCTAACTTTCAACTTTCTCTCACAATGCTTAAGTTGAAATATATCAAAGAAAAAATAGTGAATATTCCTAAAGGACTTTACATCGTCTTTTAAGGCAAGGGTTAGTTTGTTCTGGGTTGAACCCAAGAAACTTTCGTCATGTTGGGCAAAAATATGACTTTGTTATTGTCTCTATTTAAAGATTAAATAAGGTTTAAGATACGTCTTAAGGAGATAAGTGCCAAGTTGACAAGGAGTGAACTGTGATGGCTTTTTTGGTGGATCTGCTTGGCTAGCCTATAGTTACTAGTTATCCAGTCAATACAGGTATTGCAGTGAAGGTATTTTGTATATGTGATTAAAGTCCACAATCAGGCGAAAGTGAACATACTGCAAGAATTTAATAACACTGGGTATTTTCTGTAAATTGAGAAATTATACTAGCTGTCTGGAATGCAATTTAGAGGAAGGTGAGCTGAAGTGCTTTAAGTGACTTCATGCAACCCTGATTTACTGCCTCATGGGTTGAATGTAATGTGGCTTTGAAACAGAGTAGTAGAGAATGGCTAACACAAGGTATAGGCTGCAATTATTAAGAGGAAGAACAAAATGATTGAGTTCAGAGAAGGGATTCACATCAAAAAATCAGAAGGAGTTGTTTGGATATAAGGACAGTAGACGCATGGAATTAAAAATATGATTTTACTATGGAAATTTATTTTTATATAGAGCATGAAAGATAAGTACTGAAGAATAAAGTAGTAACAATATGCAATAAAGGCAGTGTACTCAATGGGTTAAAAATATTGTAAAGTAGCGCGAGCAATGTGGAAGTCAGAAAAAGATGATATTAAGGTAAATAGTGTCTGTTAAATAACCAGTATCTGTGTGAATAACTGTGAACTCTAGCTACCAGAAGAGAAACACTATCTTAGCATTTTATTGCTGCAAATGAAAAAACTAGTCTCATCTTGTCATCTTAAGAATTAGAAATCAGAAGCCCAGTTAAAGTATCATTGTCAGTGGCATGAGCTAGTTCAAGGTGGCAGAACTAATAGAAATTGTTTGTTTTTTGTTGTTTGTTTCAGTTGTGAAGCTAATTCTCAACATTCTTACTTTGAGAGATAGCATAGTATACTGGATAACAGCGCTGGCTCTCAACCCACACACACTGGCTTGAATTTGTCTTTTTGTTTGTTTGTTTGCTTTTGTTTTTGTTTTGTTTTGTCTTGTTTTGTTTTTTGAGACGGAATCTCACTCTGTCACCCAGGCTGGAGTTCAGTGGCGCGATCTCGGCTCACTGTAAGCTCCGCCTCTGAGGTTCACACCATTCTCCTGCCTCAGCCTCCAGAGTAGCTGGGACTACAGGCGCCCGCCACCACGCCCGGCTAATTTTTTTGTATTTTTTAGTGGAGATGGGGTTTTACCGTGTTAGCCAGGATGGTCTCGATCTCCTGACCTCGTGATCCACCCGCCTCAGCCTCCCAAAGTGCTGGGATTACAGGCGTAAGCCACTGCGTCCTGCCGAATTTGTCATTTATAAACTATGTAACCTTAGTCAATGATACACTGTTTCCTCATCTCTAAAATGGAAATGATGAAAACTGTGTTTATTTCAAAGACTTATTGAATATAATAAATGAGTTTGTTCATTTAAAGTGCTTAGAATAGTGCTAGGCACAATTGTAAATGCTGAGCAGACGCTAGCTATTATAAGAACAATTCTATGAAATTATAATGGATAGATTTTGAAGTTTTAGGTTACAATAGATATGGAATACTTGGTGATGCATTAAAATTCTATTCTCAATATCTGCATAGTTAAAGTGAAAATATGGATTAAAGAGTAGAATGAATGAATGACAATCATGGTCTTTCTTCATTTTGTCGAATTAAAGATTGTAGTAGGTCATCCATTTAGAAAGTCAAACACAAGTGATTTTTTTAAAAACATGAATAATGGGTTCAGACATTTAAACGCTATCAAATAAAAGAATTTCTCCAGTAGAATAGAAGCTTAAGTCACTTGTTAAAGTGGTGTCTTCAGTGACGGTGAATTGATAAAAATACAAATAACATCTTAGGAGTTATTTCTATGATGGGAATGGTTATAAGGAAATTTCTGAGAAGAAACCCAGATAAGTAGTAAGAAAGGGAGAATAGAAAACAACTTTGTTTCTTCATGGAAGGATATTCAACAAGCCTGTGAACTGCTGATAAATGGAAATAATCATAGCAGGAGAGTCGTTTCGGATACACTACGTAGAATGAAGCAAGGACTGGGCGCCATAGCACCATATTCAACTACTCAAATAATGACTTATTAAAGTAGACCAATAAAGGGAAACGGAACTCAGATGAAACTTCTCAGTGGCATCATTGACTTTTTTAGAGCAACTAAGAGTTAAATGTATTTAAAGTCCTAAGCTCTGTGATGAAATATTTTCTGGATACATTGCCGTGAGAATGACTTTTTGAATGGGTGGAGCAATTGTCTAACCCTAACTTAACAAGACCCCATATGTTTTTGGTGTAGGAGTTGCATCAGTGGGTCATAAAATATAGTTAAGGAATTAACCATTTATAGTGCTAGATACTGGGAATTTTTGTATTTGGCTACATAACATATTTCCTTTCCACAGGAGGTAGTTATGACAAATTAGAAGTCTGAAAATTTTCTGATGGTGTAAAGGCCCAGCTGTCACTGGGGAGTTAGTGATCAGATTTCATAGCTGCGTGGTCCTGTGGTGCCACAGAGAGCTCCATATGGTCACCCAAATGTTCCAGCTAAATCCACTGAAAATTTCCAGTCTGAGTTTTACTTGTAAAGAATAAAATGGTTGTATGAATTTATCATTGTGTGCCTACCAAGAAGAAAAGTCTTGTTAAGTGGATACATTTTAAAAAATGGAAAAAATAATCTATCTAAGAACAACTTTGTACAGCTGTTACGCTATCCTCATGATAAACACACAATGATGCACTCCTGGGAACTCCACAAAATTTAGTCTCCAGTGATTGTAATGTATCTAGGGTAGGGGGACTTTTTAATGGATGTATAGTAAATAATTAAAATCTGTGAAAATATCTTCTTATGATAAGAAACAATTTTATGAGCCACTGTTCTCTCATTCACCCAGAAAATCACCTCTGCTAATTTGTTAATGTAATTACTATGTGCTGTGACACTTGTATTCATGTCAAAGATGTCAGCTTAAGCCTTACCTAATAACAAATGACAAATGCATAATTTATTGATTCTTAAATGGCTATTTCCTTTGATATATTCCCTGTAAGCAATTTGCTTGAAAACACATCTGGCTCATAAAGGTAACAACTGTTTAAAAGAAGGTCATTTCTATGTCTTAAAGTTAAAGAAAGAATACAGTAGTCTTTTATTTGTTATATTTCTATACCAGATCAGGAAGGCTTTATGTTTTGTAATTCCATTTGGGTTTTGATGATATTAACAATATAACAAAAATATTTCACTAAAGTTTCAAACTATTGAAAATATAGGCATTAACTCAAATATTCTTTTATGAAAAGTTGTTTCATTTTTAACAAAAGGATCTAGTTTACCTAGTTTTTATGACACCCACTGGACTCTACAAGGTTGAATATTTGTTTTTATTGAAATTTAAATGCACGCATCTGTCATTCTGTTATTGAAAAAACTAAAATATGATTGAGGGTGCTTCAAATATTTAATATTTCTCAATTTAAAAGGTTTAACCATTAATTCTTAATCACATAAAACTGACACAGCTATTTTCATTCTTTGTGGTGGTTTTCAGATTTCCTGAATACTTTCATTCCTCTTACAAACATAAGAAAGTATCACCTCTCATTAATTATCTCATCCTTTATGTTTCTCTGATGAAAACAAAGTATAACTTTTGAAATACACTTTAAATATTTTTGAAATTTTCATTTTGTCTATGTACAAAGAAATGTACATAGAGAACAGATATTTTTAAATCCCTATAATAAAGAGCCAGGCCCCTTTAACTTTACATTTCACCTTGCAGCACACACAAAATGTTTAATTATTTGAGGATTAATGGAGGTAGTTTATAATTAAGCTGAAGTATGAACTGATGTCATCATCTCAGTATGATGATATACATTTTTATGCCAAAGCACCTGTTGTTTTGGAAGGAAACAGCTGATATCATTATCTGCGCAGCCAGATAGCCCTGTTTCCCGCTGCTTAAAAAATTATCCTAAGGGTTACCTAAGTTAGAGTAATTCAGCATTTACGTTTCCATACCCAGAAGAGGACAGAATGGAGAAAATGACTTCTCCAGCAAAGAGAGAGAAAATGAGAGACACACTGGGAAAAGAGAAGGGAGAGGAAAAGAAGAACATCAGCATAGGTGACCAAAGGTTACTAGAATGGTCTTTGTATTTTTCTAAGAGCATTTGTAAGTTGCAAAAGAAGAAAATAACTGAAACACCTAATTAATTTATATAAACGTTAATGAAATGTGCTGCTGGAGGAAGTGGAGTAGAAAATATATACTTTATACTCTAATGCATCATGTAACAAACTTTATTTCTAAATATTAAGAAAAATGTTTTCATTTATAACTTTAGTGTGTATGAAATCAATGCATCACTGACAAGATACCAGTGACTCAAATTTTCATTTTTTTCACATCTAGTACTTACCCTGTCCCTGAATTTTTTTATGTACTGGTTGGCCTTTTGGCCTACTGATATACATTAGTTAGGAATAAAGGTAACCCATAAACACAAATTACCATGTAAACATATCAATCAACATACCCACTTGCCCTGTCACTTGCTTCATCCCCAAATTGGGAAGAAATCTCTAAGTGTCCCAATATAAGACAACTCCACAATGTCCCACACTGCCAAAACATGTCCAATATACATTGACTATATTTATTGATCCCATGCATGTGGATCATGTACGCTTCCATATTCTTCTATAAAAAGTTGTCGCCTAGTCAGTGCTACCTCTTACCAGAGTTCTTCTCAACTTAGTTCTTACTGTTTATTCCTCATTGAAACTCAATTGCCCTAAATCAATAAAGCCCATCTTCCACATATTATTTAATATATTTTTTCCTCTATACAAGCTATCTCACGTGATACCTACACACTAGTTATTGTATCTCCAAAGATTATTACTGTTGATTATTGAGCTACATTGTATTCATACAAAAATATCATGAGGTAGGTACTATTGCTATGTTAAGATTGTACATGAGGAAACTAAACATTATAGAGTTAAAGTAATTTACGCCTGGTCATACAATTAGTAAATGGTAGAGTTGACATGTGACCTTAGTCTGCCATATTAAAGTATGTTGTCTTAATCACTACATATATCCTCTCCAGTTTAACTTTTTCAAGTGTACTATTTCCTTTCCTTAAGTGAAACCTGATTTTTCTCTGAAGACCACACTTACAAAACTTGTGTCAGGATTGCTCAACTCTCACTTTCACTC
This sequence comes from Colobus angolensis palliatus, assembly GCF_000951035.1. Classification (NCBI taxonomy): domain Eukaryota; kingdom Metazoa; phylum Chordata; class Mammalia; order Primates; family Cercopithecidae; genus Colobus; species Colobus angolensis. The sequence continues at coordinate 290,994 of NW_012118265.1, forward strand.
TTTTTCTCTACCACTCCAACGTTCCCAATAGGTCAAGGGCCATGATAAGCAGCCTCTTTGCTACCCGCTGACCCCACTAGTCACACACAGTTTTCTGGGTTTTTTGTTAGGCAGCTACAGGAATTCACCTGGAATAATACAGCACAGATACAGATCACAGAGATACTGAGTTTCCAGTTACTCAATACTCATAACATCAATGGCCTATACTCTGCACTATTTCAGCAGTCGTGTGGGCTTCATCATAATTGTATGCATGTAAAATTTGAAATTCTGAAATACTCCTCTAACTATGAGATCTTCCCCCTACATGTATTTTATTCTCATTCCCTACATGTATTTTATTCTCATACTCCGTTTACCTTGTTCTTCATCTTCTCATAACTTCCAGTTTTTCAACCCTTTCAGAGTTAATTTATTTGATTTCTCTGGTTTTTAGGTCACTTATTTCACTTATGCAGCTTGAATGTATGAACCCTGTGGTTCTGCATTTCAACTATTATCTTACTGCCACCCTAGAATCCCTTACCCTTATCATCTTTTCTCTCATCAAGTCCAAATCTGGTTATTTATTTTATATACTTTCTTTGTTGGAGAATATCCAACAATATTGAAAGTCATGTTATTTGGTTCAATTACATTTTCAGGCTATGTAATCTTAATGATGCCTATTTCTCTACTCCTTAACATCACACTTTTTCAAAAGTTGAAAGTATCTTCAGATACTTCAAACAATGATTTTAGCCTGCCATGCTTTTAAAATGGATTGTTCTCTTCACTGTTCACGCACCAACTTGCAGGTACATTTTAGGTCCTCATTGTCTTGATTTTTAAGCAACATTTGAACCTTTTCATTACTTTATTAAACTTCCATGACATTAACAATAAAATATCATGGTACATGTCTATAATGCACATATTTGTATTTTTTTAATCCCCAATGATAGTTTCTCCTAATCTTCAGGTAGTATTTTACAGATAACAGATGCAAACCTCATATAAACAAGAAAATCTCTAAGCATTTTCTATCTATTGCTGATGAAGGGATTTTACACAGGAAGTGTCATTATTGTGCAAATGGGAGTTTTGTTTCACGTATTTCCATGAGAGAGAAAAAATTTTTCCCAACATAAAGGGTTCAAAAATCCATTAATAAGTAGAGAATTCAAGATACTCTTTTAAAAATGTAAAGTACAATAACATTTCATATTTCATTCATCAGATCAAAAATTTTGTAACATACTGTTGATAAGAGTGTGAGGAAATAAGCATTTCATTCATAATCTTGTACAACCTCTGTGGAAGCAGTAATCTTTCAAAATTAAAAATGTTTGCAACTTTTGACCCAGCAAATCTAATTTTAGGTAAATATTTTTAGATGTACATATCCCTTCAACATAATGGTGTGTGTGCAAGGATATGATCTGCAGCTTTGATAGCAGTGGGAAGACACTGGAAACCACCTAGAAGTTCACAAATTATTGGAATAATTAAATATAACAGAGTATTGTGCCACATTTGGAAAGAATTATGTAGCTTTTATGTAATGATATATAAAATTTTATAATATATTTCAGGAGAGAAAACATGGTGCTAAAGACTGTACATCATAAATTACTCATTTTCTCTCTCTCTCCTTCCATACACACACACACACACACAGAGAGAGAGGGAAAACAGGAGCAGAATGTTCCATTATAGCTTAACAGTAAGAGTCACAAGATGGAAGGTGAAACTATCAAATGGGAGCTGGAGCCACGGAGCAGCCTCAGTTCTGCAAGAGATGTTGCCGAGATAGAGAAGTATCTTGTCCTCTCTCCCTTTCTCCAGTCTGGCAGCCTATGACCTGTGCATTCCACTGGCTGAGTCCAGTAGGAAACAAGCTCACATGAAGACGTGGAAAATGAAACACTCAGGGATCACTCCACTGGATATATAAAACAGAAATGGACGGGAAGGTAAACAGGCCAGCTAGCTTTTCCTTTTTCTTAGCAGCCATTCTCATTTATAATATATAAATTTTATATAATAATTTATACCTATGTATAAATTATATATAATAATGTCATGTTTTATCTAACATGAGGCAACCATTCATTATATAAACTGAAATCCTCTTGCCCTATCTCCAGCATTGTGTCTCTCTCAAATACAGAATCTACAGAAAATTTCTGTCCAGCTGTGGCACCTCATGGGGCCTGTTGACACAATGACTGAAAATGTAAATTAAGCACTATTAACACTCCTTAAACAAAATAATAAGTGTATGGGGGGAGAGACTTAATTACATATATATGTGAAATATACTAGAATATATACTGAAATACATGTGTCTGCCTGTATGTATACACATATGCACATACACATACACACATACCTGCATACCAAAGCTAACAATCACAGCTGCGGAAGTCCTCAGTTCTGGAGATAATTGTAAAGGTGTGACTAATATTCATCATTTCTTTTCCCTCTACTCATAACATATTACTGTTACTCTCAAATCAGTTAGTCAGTACTTTTTATTTTCAAGAGTGTCTCAGACCTGAATTCCAGAAGGTTTTACCTTTATTTTATTGGCCTCTATAATTAGCAAGGAAAGTAATGTGATAAATTCTAGGGAATCCTATGAGTTCCAAATGTAGTATTTCTTGCTATTATTTTACAGCAACAACCCAATTTTTCCTTGATAAGTTAGGACAGTGAGCCCTACTAATACTAGAATTTCTCCTCTGACTGTTAATTGAGAGGCATAAAAGGCCATGCCTCTGAAAGTAACCCCATGGGAGCTTTAACTTCTGGATCTATTGCATCCCATAGTAGACACTTAGAAAAGTTTAAAGAAACTGAAAGAAAAATGTCTGTGAATGAATTATTAGGTATAATGGTGAGAAGAATTCTTCTCACTTCCATTTCTTACATGCAGAAACTGTGAATGCTGGCTGTGAGAGAACGAGCATCACATAATACTGGCAGATTCAGGGCATAATACCACATGTCATAGGAGAAAACCTCAACTTCACCTGGTTTCCCATCAGGTACCATAACTGTCTTCAGTGGGCTATCCACCAGGCCTGCTGCTTCTGGGTATTGGGGTTTGTAGTTAGGTCAGAGAAATTCTCTGACCCTAGCTGTCAGCTTACTTCTGCACTTCTCTTGCAGCAAAATATGTTCCTAAGTCAGAAGCAATGTTATACCGGCTAATATTATGGTGCATAGGGAATTCTCTAAGTCCATAGGTGGTGCTGCTGACAGGAGTACTGTGGGCATGGAATTCAAATTCATATCAAAAATGAATATACCAGTAAGGAAAAATTACCTTTACAATGGAAAAAGTTCAGCATAATCCACCTACCACAAGTTGATTGACCAGTACCTACAGTATTTACAGTGCCAGTACTACAGTATTTACAGTGCCATAAAACACTCAATGCAGTTCAGAAATTGAAGACTTGTCGGAGACAATGTAAGGTCAACCTTGATAAGAGAAAGTATATGCTGACTTTTTTGATATTCTAGGCCTGCTCACCAACAATCTTCCAATTCCATTCTTTTCAAGTCCCTGACCAAGGAGAACAAACTAATCATTGCCCACAACTCAATGTAGAACTTTTCCTCAAGTCATCTCTCCTTCCACATAAAATGAACAGCTACATTTACTATCAAAGGCATCTTAAGCACAAAAAAAATGCTGTCCCACTCCCAAATGTGACTTGTAAAGCCAATGAACTTCAAATGAAATACAACAAGTAAATTCTGGGGAAAAAAAAGTCAACCATGGGGAGGCTGACCTTTACCACTATCCTCTAGGATTACCCCTAAGTGGGACTGTAACATGGCAGCAGTCCACCTGCAGCCTGTGCCAGCATATTGTACAAGTTCTCTGTAAACCAACCATTTTTCTCTCCATCAACAGGTCATAGAAAGTTTACATGAGGCCATAGCTGTTGGTTAATGGAGGAGCAGCATTACAGAAAAAGTAGATATCATACAAGTATAAGCCACCTTTTCATGTTATTTACTTGTGCTTTCAGGATTGGCTCAAGCAGTTGTTCAAATATTATATGTCATATCATTTCACAATGTACTGCTTCTGAACATATGCAACCTTAACATAAGATAATTTTCAGGTTTGTTTATTTCTGTTATATTATAATTCTACAATTCCACAATTTGGACCATCATAATTGGAAGACCTCAGTTATGTCTGCATCTCTGCTACTACAGAAGATACTCTTTTATGGTGCCTGTAACATCTCTCTGATTATTTAATCATGACATGAACAAGGAACTCAAAGCTGTGAGCCTATACTTGTCTTTCTGCAAGTTCATCAAAGCTGCCAGAAGCAACCATTTCAAAAACAGTTCTTGAAATATTTACTGTGACACTGGTAAGGAGAGGTTGTTACTTGTTTTCTCAAACATTGCCTTTGACTGGCACTTCATCCAGTAAATGATAAGCTCACTTAAGCAATTTAAATCATTACATGCCAGCTATTAGTAATATCTCATTTTCCACCTGCAAGGAGCTCATGTTTGTGTTTGCACTCAAATGGGAAGAAACTCAATCTAACAAGCCCATTTTGAAAGGCTAACTCATGGGATTAATCCAATAATAAGAAGTTTGTCAATCAAGCTTCAATCAGAAAAATAAAGTCATAAACACATAAAATCAATGTGATAACATAGATAGGTGACAGAGGAGGCTGAGATTCAAATCATGGAGTAGTGGAGAAATTCAGAGATTAACAACAGCAGAAATTGCTTTTTGTTTTAGGCTGAAGTGGTAGAGAGATCAGGAAGTATTAACAGAATTCAGGGGCTCATGTAAATAGAATAATCTGAATTAGAAGCATCTGGAGCAAAAGAGGAGACATGACAAATTCCTCTATATTATCTGAGTTGGAGTCATTGGGTGAAAGCACTCTGATATCTCCTTTCCACTTGTTTCTTAATATTTGACAGAACTTCCAATGGCCAAATCCTAATGGAAAAGAGCTATCCCTGGAACCTGGGAAGTGCAACCCATAAGAGATCTGCCCACCTATAATTCAGTAGAGCAGGAAGGCAGGCAAAGATACTTAGGAATAGTGAAAGTCACTTCCCTTGTCACATCTAGGTTTTGAGGCCAATATGTAAAATAATAATCTGAAATGGTAAAAAATCATCTTGGAAATTTCTTAAGTTTCCCATAAGGTGAAGAAAGGGTCTTTAAATACAAGAAGTATATCGGTATGGAGATATGGACATGCCACAAGTGTTCCTAGAAGAACAGAAATCAACCAAAGAGAAGTGTAAATCTGTGCCCTCTCCCATCCATGCTCTGGAAAATACGTAGATGGAGTGAAATAACAGAGATAATCATTGAATTTTTAAAAATGCATACATGGCCCAGTGTGGTGGCTAGTGCCTGTAATCCCAGCACTTTGGGAGGCCGAGGGGGGTGGATCACCTGAGGTCAGGAGTTCGAGACCAGCCTGGCCAATCTGGTGTAACCCCGTCTCTACTAAAAAAATACAAACATTAGCTGGGCACGGTGGTAGGCTCCTGTAATCTCAGCTACTCAGGAGGCTAAGGAAGGAGAATTGCTGGAACCTGGGAGGTGGAGGTTGCAGTGAGCTGAGATCATGCCATTCCAGCCCAGGGTGACAACAGTGAGACTCTGTCTAAAAAAAAATATCCATACATGTATGATGTGATTCCACTATTCTTTAAGTAGTTGTATGGGCAAAACTTAGAATTGTTCATAAGACTTTGAGGCAAAAATTGACCAACCCACTTAATCTACACCAAATTGTATGAAGCAAGAGATGTGGACCTAGTGTAGATGGAATAGACTAAAGACATCTAAAATTTATAATAATAGTAAGCTTGATTGAATTTTGTATAGGAAAAATAATATATAATTTTTCATAAATCATCCAGTCTACTACATCTTTGTTAGTGTTACTAACAATTACACCAGGAAATGTTGTGCCAGACAAACTCAGATACATCACATCCAAGTTATGATAATCTGTGAATGTAATTCTTTGGATTAGGGAACTATGAGGCTAGTCTGTGCATCAATGATGTTACAAAATTATGTTAATTTTCTTAGAGGTGACAGTGGTGTCATGCTTATGTAGGAAAGTATCCTTGTTCTTTGGATATGTATGTCTACTGAAGTATTTAAACATAAAGTATCATGATGCATTCAACTTTTTATTGGATACTTTGATAAAAAGAAAAGACGCGTGTGTGTGTGCATGCGTGCGTGCATGCGCATGTGTGTGTATACATGTTTGTGCATAGAAAGAGAAAGAAAGATGGAGCTAGCCCAAAAATATATTAATGATAAGTTAGATAAAGGGTATTATGTTTCCATTGTTCTATACTTTCAACTTTTTCATGGGTTATAAATATCCACTCCCTCTCAAAATAATATTGCCTAGGGAAATAAAAGAGGACAATATGGTAGACAATAGGACAATAGATAACAAATATTTGAATATATGTTTGTGGGGGCAATCACATTGATTCCTAGCTCCTACCACACCTCTAGTGATTCAGATTTAATTGATATGAGATGAGATCAGAACCAATATATATTAATGCCTCTCAAATAGGTTTGGGAGCCATTAGCTTTGACAGTTAATTACATACTGGTGACTTTTAAGCCGTACTCACTGTTCTTACTCCTCTTTTGCACTATACTTCTGCATTTCTAGCTGTCTGATCCATAATTTCTTCCGTAGAACCACCCGGCCCCTCAAACTTGCAATGCCTCAAGACAGTATTATCATCTTTTTCTACCATCTCTGTTTCTTCCAGTTTTTATTTCTTTGTTTTTCTATTTTGTTTTACTAAAGACACCTAAATTCTTCCAAGTACCTGAACTAAAATGCATCAAGTTATTCTTTCTCTACCTCTCCCACCCGACCAGCATCAGATGCTGCCATGTCTTCTTCTCAATTGCCTTCTTCATCACCGCCATGCAAGGCCTCATCATCTCTCTCACTGTACCACTACAAAAGTTTCGTGGTTGGTCTCTTGCTTCTATTTTATCTCTTCTTCAATGAATCATATGCACTGAAACCAGAGTAAGCTTCCAAAACCACACCTCAAAAAAAAAAACAAAAAAAAAAAAACACCAAACTTTTGATTATACCCTAAACCTACTAAATTAAATGAAAATTTCATTTTCTACCTTTTAAAATCCTCCATCATATTATCCCAACTTAACATTCCAAGCTTATTTTTCATAACACCAGATACATACGTTATATTTGAGTAAAAATTCAGACCTGCATTTTCATGATCCATATCCATATTAAAATTGTTCCTTGTACATTAATGCTTTCCTCTCTTAACTTCCTCTTTAGAAACTAACTATTCTTTAAAGACAAAGGCACTCCTTCCTACAAAAAGTTTTTTTTTATCCTGTTTAATAAATTGCCAGAGGACTTCATTTATATCAAGTCCACTTTTTCACCTTTACTGTTGGAAAACTGAAGTTTTGCATAAAAGAAATACCATAAGAGTTCAGTGAGGTACAGCTGAGTCTCTACCAATAATTTACACTCTAGATTTTGGAAAGAATAAAAATGGGAGAAGTTGTTTGGAAACCAGAGTAGAAGGATTGTACAAACTGACTAGTAAATGAAAATTAATGCTCCCTTTTAATATACTAAACCATCTTGAAACTATTTTAAAGTAACTTGAAACTGTTTTTTATTAAAGTTTAAATTGATAAATACTCCAAAACAGGGCACATAAAGCTGCAGCTATCTTGTGATTCTATCTTATCATTCTAATGTCACTGAAGAACCAAACTAAATGTCTTCTGTCATTTTTTATGTCACTATAACCTTTGGATAAAATTACAATCTTATATTAAAGCGCATTTGAATAAAAAAAAAAGGCTGCCCATATTAAACACACTATATAAAAAATTATATGTAATGAATATCTGTATAACATAATTATGTGAATACCTGCTAAGTGTAAATATGCTATTGTACTTCAATCTTTAATCCTGTGATTGTTTAAAACATAAAGAGAAAAGGAGAAACAGAAATGTTCCAATGCTTTATCTCAAAGGAATATGAGATATGTAGTTTCCTGTAGGATTTTTGAGGCTGTAAAATAATATGTGTTGTTTCTTTTGGCAGCACAATTATTCTTAACATTTGACATTCCACTCAAAATAAATATTTTTCTTTATCTTCTGTCCATATTTACGATTTAATTGAACAATATGTCAAGAAAGTAACAAAATCATACAGAATTCAAAATGCAAGGTATAAAAGTGCAAAAGAGAAAAAAAAGCTGTCATCCAGAAATGAAAGAACTAATAGACCAGAGAGAAAATCAATGATTAAAAATATTCGTATTCCAATCACTTCTTGTGATGTAAAAGACAAATATTAAAAAATAAATGAAAATCTCTATTGTAGAAGTGAACAGAAGTAAAATTATTTTATCTAAACAAATTTGTCATAGGAAATGAGGTATCTAGAATAAAAAGAATTTCAATAGAAATCATGAAGGTCATAATAAAATTCTTCTAAAAATGAATTAATATGACTATAATATATCAGGACATATTTTTATTAAAGGTATATTTCACAATATATCACATTATTTTTATTTACTACTTAATTAGTTTCCTTTGTAAAATTATCTTTAGTGAGTTTTATATATTTATTTTAAAGGAATAAAGTAATTATGTATTTCTTTTCTTGAGTGAAAAGTATTCTCTCAGTAGTAAGAGATAAGTTTTTATACTTTACATAAATAATAGCATACAATTTCCATGGTTACCTAAATAAGTTTTTCTTTTCTTCTTTTCTTTTCTTTCAGATACTAATTTTTGCTTTGCTTTTTTTTCAAATCACTATTCTTTTCTGTTGAGAAAAGTTTGGCATTGCAGTGAGTTTCTAATTTTTTTTCTAAATAAATATCATCATTTTTTCCTCTACAATTTTCCTCAACTATAGTTAGATTTGGTTTGTATGCATACTTCTATAACATACCAAATAATTTTTTCTTTTAATTTCTTCAAAAGACTCTAATTTTTGTCTTATTCAACATCCCACTATCAGTCATTAAATATATTTCAGGCTCCATAATCATCAAGTTTCTTGTAACATAAGTTTTAAATGCTAGAGTCTCTAGGAAGTAAGTTAATTTGACACTGAAAAACATATTTTATATATGAATAAGCACATACTCCCTAAGTCATTCATTCTTTTCACTTACGTACCCACATCCTTTTAGTCAATAATCCTATTGGCTCTGCTGTCAATATGTCTACAGACTGCATCCACTTCTACCTATCTCTAATATAGAAGTAGATGTAGAGATTATCAGCAAATGTAGAGATGTTAGAAGTGGATGGAGTCTGTATACATATTGACTCCTTTTTAATGTATCATTTCTCACCTGAGTTATCATCATGGTTCTCCAACTGATCTCTTGCCTCCATCTTTGCCCCACCTTTCCTCTCTCTGCTCTTCCCCTCTTTTTATAGCTTATTACCAAATACTGTCAAGCTATAAATCAAAATCCTCTCCATTCTTCCCATTATACTCAGAGTTAGAGCCAAAGTCTTGTCATTTGTCTAAACTGTGGTCCATGATCTGACTCCCATTGCCTCTCTGACCTCATCCCTTACCAATCTTCCCTGCACTCTTTCTTTATCCGCACAACTCCTTACTCTCTCTGTAGCATACCAGACTTGATCCCCGCTTTAGCATCTAAAGGGATAACCCAAAGTGTTTTATCCTCATAGAGTTCAACAGAACATGATATGTCACTATAATAGCTTTTTTCTCATATTTGTTCAGAAAATAGGTATTGAGCTCCTCTATTTGCCAGATACTCTGCTAAGTTTATGAAATTAAAATATGCAAAAAGAAACCAGTTTCCACACAGAGCAAACAATCTAGCAAAGGAGATAAGTGCTGTGTTAGAGATAAGCAAAGGGAACTATGAGTCCAGAAGATAATATATCAGTATGCATTGTAGACACTCAAGCTTCAGAGAAGAGTTCAGCCCTGAAGGATTTGCAAATGTTATAATAGTTAAGAAGGAATTCAGAGGGGATTTCAGTCAAGGAATAAACAAAGTCGTACAATTAGTAGAAGATGGGATCAGTTTGGAGAAATGTAAGATAGGCCCTGACATTTTGAACTAGAGTGCTAACTAGAGATGTCCAATAGATAGATGGATATATGAGTCATAAACTCTGGACAGAGATTAAAAAATAAAGTTGAGATACAGATTTGAGTGTCATTTCAAAATGGCTTTTACAAATTAATTTTAAGGTAAATAAATTAAATTGAGTGAGAAGTCAGATCAGAAGAGATTGCTTAGTGAATCAAACTAAACATGATTATAAGAAAGGAAATCCTAGGAAAGAGCCCCAGGGACCATCAGAATTTAAGGCAAAAGCAAGGAAAAATGGACCCATAAAGTAAGGTGGACAGTATGGTCAATAAAAGAAAACCAGACAGCACTACAGAAGAAGAAAACATGTCAACACTGTCAAGTGATACAGAGAAGGCAGAGGTGTAAGAATTGTATTAGTTTTGGAGTTTTTGCTGGTCTTAGCTAAAAAGATTGTTCAGTAGTTTGATTGCTTCTAAAGCCAGATTATAACTCTTGATGTGTACATAAGTGATGTTAATAGGAGGAGGCAGATACTTAACGATTGCAAACACAGACATGAGGTGGTGGGCTATGAAAGTGAATAAAAAACAAAATGCTCACTGAAGGCAGATGTGCAATAAAGGAAGTTTTTTAAGGTGGAAGAAATGTATGGATGCTTAAATTTGAATGAGAAGGAGCCAGAGAAAAAAAATTTTGAATAATAATAACAATAAATAACATTTATGTCATGTTTACTTTATGAACAGCTCTATTATAACTACCTTATTTGAAATAAATTATTCAACACTAGAGTGAATTTTTATCCTCACTTAATAAATAAGAATACATAGGCAAAGACACGATTAAGTAGTTTTCACAAAGTTGCACAGTTAGTAAATAAGCGAGTCAGAATTTCAAACCAGGAAATATGGCTTTAGAATTTTCTCTTTCTCTCTCTCTGAAGGTATAGTAGAAAGATTAACTTCAAGGGATCATTTGACAGAATTAAGGACATGATTGAGATTGAAGATAGATAATGAGTTTAAGGTAAAATAAGCTGAGAACATACACCAGTCTTCTCAGGGAAAAAACATGTTACTCCCAGGATACTAAGTATGGCTCTCCTCATTTGGTAGATTCAAGCGAAGAATTCAGTTAATTAAGTTAGGGGAGAAGCCAGATAAGAAAAGAAAGTAGCATACATTTGTGCAATAATTCATGGATTATTATTATTATTATTATTATATAAAGAGTAGATACAAATTATTGGGAGTAGGTATAATTTTGTTTATCCAATCAACTATGCAGTCTAAAAAAAATAAAGCTCATTGTTTTGGTGGCAAATTACCCTTTTTTAAGGTAATTTAGCAGGATTCAGGATCCCCAGAAATCAGCACAGTTGGTAGGTAGCTCCACTTGGAGCCATCTTAAGCCCAAAGGAGCAAAAATTCCAAGGAACAAAAATGAATAGGGGTTGGTATCCCATTGTTCTATGGGCTCATGTATTGTATTCTAATTTAATCATCTGGCATATTATCTTAACATCATTAAAATATTTATTTTAAAATATGATAGATTGAGTAATTGATTTCACAATTGATTTTACAATTAGTCTATGATCTTTTAAAATAAGCATTTTATAATACTAAGTATTGTGACGGTTAATATTTTTAAGTGTCAACTTGATTGAAGGATGCAAAGTACTGTTCCTGGGTGTGTCTGTGAGGGTGTTGCCGAAGGAGATTAACATTTGTGTCGGTGGACTGGGAAAGGCAGACCCACCGTCAGTGTGGGTGGGCACCATCTAATAGCTGCTGGCACTGCTCAAATCAAGTAGTTGGAAGATGGAAAGAGCAGATTTGCTAAGTCTTCTGGACTTCATTTTTCTTTTGTGCTGAATGCTTCCTGCCCTTAAACATCAGACTCCAAGTTCTTCAGCTTTTGGACTCTTGGACTTACACCAGTGGTTTGCCAGGGGCTATCCGGCCTTCCACCACAGACTGAACACTGCACTGTTGGCTTCCCTACTTTTCAGGTTTGGGACAGGGACGGGTTTCCTTGCTCCTCATCTTGCAGATGACCTATTGCGGGACTTCACCTTGTGATTGTGTGAGTCAATACTCCTTAATAAACTCCTTTTTATATGTACATCTATCCTATTAGTTCTGTCCCTTTAGAGAACCCTGACTAATACAGGTATAATATTTATTGTAAAAAGATTTGAAAAAATATGTAGAATTGCTTATAAAAATTCATGTGTAATCCCACCAAGGAGTGAAAACTCTAAAAATCTTGAGATTTATGTATTTCTAATGTTTTACAGATACACATATGCCCATGTTCAAGATCACATAATATAGAGAATCTCTAGATCCCCTGCTATTACTTACTTATTATTTATCTTATCTGATGAGCATGGTCTAATATAATTTGAAAGTCTTTTAAAACCTTATTTAATGTCTATTTAACATCTTATTCAAGTAATAGTCCATAATTTATTTGGCCATTTCCTATTATTTGTCATTGAAGCTATTTTAAATTTTTTTACAAATATAAATAAGCCAGAAATGAATATCTCTATAATTTTTTATTTTTAATTTTTTATCAGATATTTTCCCAGAAGAAAACTATTAGATTAATAAATTTGAGCTTTCAAAAGTCCTCAATGAATTTTTCTAAATCTTCGTATAGAAAAAATGACAATTTACTCTCCACCAGAGTGCATGAGAGAGACTTCCTCACCTGTCGAAGGAGGAGACCATTTATTATCTAGAGAAAAAACAAACAACTGTATTGATTGTTTGCGAATGGGAGAGATGTACTTATTTATGTATTATAGTCACTCTAAGCAAAACCAGAGGCTAGAGGAAGTAGTTAAAGATTTGGCAGAATTTCAGAATGGGGAGATTTAGGGATTTGATGAGTTTCATTTTTGGGAGCGTGGTTACTGGAGTTAGGCTGTTGTTGATCAACTAACATTCAAACGTGTGGCATTGTTATCCATTGTCTGACTTTTAGAGCCATGGATATGGATGCAAAGTATCTGAGTAACCGAGGTAAGATTAACCTCTATTCTTTGTTACTTGACCAAAGTTTAGGATTCTGATGAATAAACTATTCATTTTGTCAATGTTTGAATTTTGAAAGTATAAAATTTTTATTTTACATCCTATCTCTAACATAACTGAGAATTATATTTTAAATACTTGTTAAAGGTAAAAAATAAATGAGATCTCATTGAAGTTATCAAGTGGATTAATAATGAGGTTTAATTTTTTTGTATATTTCTTTTGGTAATACCTATAATGTACAAGTGTACTAGGGGATGCTAAGACAAATAAGACCAGTAAACATTCACAGGACAGCTGGAAAATCTGGAAGATAATCAGACAATTGCTACAGAATGTGCTAAGAGTTTTCATGCATCTAAGTTAAGGTGGGCAAGTTCAGAAGAAGGGCATGCTTCTCATGGGAGATAATGCACGAGCTGAGTCCTGAAAGCCAGAGCATTAGCTACAAGGATTCAAAATGGAGAGAATGTGTGAAACATCTGAGAGTTCTAAATATTCCACACAGACAGAGCAGAAAGGGTAATCATTAGTGACGAGACTGTGGAGGAAAACATGAATATATTTGTAGTGTCACACCAAGGGAAAAAAAAGTGTGAAGATGCTGTCAGGCTATATAGTTGACTATATAATTGCCTAGCTGATAGAATGTGTGAGACGCAGAAGTAAACAGAGTGAAATCATATACATTAGGATGACTCCTAGTTTACTGATGTAGACTAGAGAGGAGATGCTGCATGCACAGACATAGGGAGCTGGAATGGAAGGAGACTTCAGGCAGGATAGAGAATAAATTCAGTTTGGGACACATTGCATTTGAACTGCCTGAGGGAAATATAAATGTAAAAGAGAGGTTTTCTCCTCTCTGCCCTTACCTACAAGTCCCTCCTGCTAGAGTCCCTTCCTTGTGCCTTCTCACTCCTCAAATTCTAGTGGGTTAAGCTATAGTCAAAGTTTAACCGATTAGTCATAATAATCTTTGTCTACCTGAATTCAGTTGAAACATTTGCCTAAAAACTATTTAAATGACACTCATCCAGATGTATGAGTTTTGTCCTTTCAAAAAAGCTGCTCTTACCTTGTTGTATGGCCCTTGTATGAGATAGGATCAATATATTGGACAGCAAGTCTGTTGGCTACTTGTATTTCAATAAATAGCAACTAGAAATGAACAACTCATTGAGTGAGGTAAAAAACAAGTTGGAGGCTGATTTGAGGAAAGAATGCATGCTTTGGGGAAAGTATGCACTTATTACTGTAAATTGTTTAGCTCAGTCACAGTGAGATACAGCTGAGATGTGATGGAATAGAGAAAGTGTTTTCCTAGTAAAGGGTGATGAGCTGTGTTGGGTTCTGTGTAGATGGTATGCCATGGCCATATTATATCTTAATAGATGGAATCCTAGGGTGTGATCACTGCCACGGTATTGTACATTAGTGACTTATTTGCTTTTATTTGTATGTAAGGCAAGAGCACCTTCCTAGAGATTAATAGACATTGAAATGCATAGATACAAGGTTTGATTATTATTAAGGCTCCCTTTTCCCCCTGCCTTACAACATAATAAAGCTTTAATCTAAATTAGGTTTTCAAAATTATATGTAACAAAAGAGGAAGACGCATAAGCTATGCTGACATTCAGAATATATAGTAATTGCCCAGGGAGATGCACCATGCCTGTAGCTGATTAATCATAAGCTTTGAAAATCATTTAGTTATTTTATATACATCACCCAAAAAAGTATCACTAATGTTTTAAATGATACTCATGCAGCAACTGTCATTGACTAACAAATGAAACAGACAGATGTGAACAGTGATAACAAAGATGTATATCTTTGTTCTAAATCAAATAGCACCTTCTCAGAGACAATAGTTTAGCAAGAAAAAAGAAATGTGAATGAACAGATTTTTTACACATTTAACAGAATGGGAAAAGAATGGTATGCATGTCTGATTTTTGTGATTTGACTCAAATTAAAATCACTATGGGGTCAGGAATTAAAAGGAGCCCAGTTCACAGTAGTATGGATTAGCAATTCTAAAATTGCTATCTGTGATTTTAGGATTGAGCATATGAGGGAGTAATGCTGAGAAAAATGAAAGCCACATGACTGCCAGTTGGAGAATGGAACTAGAAATGTAAAAAGAAAAAGCCAAGAATAGCCTCTGTTATAATAAATTTAAACGGAAGTAATAGTATGAATGTATAGATTTTAATATATAAATAAAATTATAGCTATTGATTATATATCTAGATATGTGCATGTCTATATTTTCTAGTTCTTTATATTAAAAGGGACTAAAAATAAAGATACCTGTACAACAATGAGCAAACCTAGTTCTCATATATTAGTTTCCCTTTTTTTATAGTCAGTGTTTCTTAATTATAGTAAATTATACATAAAAATCTATCATCTTAGCCGCTTTTGAGGGTACAGTTCAGTGATGTTACGTACATTCACATTGTTGTACAGAACTTTTTCATTTTCCCAAACTGAAACTTTTTACCCATAACACACTAATGTCCCATTTCCCTATGCTACCCAGCCCCCAGCAACCATCATTCTACTTTTAGATGTTAGTTTCTGCATACTATACCCTACTAACAGAAGCTGGAACGCCATAGAGAAATGAATGAGTCCAAAGCTACGGCAGAGGAGCACAAGACCTGTCTGGAACATATCATTGTGATATAAAGCAAGGAAACTTTAAATAAAATAATAGTAATATAGCAAAAGGACACTGGAGACAGATTGAAGGGGTTCTCATTTGACAAATTTCATACAATTTCATGAAAATGGATAATGGGACTAAAAGAATCTTCTCGAAATAAAATAATAATCTATGACTCCATACTGATATATGTATGTAAACAAATATATACATATATGTATAGAGGTCCTCCATGAGGGTCCCACCCCTGCAGCAAACTTCTACCTGGACATCCAGGCATTTCTATACACCCTCTGAAATATAAATGGAGGTTCCCAAACCTTAATTTTTGACTTCTGTGTACCCTCAAGATCAACACCACATGGAAGTTGCCAGGACTTGGTGCTTGCACCCTCTGAAGCAATGGCCTGAGTTACACCTTGGCCCTTTTAGCCCTTGACTTAGTTCTCAGCTAGAATGTTATTGGTGTAAAGAAATAGTACTGACTTTTATATATTGATCCTGGAGCGTTACTGATGTTACTAGGTCCAGGAGCCCTTTGGCAGCAGCATCTTTAGAATTTTCCAGTTATAGAGTCATATCATCAGTAAAGAGAGATAGCTGGACTTTTAATCTTCTTATTTTTTTATTCAGATGGCTTTTATTTCTTTCTCTTGTCTGATTACTCTATCAAGGACTTCTGGTACTATGGTAAATAAGAGTGGTGGGAGTGAGCATCCTTGACTTGTTTCAGTTCTCAAAGGAAATGGTTTCAGCTTTTGCCTGCTCAATATGATGTTGGCTGGATTTGACATAAATGGCTCTTATTATTTGGAGATATGTTCCTTCAATGATTAGTCTGTTGAGGGTTTATATTATGATGGGATATTATATTTTGTTGAAGTCTTTTTCTACAATTATTGATATAATCATACGGTTTTTGTATTCTAATATTTTATATGATGAATTACGTTTACTGATTTGCGTATGTGGAAACAACCTTGCCTCCCAGAAATAAGCCTACTTTATCATGGTGAATTAAGTTTTTGATGTGCTGTTGGGTTGAGTTTGCGAGTATTTGGTTAAGAATTTTTTATATCTATGTTCATCAGGGGTATTGACTTGCAGTTTTCTTTTTATGTTGTGTCTCTGTCAGATTTTAGTATCAGAATGATGCTGGTTTTCTAGAATGAGTTAAGGAAGAGCCCCTCCTCCTCAATTGTTTGGAATAGTTTCAGTAGAGTTGGTACTATTCAGTAGAATTGTTGAGTAGGATTGGAATAGTTTCAGTAGAACAATTGTTGTATGTTCTGGTTGTATATTCCAGTACAATGTTGTATATTCACAACAGGTAGAATTCAGTTGTGAATACATCTTCCATCTGGTCCAGGGATTTTTTTTTTTTTTTTTTTTTGGTTGCTGAGTTTTTTATTACTGATTCAATTTTGAAACTTCTTGTTGGTCTGTTCAGGTTTTTCTTCCTGTTTCATTCTGGGAGGCTGTGTTTCCAGGAATTTATCTATTTCCTCTTGATTTTCTAATTTGTGTACATAGAGGCATTAATAATCATCTCTGAAGATCTTTTGTATTTCTGCAGGATCCATTATGATGTCATTTTTGTCATCTGATTGCACTTATTTGAATCTTCACCTTTGTATTTTGTTATTCTATGTAGTGGTCTATCAATAATAACAAGTTCATGATTTTATTGATATTTTCTATGGATATTTACATCACAATTTCATTCAATTCTTCTGTAATTTTAGTTATTTCTTTTCTTATGCTTTTGTTGTTTTTTTCCTAGTTCCTCTAGGTGCAATGTTACATAGTTAAAATGAGATCTTCTAATTTCTCGGTGAGGACACTTACCGCTATAAAGTTTTTAACACTGCTTTAAATGCATCCCCAAAATCTTGGTAGATCGTTTCTCTATTTTCAATAATTTGAAAGATTTTTAAAATTTTGCCTTAATTTCGTTTTTTCACCCAAGAGTTATTCTGGAGCAAGTTGTTTAATTTACATACTTTTATGAAGTTTTGAGAGAACTTATTGGTACTGATTTCTATTTTTATTGCACTATGGTCTGAGATTGTGCTTGGTATAATTTTAATTTTTTGAATTTACTGAGACTCTCCTTATGACTGAGCATGTGTTGAATCATAGACTATATTATGTGTGTATGAGAAAAATATATTCTGTGGTTTATAGGTGGAATATTTTATAGATATTTATTAGGTCCAAATGGTCAAGTACTGAGTTTAAGAATTTATTTGTTAGTTTTCTGCTTTGATGAACTGTCTAACATTGTCAGTGGGATGTTGAAGCCCTTTACTGTTATTGCAACTTTCTAAAAATTTGTATAGGCCAAGAAGAACTTGCTTAATATATCTGGGGGCTCTTATATTGAGTGTGTATATATTTAGGACAGTTAAATGTTCTTGCTGAATTGAG
>NW_012118265.1:310809-344116 GCF_000951035.1 Colobus angolensis palliatus
CTGTGAAGAAACTCATTGGTAGCTTGATGGGGATGGCACTGAATCTATAAATTACCTTGGGCAGTATGGCCATTTTCACGATATTGATTCTTCCTTGAATTGAGCCTTTGATCATTGTGTAATGTCCATCCTTGTCCTTCCTGATTGATGTTGGTTTAAAGTCCATTGTATCTGATTTAATAATGGTGACTTGCTCTTTTTTTGTTTTCCATTTACATGTTAGATCATTCTCCACCCCTTTACTTTTTGCCTATGGGCTGTCATTACATGTGAGATGTATCTCTTGAATACAGCATACAGTTAGATCTTGTCTTTTTATCCGACTTTTCACTATGCCTTTTAAGTGGGGTGTTAAGACCACTTACATTCAGGGTTATTATTGGTACATAACAGTTTGATCGTGTCATCACGTTAATAGCCAGTTGTTTTGTAGATTTGGTTGTGTAATTGCTTTATACTGCCTGTGGCCATGTCCTTAAGTTGATTTTTTGGTAGCTAGCATCAATCCTTCATTTTCATGGCTAGCACTGTCTTAAGGACTTCTTATAAGGGGGTAATAAATTTCCTTGGTGATTGCTTGTTTGAGAAGTATCTTATTTCTTTTTTGTTTATGAACTTTAGTGTCGTGAGATATGAAATTCTTGGTTGGAATTTCTTTTCTTTGAGGATGCTGTAAATAGGCCCCTAATATCTTCTAGTTTTGTGGTTTCAGTTGAGAATTCCAGTGCTAGTCTAATGGGTTTCTCTTTGTAAGTGACCTGATCTTTCTTTCTAGCTGCCTTTAACATTTTTTCTTTCACATTGATCTTCGAGAATCTGATGACTATGTGACTGCGTGATAGTTGCCTTATATAATATGTCACAGGGTTTGTCTGTATTTCTTAAATATGCATATCAGTTTTTGCAAGACTGGAAAAATTTTCGTGGACTATCTACTTGAAAATATTTTTTTAAGTTGCTTATTCTCTCTCCTCTCAGAAATGACAATGAGTCATAAATTTGGTTTCTCTACCTAATTCCACATTTCTTGGAGGTTTTATTCATTTTTAAAATTCTTTTTTCTTTGTTTTTATCTGACTCGGTTAATTTGAAGAACTGGTCTTTAGTTCTGAGATTCTTTCCTCAGCTCAGTCTATTCTGCTGTTAATGGTTCAAACTGTATTATGAAATTCTTATAATGAATTTTTAGTTCCAGAAGTTGATTTTGCTTCTTTCTTAAAATGGCTATTTTATCTTTCAGCTCATGAATCATTTCACTAGATTTTTTTGGACTTCTTGGATTTGGTTTTGACTTTCTCCTGGATCTCAATGAGTTTCCTTTCTATCACATTCTGAATTATCTATGACATTTCAATTATTTCAAACAGACTAAGAACTATCAGTCCAGGGGCATAATGTGTTTGTCTGAAGGTAAGGAGACACTCTGGCTTTTTGAATGGCCAGAATTCTTGTTCTGGTTCCCTTTCCCATCTGAGAGGTCTGTTGTCCTTTTAACTGTGGTGTAGGTAGAGTATACTTGGCTTCATTTCTAGGTGCTTTCAGAGGGATAAAAGTATGGAACAGTTTATGAAAGTCCATGTTATCCTTGCACAGAGGCCATGCTAGTCTTCTCAGTATTATCCCAATTTTAGTGTGTATGTTCTGCTGAAACAAGCACTGAAAGACCATTTGACCATATATATGTGGGTTTAATTCTGGGTTCTCTATTCTGTTCCATTGTTCTATTTTTATACCAATAGCATACTATTTTAATTATTGTTGCTTTATAGTAAGTTTTGAAATCCAGAAGTGTGATACTTCAAGCTTTGTCCTTCCTGTTCAAAACTATTTTGGCTATTTGTAGTCTTTGGTTATACCATATGTATTTCGGGATAATTTTTTTTATTTCTGCAAAAAATGATATTTTGATAGGGATTGCATTCAATTGACTTTGAGTAATATGGATAATTTAACAATATTTCATCATCTACTCCATGAACAGAAGATATCTTTCTACATGTTTTTGTCTATTACAGTTTCTTTTGGCAATGTTTTGTAATTTTCAGTGTCCTAGTCTTTTTACTCTCCTTTGTTAAGTATTATATATACTTTGTTAAGTATTATATTCTTTTTTATGCTTTTGTTAAAATAAGGTTGTTTTCTTAATTTTCTTCTCAGATAGTTTGCTGTTAGTGTATGGAGATATAATTGATTTTGTTGTACATTGATTTTTGTACTCTGCAACTTTGCTAAATTCACTTATGGGTTACTTTAAAGAGAGAGAGAGAGAGAGAGAGAGATGAGGTCTCATTCTGTCACCCAGGCTAGAGAGCAGTGCAATCTTAGCTCAGTGTAGTCTCAAACTCCTGGGTTCAAACAACTCTCTCGTCTCAGCCTCCTGAGTAGCTAGGATTGTAGGCATGCACCATACTGCCTGATTATTTTTTTAATTTGTGTGTGTGTGTGTGTGTGTGTGTGTGTGTGTGTGTGTGTGTGTTTAGAGCCTGACTGGGTCTTGCTATTTTGCCCGTGCTGGCCTTTAACTTCTGGGCTCCCACATTATCCTCTGAAAGTGCTTGTATTATCCCCTTTAGCCACTATACCTGGCCTAATTTATTAGTTCTAACAAGTTTTTGTTTGTGTAGTCTTTACGATTTTCTAGATATAATATTATGCAATCTGCAAAGAGAGATAATTTTACTTCTTCTTTCTTGGTTTTTTGCTTTTCATTTCATTTTCTTGCCTAATTATTCTGGCTAAGACATCTAGTACTAGGTTGAATAGAAGGGTCAAGAATGAGTGAGCAGAGTGAGTGAGCATCCTCGCCTGGTTTCAGATTTAAAGAAAAAAAGTTTGGCACTTTTCACCACTGAGTATGATGCTAACTATGGAGTTTTCATATATGGTTATTATTATGTTAAGTTCTTTACACACCTAATTTGATGAGAATTTGTGTCAAAAAAGAGCATTAAATTTTGTCAAATGTTTTTTTCTGCATCTGTTAAGATTTGATTTTTATATTTTATTGGTTATGGTTATGCAACACATCAGCGAATTTCTAATGTTTTGTACCATACTCACTTACTGAGATAAGCCCCACTTGGTCATAGAGAATGATTATATTGTGCTGTTACTTCTGTTTGCTAATTTTTGTTTTTGAGAATTTTTGTAGCCAGGCTCATCAGGGATATTTGCCTGTAAATTTTTTGTTTGTTTTTTTGTTGTATCTTTTTCTGGTTTTGTTATTAGGGTGATGTTAGCCTCATAAAAAGAGTTCAATAGTATTATTTCTTATTTTATGTTTTGAAAGAGGTTATAAAATATTGGCATTAATTCTTTAAAAAAATATTTTATAGAATTCTCATGTGAAGTCATCTGGTCGTGGGCTTTTTCTTTGAAAAGTTTTTTTTAAATTACTGATTCAAAATTTGTATTTGTTACTGGTCTGTTCAAGTTTTCTATGTGTCCAGAAACTTATTTATTTATTTAACATTGTCTAATTAATGGGTGTATAATGTTCATAAGAGTCTATTTTCTTTTGTATTTATGTGGTATCAGTTGTAATTTCTCCTCTTTCATTTCTGATTCTATTTATTTGAGTCTTTTTTTCCCATACGTAGACTAGCCAGAAGTTTGTCAGTTTTGTTTACTTTTCTATAAATCAGCTATTTGTTTTATCTGTTTTTCTATTTTTATGGTCTTTTCCATTTTTGTTTTCTCTAAAAGTTATTATTTCTTTCTTTCTACTAACTTTGGACTTATTTTGTTCTTTTATCGGTTCGTGGTGGGGGGTTGTAATGTTTAGTTGCTGATTATAACCTGTCTTATTTATTTCATGTAGACGTTTATAGCCATAAACTTCTTTCTTAGTACTACTCTTGCTGCATCCCATAACTTTTTTTTTCCATTTGTCTCAATATACTTCTAAATTTCCTTTGGTTTCTTTTTTAACTCAGTAGATATTCAATAATATGTCACTCAATTTCTAGTAATATAATGACCATTGCTGTAATCCTTTTATACTGAATATTCTGACACATTTTATAACATAAGAACCATTCTTATATAAATTAAACAGAAACTAAACTACAAAATATTTTTATATTTTTATTTTATTGGTATAAAATACTAACACCACATGCAAATCAAAACCACAGTGAGATACCATCTCATACTAGTTAGAATGGCAATCATTAAAAAGTCAGGAAACAACAGGTGCTGGAGAGGATGTGGAGAAATAGGAACACTTTTATACTATTAGTGGGATTGTAAACTGGTTCAACCATTGTGGAAAACAGTATGGCAATCCCTCAAGGATCTAGAACTAGAAATATCATATGACCCAGCCATTCCATTACTGGGTATATACCCAAAGGATTATAAATCATGCTGCTATAAAGACACATGCACACATGTGTTTATTGTGGCACTATTCCCAATAGCAAAGACTTGGAATCAACCCAAATGTCCATCAGTGACAGACTGGATTAAGAAAATGTGGCACATATACACATGGAATACTATGCAGCCATAAAAAAGGATGAGTTCGTGTCCTTTGTAGGGACATGGATGCAGCTGGAAAACATCATTCTCAGCAAACTATCGCAAAAACAGAAAACCAAACACCGCATGTTCTCACTATAGGTGGGAATTGATCAATGAGATCACTTGGACTCTGGAAGGGGAATATCACACACCGGGGCCTATTATGGGGAGGGGGAACTGGGGGGATGCCATTGGGAGTTATACCTGATGTGAATGACAAGTTGATGGGTGCTGACGAGTTGATGGGTGCAGCACACCAACATGGCACAAGTATACGTATGTAACAAACCTGCACATTGTACACATGTACCCTAGAACTTAAAGTATTAAAAAAAGGATTATAGTAATAAACTGTACCAATTCTGAATATTAGATATTTCACAAAGTACTAAAATGAATGGTAGCTGCTCACATTTGAAGATAATGCTCATGTCATTAACCAAAGAAGTCATTCTAATTTAAAGTTATATTAATAGAAGATTAAACAAAATCCAGAGCATCATGCTAAAAATAGCATTATTAAATTGTAGAAATGTTTACCATTACAAATGTGTTTGACACAAATCAAACATTTTCTGTTTAGTCATTACAAAATAAGTGTTAAGTTTTAGGATCTATGACAAGAAAGCCTAAAATTTAGCTAGAATTTATTTATATTTATATGAGATCCGGCTCTTAAAATTGAATTTCAGTGATTTTAAGGTCATATTAATATTCAGTATTCTTTAAATATTTTTACTTTTAAAAATATAATTTAGACCAGGTGCAGTGGCTCACGCCTGTAATCCCAGCACTTTGGGAGGCTGATGCAGGTGGATCACAAGGTCAGGTCAGGATTTCGAGACCAACTTGGACAATATGGTGAAACGCTGTCTCTACTAAAAATACAAAAACGTTAGCCAGGTGTAGTGGTGCATGCCTGTAATCACAGCTACTTAGGAGGCTGAAACAGGAGAATTGCTTGAACTAGGAGACAGAGTTTGCAGTGAGTCGAGATAGCACCACTGTACTCCATCATGGGCAACAAGAGTGAGACTCCATCTAAAAAAAAAAGAAAACAAACCCATAATTTAGTTCAAGGTGAAGCTGGGCAGCATGTTGAGACCCCCATCTCTACAGAAATATTTTTTGGAATTTAAAATTTAAAAAGCTAAAAATAATTAACTTATGAAACTTACAAAGTATGCAAAATATTTAACAGTCATTTCATAAAATAATATATACAAATGGAAAGTGTTAATAAAGATGTGGAATAACTGAAACTGTCATGCATTGACAACATTGAAGAGACACTTTCAAAAACAGTTTGGAAGTGTCTAAAAAAGGCAAACATAACATGTAGCATATATGATAAAACAATCACCTATGCAGCTATTTATCCGAGAAAAGTGAAATTGCACATTAGGAAAAGACTTGCACTTATAGTTTTTTAGTAGCTTAATTTATATCAAAAACTGGAATCAACTCAAAAGACCATCAACTAATGAACAGAAAAACAAAACTGTGGTACATGCATACTGTGGGATTTTACCCAGCAATAAAGAGGAAAAAACTAGTGAGACACTGTAGCAACGTAGATAAATTACAAAACCCATCTTTCTAAGTGAAAGAAACCATACACAAAAGACAATATATGCACTCTTTCATTTATATGAAATTCTTTATAAATGGTTAACTATATTAACAGAAAACATATTGTTTACCAGAGTTTAAAGTCACGGGAGAAGATTGACTGCAAAGAGGAATGTAGGAACTTTTTTGGATGATGTCATGTTTAATATCATAATCTCGTTGAGAATTACATGACTATGTACATTTGTTCAAAACTTGTCAAGTACTACCTCAATAAACCTTACTTAAAATAGCTTATCATGGAAATAATGTAAATTATTCTGAAATGGTGGATATATTTTATTTTTTGTTTGATAATCATAATACACTACACATGTGCAGAAAGTGCAGGTTTGTTACATAGGTGTATACATGCCATGGTGGTTTGCTGCACCCATCAACCTGTCTTCTACATTAGATATTTCTTCTAATGCTATCCCTCCCCTAAACCCCCACCCCCTGACATGCCCCAATGTGTTCCCCTCCCTGTGTCCATGTGTTCTCATTGTTCAACTCCCACTTATGAGTGAGAACATGTGGTGTTTGGTTTTCTGTTCTTGTGTTAGTTTGCTGAGAATGATGGTTTCCAGCTGTATCCATGTCCCTGCTAAGGACATGAACTCATCCTTTTTTATGGCTACATAGTATTCCATGCTGTATATGTGCCACATTTTCTTTATCGAGTCTATCATTGGGCATTTGGGTTGGTTCCAAGTCTTTGCTATTGTGAACAGTGCTGCAATAAACATACAGGTGTATGCATCTTTATAGTAGAATGATTTATAATCTTTTGTATATACACCCTATAATGGGATTGCTGGGTCAAATGGTATTTCTGGTTCTATACCCTTGAGGAATCGCCAGACTGTCTTTCCCAATGGTTGAACTAATTTACACTCCCACCAACAGTGTAAAAGAGTTCCTCTTTCTTGACATCCTCTCCAGCATCTGTTGTTTTCTGACTTTTTAATGATTGCCATTATGTGTCTTTCTAGATGTTCATCAGAATTCATTCTTTTGTCTAACGTAGTACTGGAATTACAACTGGAACATTGTTGCCTAGCTGGAGACTGTTTTTCTCAGATTCTCTGCCATGGTCAGGTGATTGAGCTCTATCAATAGCATATTAATGAAAATAATATTTGCAATGTCTGTTTCACTTTATTAAAAGTATTTACCTTTGGTCTTCACTGTTTGTCCCTACTCTCTGGAATGGGGATGACTAGTAAGACCTTAAAAACTATGTATGTAAGATAGCGTAGTTACTGCTGGCTTCTGTGAAATAGAACTACTAACTCATCACAAAGATTCATATTTGCCTGATTTTGCTTAAGAAATTCTTTCTTTGTTCTTTAAGTCAAAAAGTTTTGGGAGTTTCTATGTTATTATGTAGCCTATCCTACTCGAAAATCACTTTTCTTAATGGAAATTTCTCCTTTGATAGTATGAACTCTCAAATAAAGACTAAAAAATTCCATCACACTCCACTTACTAGGATTTGAGAAATAGCATCTTTGTCCCTTCATTCTATTTTTTAGTAATAACGTCTATCCTCTTAAAAATGTGTATTTTCCTTTGATATTTACATCATGTGTTTATGTTAGCACCTGCTTTTCCTCATCAGAGAGAGCTGCTAACCATTCTTTTTTCTTCAGTAATGAAAAACTTTTTCTATGTTTAAGTTTGACATCAATGTAGTCATCTTAAAGACTTGATGTATGATGTAACACCTTGATTTCATGACCTTATTTCCATTTTATAATTAACAAGTGTATCTATTTCAATAGTTTTTGGAAAACAAGTGACTTTTTGTTATATGGGGGAGGGGTGATTTCTGAGACTTTGGTGCAATTATCTTTTAAACATTACTTCTGCCTCCACTCTGAAAATTCTTACTATTCTCCTAGTTTCCAGCGATTTTTGTGCCTCAGCCTCCTGAGTAGCTGGGATTATAGGCTCTGCCACCATGCCTGACTAATTTTTGTATTTTCAGTGGAGATGGGGCTTCTCCATGTTGGCCAGGCTAGTCTCAAACTCCCAACCCCAGGTGATCCACCCATCTCAGCTTCCCAAAGTGCTGGGATTACAGGCCTGAGCCACAGCACCCGGCCTAACCAACATATCTTGATCTCTGAAATCGTTAATTCATAATTCTATCATTTATTTTCTTCACTTCCTCCATTGTTTGCTCCATTATTGGTGTTACACCTGTTCTATCTCATGGAGATCACATTGTATTGGCCACCTTATGCCTTCATGTCCTTTATCATCCCAGTTTAGAACTGAGGGTCCATCATTTCAATCACTCCCTTGCTTCTTCCACAATCTCTCTTGCTACCTTGTGACCTCTTAATTTTCATATAAAAATATTTCCACCTTACATAGCCCCATTTATTCATGTAGTAGGTGAACATTGATTAAAGCAATCAACTCAGCAAATTACTACCATTTAAGCTCCACCAGTTCCGGACACATTACCCACTAATACTACTGCATGCATCCTTCTGCTATTGTGGTAAGAGTAGCAATGGTGGTTAAGATGCTTTGAATAGTTTTTATCACACCTGCAGTAAAATATCCTGACTAATGACTATTCTCTTACATATTAGTACATTTTCTGTTGCCGTCATAGAGTCTAACATAAAAATACATTGTACATTAGCATACATTATACTTGCTCTATACATTTTCAATTTCTGTGTTACATATTGCTGATCCAAATCTCAAACATTTAAAATATAAACTGACATAAAAAGACACCATGTAGAATGTCAATGGAACAGATTTAAAAATCTATCAGAAAACTTTGCAAGATATATGCAAAATATACATGAAATAAAATGAATGTTAAGGGACACTAAAGAAGAAATATTTAATGAACACAAATGTTTATATGTTGTCAAGAAAACTCAACATCATAAAGATTTCCATTTAACTTAAGTTTTAAAAGTACCTACTATCTACAAATTTAGTGTGATTTCATTATATTTTTAAAGACAGGAGAATAATTAAACTGACCCAAAATTGTATGTGAAAAAAATAGCAAGAACATTTCATAAAGAGTATTGATTGGGAATTAGATACCCCAATGTTATATGATACAATAAAGCTACTACAATTTAAAATTTTTAGTAGTAATGTATCATTGCTCATATGTAGTCAAAAGAGCAAAATGTTTACGTAAAGACCCAAATGCGTACAAATATTTAGTATTTAAAACAAATAAATTTCATATTAGCGGGTGTGTTAGTCTGTTCTCACGCTGCTATCAAGAACTACCTGAAATTGGGTAATTTATAAAGAAAAGAGGTTTAAGTAGTTCATGGGGTTGGTGGGCTGTGCAAGCTTCTGCTTCTGGCGAGGCCTCAGGCAGAGGTGAATCATGGCAGAAGGTGAAAAGGAAGCAAGAGCATCTTCACAAGGCTGGCAGAGGTGGGAGAGGCAGGGCTACACACTTTTACAACAACCAGATTTCATGAGAGCTCACTCACTAGCACAAGAACAGCATGGGGAAAGTCCACTCCCATGATTCAATCACCTCCAACCAGGCCCCTCCTCCAACAGTGGGATCACAATTCAACATGAGATTTGGGTGGGAACACAGACCCAAACCATATCATGGGGAAAAGACAGTGAATGGAACAAGGGACATCAGAAAAAAAATTACTGTATCTTTACATTGTAACTTATAACCATTGAGTCATAGTTCTGGAAAATTATTTTACAGATATTCTCAAAAAATGCGTG
Organism: Colobus angolensis palliatus; assembly: GCF_000951035.1. Lineage (NCBI taxonomy): Eukaryota > Metazoa > Chordata > Mammalia > Primates > Cercopithecidae > Colobus > Colobus angolensis. The sequence continues at coordinate 320,692 of NW_012118265.1, forward strand.
AAATTTAAAAGGTTATGAAGCCTGCCATTGAAAATAGCCTAAGACTAGAAACATTACACTAAGAGGGAATCAGTAGAATAAATTATTGTACAGTTACTTAACAGAATACTACAGAAGCATTAACAAATTGAGAGGATTCCTAATGTATTGACTGAGAATTTTCCCAAGAAATATTGTAAGTAAATTAAGTGATTCAGAGAATGATGTACATTGTATGCTATCATCTGGGTAAAACTATTGCTAATATCTGTGGTGGCAGGGGATGGGGAATTAAATGACTTGGATATAAGGACATAAGGGAAAATTTCATTACATACCACTAAGGAATGAGATTCATGAAAAACACTTGGATTTGAAATTTTATATTATGTAAATACGTAGCCCATTCAAACATAAATATAGCTTAAGTCAGAGAATAATAATTTTTTTTAAAAAAAAACAAATGTTTTTGACTCACTGTTTATATCATATTTAATGACAGAGATTTTGTAGATATATTACACATACCCAGAGATACCGTGGGGTCAGAGAAGGATTATGAGACAAATGCATGTAAAGGCATTACTTTGAAAATGCATTACAGACAAATGCATTACTTTGCAGAATGCTTGGCACATGGCAGAACTTCAAGAAATGTGTCCTCATCTTTATCTTTGCATTGTACTTGACAGTTTCTTCAGTAGCTGCTTTACAGAGTTTTCCTGAAACGTGATCCTGCATACTTTGGTGGAATGCAAAACAATTTGAGGTGGCACATGAGGTGCTTATATGAAATATAAAGAAATGAAATTATAAAGCATTCATTCAAAAGATCATTATCTTTCCAGTCTTTTTTGTTAATGTAAAATTTAACTTTAGCGTGTTTTATCATGTCTCTAAAACTTGTCTCAAGTTTAGGACCTTTGAAAGAAGCAGTACCTAGCTAAACTTAACAGATAAATTATGTTTACCATCTATGTCAATTTTACTTTTATCTAATATTAAAAAGAAGTGATACAAGTCCTCCAAGCATAAAAGTGATTTTTATATAAGCTCACTTTAAGAGTTTGTGTCAATTAAAGAAAAATAAGTTAAAAAAAAAAGTACAGGCAATTTAGGGTTATGGCAAAAAAATAAACATGGACGGGTACACAAAGTTTTACAGAAAACTGTAATTTTTTTAAAATTTACTTTTTCCATGAAGGCTTTCTAAATGACTCCTGTATGAAATTATTTTTCTTTTCTATAAATTATTAAACTCATGCCTGTATTTCTCCTTTGTTTAATCAGTCTTATGTTTTCTACATTGCCTTTTGACAATCTTTGGTATTGTGTTTATCTACTCATTCAATAAGTATATATTGAATATATATATATATTAGACACTTTATTGGGGCTTTCACAGAAGTAAACACAGGTTTCATAACATTTACAAATAAAATTTTGGAGAATGACTTTGTGATCTACAGCATATTTTACAGGAACTACATTTCATTAAGAAACAATACTAAAATGGCATATCATACCCAATTGTTCCATTTGTTCACCATAATCAAATTTTAATAGCCATGCAACATTGACTCAATCTGACTACAAGCAACCCATCACTATACAAACAAAAACCTTGGGAAACTGCATTTTAGTTCAAAAAACAGATGATAAATCACAGATAAAGTAAATCACATATTTTGCTTCTTTTTAAATGTGTATCAGGGTAACAGAAATCAGAAGTATGAAGGAAAAGGAGAGAATTTCATTTTTAATAGATCTATTTTAATGAACTGTTTTCTGTGACAAGCTTTTTAAGGTTATGTGTCAAAATTTTATCATTTTTATTATCTAAATTTTGTGTATTCTTTCCTGTTTTAGTTATGTGCTTAACATAGCAAAACTTGAAGCAGTTTTCTGAGTCTGTGTGAGATTTCAGCATTTTCTAAAGGAAATTAAACCTAAAGTGCATCTACAGGACATCTTTTGTACATGTGTACATAGTATACATATATGTCCATTATTAGTAAATTTTCTGTTGTGAAGTAATGCATTTACATGCATTTGTCTCATAATTCTCCTCTGACCCCATGGTATCTCTTGGTATCTGTAATATATCTACAGAATCTCTGTAATTAAATATGGTATCAACAGTAGGTCAAAATCATTTGTTTTTAAACAAATTATTATTCTTTGACTTAAGCTATATTTATATTTGAATGGGTTACATAGTCACATAGTATGTGAATGGGTACATGGGTACATAATATATATTTATACACATATGTACAAAAAGTATCTATATATTTGCATATATATTTGCATATGCATATGGTACATTAGACATTTTGATAAAGGCACACAATGCACAATAATCACATCAGGGTAAATGCAGTATACATCAACTCAAGAATCTATTATTTATTTGTGTTTCAAATATTCCAATTTGTATAGAAATTGTCTTTCTGTACCTGGCTTACTCCATCCACTTGTTGCATATGACAGGATTTCATATTTTTCATATGGCTCAATAATACTCCATTGTGTATATGTACACATTTTCTTTATCCATTTGTTTGCTAATGGACATTTAGATTGCTTCCAAATCTTTGATATTGTGAATAGTAGTACATGGGAGTGCAGATATCTCTTTGATGTACTGATTTCCTTCCTTTGGGGTATATACTTAACAGTGGGATTCCTGAATCATATGGTAGCTTTAATTTTAGCTTTCTGAAGAAACTCCATACTTTTCTCTGTACTGGCTATACTTATTTACATTCCCATTAACTGTGTATGAAGGTTCACTTTTCTCCACATTCATGCCAGTATTCATTATTCCCTGTCTTTTCAATAAAAGGCATTTTAACTGGGGTGAGATGATATATCATTGTAGTTTTAATTTGCATTTCTCTGATGATCAATGATGTTAAACACTTTTTCATATACCTGTTTACTGTTTGTTTGTCTTTGAGAAATCTCTATTCAGATGTTTTGCCCATTTTAATCAGATTATTAGATTTTTTTGTATTAAATTGTTTGAGCTCCTTATATATTTTGGTTGTTAATCCCTTGTCAGGTGGATGGTTTGCAAATATATTCTCCCATTCTGTGGGATGCCTCTTCACTTTGTTGATTGTTTCATTTGCTGTGCAGAAGCTTTTAAACTTGATGTGATCTCATTTGTCATTTTTTGTGTTGGTTTCCTGTGCTTTTGGAGTATTACTTAGGAAATCTTTGCCCAGACCAATGTCCTGGAGATTTTCCCCAATGTTTTCTTCTAGGCGTTTCATAGTTTGAGGTCTTAGATTTAAGTCTTTAATACATTTGGTTTGATTGTTGTATGTGGCAAGAGACAGGAGTCTAGTTTCATTATTCTGCATATGGATATCCAGTTTTCCCAGCACCATTTATTGAGAGACTGTTTTTTCCTTAATGTATGTTCTTGACACCTTTGTCAAACAGGAGTTCCCTCTCGGTGTGTGGATATGTTTCTGGGGTCTGTTTTCTGTTTTATTGGTCGATGTGTCTATTTTTCTGCCAGTATGATGCTGTTTTGGTCATTATAGCTTTGTAGTATAATTTGAAGTCAGATAATGTGATTTCTTCAGTTTTGTTCTTTGTGCTTAGGATGGCTTTGGCTACTATGGGTAATATGATTTGGCTCTGTGTCCCCACCCAAATCTCATTTCCAACTGTAATCTCCTGAGTTGAGGGAGGGACCTGGTGGAAGATGATTGGATCGCAGGGGTGGTTTTTCACATGCTCTTCTCGTGCTAGTAAGTGAGTTCTCACAAGATCTGATGCTTTAAAAGTGTTTAGCAGTTCCCCTTCTCTCACCACGCCCCCTCTCCCGCCACTTTGTGAAGAAGGTGTGTGGATCTCCTTGGCTTTCTGCCATGATTGTAAGTTTCCTGAAGCCTTCCCAGCCATGCAGAACTTTAAGTAAATTAAACCATATTAAAAAAATAAATTACCCAGTCCCAGGTAGTTCTTTATAGCAGTGTAAAAATGGACATATACATTTTAGAATTTTTTTATTTCTGTAAAAAATGTCATTGATATTTTAATAGGGATTGCATTTAATCTGTGGATTGCTTTGGGTAGTATGGAAATTTAACAATATTGATTCTCCCAATTCATGAACATGAAATATCTTGCCATGTTTTGGTGTCCTCTTCAAATTCTTTCATCAATGCTCTATAGTTTTTATTACAGAGATATTTCACATCTTTAAGTTAATTCCTAGGTATTTAATTTTATATGTGGCTGTTGTAGATGGGATTACCCTTTTATTTATTTTTCAGTTTGTTCAGTGCTGGCATATAGAAATGCTACTGATTTTTGTATGCTGATGTATTCTGCAGCTTTATTGACTTAGTTTATCAGTTCTAATAGTTTTTTTCGTGGAGTCTTCAGGTTTTTCCAAATATAGGATGACATTATCTATAAACAAACAAAGATAATTTGACTTCTTCCTTTTTAATTTGGATCCTCTTTATTTCTTTCTGTTGTCTGATTGTTTTGGCCAGGACTTCCAGTACTATGTTGAATAACAGTGATGACAGTGGATATTCTTGTCATGTTCTACATTTTAGAAAAAATGCTTTCAGTATTTCCCCATCTAGCATGATACTAGTTGTGGATCTGTCATTTAGGGCTTTTATTATGTTGATATACACTCCTTCTATTCCCAGTTTATTGAGGGCATTTTATCATGAAGCGATGTTGAATTTTATCAAATACTTCTTCAGCATCTACTGAAATTGTCATATGGTTGTTGCTTTAATTCTCTTAATACGATGTGTCACATTGATTGATTAGCATATATTGAACTATTGTTGCATTCATGGGATATACCCCAGTTGGTCATGATGAATGGTTTTGTTAATGTGTTGCTGATTTCATTTTATAAGTATTTTGTTGAAGATTTTGCATCAGTTTTCATCAGGAATATTGATTTGTAGTTTTTTTTGTTTGTTTTTGATGTGTTCAGTATTCCCTTCTCTTCTATTTTTTGTAATAGTTTAAGTAAGATCGGTATTAGGTCTTCTTTACATGTTTGATACAAATTCAGCAGTGAAACCATTAAGTTCCAGGCTATTCTTTGCCAGGAGACCTTTTATTAAGGCTTCAATCTCATTATTTGTTATTGGCCTATTTAAGTTTTGGATTTCTTTAAGGTTCGATCTTAGTAGGTTGTATGTATCTAGGAATTTATCCATTACTCTAGGTTTTCCAATTTATTGCCATGTAGTGGCTCATAGTAGTCTCTACTGATGCTTTGAATGTCTGTGGTATCAGTTATGATAGCTCCTCTTTCATCTGATTTTACATATTTTGATCTTCTCTTTTTTTTTAGTCTGGTTAAAGTTTTTCTATTTTGTTTACATTTTCATAAAAGCAACATTCTGTTTTGTTGATATTAGTGTTGTTTTTTCTTTCACTTTCATTTATTATTATTATCATTATTATTTTTGCTCTAATTTTATTTATTTTCTTCAAATAATTTTGTGTTTGGTTTGCTCTTGCTTTTCTAGTTTTCTAAGATGCATCATCAAAATGTGTATTTGAAATTTTTGTACTGTTTTATGTAGTTACTTAATGTTATAAACTTTCCTCATTGTATTAATTCCATTGTATCTCAAAGGTTTGAGTACATTGTGTATCCATTTTTATTTGCTTCAAAACTTTTTTTAAATTTTCTTCTTAATTTCTTTATTTACCCACTAGTCAATTGGGGGCATATAGTTTACATTTCCTGTGTTTGTTGTTTGTACGTTTTCCAAAGTTTTTCTTGTAATTGATTTCTGGTAACATTCCATTGTGGTCACAGAAGATGTTTGATACAATTTTTCTTTTTTGTTGAATTTTTAAAGACATTTTGTGGCCTTAAGAATGATCCATGTGTTGAGGAGAAGAATGTGTATTCTGCAGCTCTTGGATCAATGTTGTGCAACTATCTATTAGGTACACTTGGCCTACAGTGCAGATTAAGTCAAAAGTTTCTTTGTTATATCTTCTTGCTGAAATGACCCCCTTACCATTATATAATGCCCTTGTCTCTTTTTGTAGTTTTGTCTTGAAATTTCCTTTGTCAGATAGAAGTATAGCTACTCCTTCTCATTTTTTGGTTTTCATTTGCATGAAATATCTTTTACCATCTCTTTATTTTCAGTAAAATATTTGTGTCTTTATAGGTGATGTGTGTTTCTTAACATATCATTGGGTCTTGTTTCTTTATTCATTCAGCCATCCTATGTCTTTTGATTGAGAGTTTAGTCCATTGCTATTATTGTTCAATGTTATTCTTGATAAATAATGACTTACTACTTCCATTTTATTATTTGTTTTCAGGTTGTTTTGTCATCCTCCCTTTCTTCCTGCATGCCTTCCTTTTTGTAAAGCTGATTTTCCCTAGTGGTATGTTTTAATTTATTGCTTTTTATTTTTTGTGTATCTGTTGTAAATTTTTTATTTGAAGTTATCACAAGGCTTGCAAATAACATCTAACTTATTATTTTAAACTAATAATGGCACCCATTGCAAAAACAAGCAAAGAGAAAATCAATAATAAATCTACACTTTAACTTCATGTTTCCACTTTTTAATTTTTTTGTTTCTATTTTTATCTTATTATACTGTGTCTTGAAACATTGCTGTAGTTATTATTTTTGATAGGTTCATCTTTTAGTCTTTCTACTCAAGATATGAGTAGTTTACACATCATAAGTACAGTATTATAATATTCTGTGTTTGGCTGTGTACTTGCTACTACTAGGGAGTCTTGTACCTTCAGATGATTTCTTGTTGCAGATTAGCACCCTTTTCTTTCAGACTGAACAACTCCCTTTAGCACTTCTTGTAGGATAGGCCTGGGATGAAGGAAATCCTTCAGCTTTTGTTTGTCCGAAAAAGTCTTCATTTCTCCTTCATGATTGAAGGATATTTTTGCTGGATATCCTATTCTAGAATAAAAGGGTTTTTTTGTTTGTTTTGTTTGTTTGTTTGTTTTTCCTTCAGCATTTGAAATATGTCACACCACTCTCTCCTGGCCAGTAAGGTTTCCATTGAGAAGTCTGCTGCCTGATAAGTATTTGAGTTCCTTTGTATTTTGTTTCTTTTCTCTTGCTGCTTTTAGGATCCTTCATTTATCCATGACCTCTTGGAGTTTGATTACCTAATATCTTGAGGTAGTCTTATTTGGGTTAAAGTTGTTTGGTGTTCTATAACCCTCTTGTATTGAATATTAATCTCTTTCTCCAGATTTGGAAAGTTCTCTGTTTTTATCCCTTTGAGTAAAGTTTCTACCCCGATGTCTCTCTCTGATTCCTCTTTAAGATCAATAACTCCTAGATTTGTCCTTTTGAGTCTACTTCCTAGATCTTTGAAGATTGCCTCATTCTTTTTTATTCTTTTTTCTTTTGTCTCCTCTGACTGTGTATTTCCAAATAACCCATTTTCAAGCTTACTAATTCTTTATACTGCTTGATCAATTCTGATGTTGAGAGATACACATTCTTCAATATGTTGATCAAATTTTTCAACTCCAGAATTCCTGCTTGATTTTTAGAAATTATTTCAATCTCTTTGTTAAGTTTATCTGAATGGATTCTGAATTCCTTCTCCATGTTATCCTGAATTTCATTGAGCTTCCTCAAAACAGCTATTTTGAATTGTCTGTTTGAAAGATCTCATATCTCTGTCATTCCAGGATTGGTCACTGGTGCATTATTTACTTTGTTTGGTGAGGTCATGTTTTCTTGGATGGTCTTGATGCTTGTTGATGTTCATCAATGTCTTAGCATTGAAGAGTTAGGTAACTTTGTAGTCTTCATAGTCTGGACTTCTTTGTACCCATCCTTCTTAGGAGTGTTTTCTATGTATTCAGAGTATATTGAGTGTTATGGTCCAAGTCTTTGGTCACTTCAGCTGTATCTGCCTTAGGACTAGCCCAAGCCCAGCAATTCTGTGACTCTCACTGACTCAGAGGTATTGCTTTGCTGGTCTAAGGTCAGATCTGGGAGAATTCCCTGGATTACCAGGCAGACTCTGGTTCTCTTTCCTTACTTTTCGCCAATAAAACAGAGTCTCTATCTTCATGCTGAGCTACCTGGAACAGGGGTGGGAATGACACAAGCCACCCCCTTGGCCACCACCATTGGTATTGCTCTGGGTCAAACCTGAAGGAACAACAGCACTAGGTCTCACCCTAAGCCTGCAGTGACTGCTGCCTGGCTACCATCAATATTCACTCAAGGCCCAAGGATTCTTCAGTCAGCAGGTGGTGAACCCAGTCAGGCATGTAACCTTCTTTGCAAGCTACTTCCAGCTATGGGCAGGTCCAGAAATGCCATCTAGTGGCCAGGACCTGGAGTCAGGAACCTTGAGAATCTACCTGGTGCTCTATTTTACTGCAGCAGATTGGGCACCCAAGCCACAAGTCAAAGAGCTTCCCATTCTTCCTTCTCCTTTCCTCAAGCAGAAGCAGTCTCTCCCCATGACCTGCACTACCCCAGGCCTGTGACCAATACTGCCTGGGTCCCACTGATGTTTACTCAAGGCCCAGGGACTGTTCAATCAGCTTGTGGTAAGTGTTGCCAAGACTGCCTTGGTCTCTTCCTTCTGGATAATAGGCTGCCCTCTGGCCCAGTGCAGGTCTAGAAATGACATAGAAAAGCCAAGGCCTGGAATCAGGAACCCCAGGAGTCCATTTGGTGCTATATTCCATTGTGGCTTGGCTGGTACCTAAGTTTCAAGATGAAGTTTCCTTTACTCTTCCCTCTCCTTTTGTCAAGCAGAAGGAATCTCTTCCTGTAGCCACCACAGCTGGGAAAGTGCTGGGTCATATGTGAAGCCAGCACAGCAAGGCTTGTGGCAAAGATTTCCTGGCTACCACTGATGTTTATTCAAGGTCCACGGGCTCTTTGGTTTAGCAGGTGATGAATCCTGCTAGAACTAGGTCCTTTCCTTCAAGGCAATGGCTTCCCTTCTGGCCCAGCCCAGCATGTGTCTAGAAATGTCATCTGGAAGCTAAGGCCTCTAATGAGGGCCTCAAGCCTCTGTCTAGTGCCCTATTCTACTTTAAATGAGCTGGTATCAGTTGTAAGACAAATTTCTCTTTACTTTTCCCCCTCCTTTTCTCAAGTTGAAGGAAGGAGTCTCTCCCAGAGCTGTGAGTTGCACTCCCTGGGGTTGGGGGAGGGCTAATGAATGCACTCCCTTGGCCACCCTGGCTGGTCCATCCCCTGTCCACTGGCTCTAAGCCCAACACAGCAGTAGGACCTGCCCAGAAATTGCAGTCCCTGTGACGTAGACTGCCCTTAAAGTTTATTTAGGATCCCAGAGCACTGTACTCTGTGATTTACTGGTTCTGGGCTAGCTAGAACTCTGGTTCTGACCACTGGGATACATGATTCCCCTCTAAGTAGGCCTGGTCTAAATGCTTTCTCCATGGGTGCTGACTGAATTCTGCCCCATGTTGCTTTCCACTGTGACAGCACAGCCCTGAGCTCCAATGCAATGTGCCACAGTTACTTTTCTCTCCCTTCCCCAAGCACACAGATTCTTTCTCCTTGTCATGAGGCCACTGCCAGGGAATGGCGCAGGCTAGTTTAGGCAATACAAGACGGTCTTTCCTACTCTCTTTAGTGCCTCTTTCTTTAATATGATGTTAAAACCAGGCACTCATCTAATTTTTGGTTCTTATGAAGGTGTTTTCTTGTGTGGATAGTGTTTAAATTTGGTGTTCCTGCAGAGGGAACAATCACTGAGGGTTCTATTTGGCCATCTTACTCTACTCTGCTATATTAGACACCTTCAGTACAATAGTAAGGTCATTGCAGAGTCACTGGTCCTTGAAGCATTTACTGAAAGTTTGACTTGTTGCCGTAAAACAGTAGCTACTCTTTACTACTAATCCACTAGCATTCAAGACTAAAAAGCATCTTCCTTAAGCAGCAACTACGGGCATGTAGTCCCTGGAATACTTTGCCTAAGGCCATTGTCTCACATATCATGTGGAACAGTAATTGTAAAGAACATGGTTGTTTTTCCATACCTCAACACAGTTTTCCTAAAGACATTAACACATTTTAAAATAATGGTGTCATGAGATATTCATAATGTACATGTTTCCTATATGGCCATGTATATGATCTTGAAATAATTAAATTATTCTAATTTCATTTATTCATTTTCTCCCTTCCATCTTTTCCTGCCTTTCTCTTTCCTTTGTTGTCCAAGTCAAAAATATTGTTCTTCCCCATTTAATCAACCCAGAAGCTCAGTGATGTTAAATAATTTTCTTCTTATGCCATATCAGACTGAAAAGAAGGAGAAAAGAGTATTAAAATTTAATTTTCTATGTGGCTATCTTAAATCACTACTTGTTCAGAAAGATCCCTTTGAAATATTTAAGTAAGAAAAAAATGTCCATTTTTCTTGGGCTATACATCAAACTGCAGCTATCTTTCTATAGCCCCATTGTTCTCTCTCAAATGAAGTCTGTAATAACATGATGATTATATTAATATTTTGAAACAGCATAATACAGTCAAATGGACAGTATAGTCCTTGCCAGCAGATAGTAGTATGACACTGACCCTTTTCCATTTTCTGTTGATTGACAGCTTTGTGCTCTTACATGGTTATTTATAATCATGTGGAAAATTATTGCAATGATGCATGTTTACTTGAGGAACTACCAGAATTCCTGTGTAATTTAATCCAGTTTGGAGGAAACCTAAACCCACTCTAAAAATCAACAAGCAATAAATATTTAAATAGGAAACATATATGTCTCTTCCGGAAATACGTTTCGAGTAACTATTATGAACATAAAACTGTTCTAACAGTTTTGAATTCCAACACAATTACTGTTAATAATTGTTTATTTTAAATATGTTAATAAAGAATAATTTCCTAATATAAAAAAATAAATTATTTAATTTTGATTCTTTACTACTATAGCAAAATGTTCAATGTAATAAAACCTGTTGGATTTTTCTACAATAAATATGGGCACCCAGTCACTGAAAAAAATCATTGGTTATTGCTCTTCTTCTGAATTTTAATATTTCTGAAGGTTAAATAAAGGCTTTTTGTCTGATATGACAGATTTTTCCCACAGCAGGGCAAAATTTTGAGAAATCTGGATGCATGATTAGAAGCCATAATCTTTCCCACACATCAGGTACAAATAGTTAAATGATCTTCGTGAATATGAGATTATGCATGCAAAATAAACAAATTTAAATGTGTATACCATTACCTGTAATCTGGAAATGAAGTACATATTGCTCATGAACTGTAATTATTTGTTCTCACACATAGAGATTTTTGTGTGGTAACTGATGTCTCTTATTAGAAACAGTCTGTGAATTGCCATTATGAAAACTCACCAGTTTTTATGGTAAAATGGCAAGAGATCTTTTTTTTGTTCTTAAGAAATTCAAGGTTTTGAAATCTATTTTCTCTCACCACAACCTGCAGAGACTTGATTTTATGGGCAATTAAGATAAATTTTACTCAATTATAGAAATTATACTTACTTAGAAAGCATGATGTATTTTTCATAATTTTCTGTCATTTTTTTACCCCTTCGATAAGAAAGACTTCCAACCACCTACTAATGGGTTTCTTTTAATGCTAATATTTCTATTTTTTGGCTATTCTGAGGAAGTTTCTCTAGTGATAATATCATTTAAAATGTAATTTTTGCACTCAAATATTTATTTTACTTTCTTGAACTATCAAGTGTTCACGAGAAGCTCATAGAATCTCTTGTTTCATGGACCATAAATAAACCCCAATCCACCACTTCAGCACATTTCTAATTGTAATGCACCGTGTAATGTTATAGGCCATTATACAGATGTTTTCTGTTACTGTAAGGTGGCAGACAGTGACACTGAAATGTCTGCTTGCTTTAAAGAGATTGTATGAACTCAATCTTGACTCTTAATGTAGTAGCTTTTTTTTAACTATCGAAACCCAAATGCATTCAAGCGTGTTTGCCCTTTGAATTAGCTGATATATTTGAATTTTTCAGCATAACAACTCAGTGAAAGGTATGACCTTGTTTTTCTTAATTGGATACAAATAAAAAGATAAGGATATTTTTCTGATTCGTACTTCACTATATATCTTTTCTGAAGAGATTCAACAATTGATATCAATCACACTGTTCATATAGAAAGTTCCTAAGTTACAGTCTTCGGGTTTATGATTATAAACAATGCTACTGTCTTTTTCAACGTAATAAAACTAGAATCTGAATTTTTTAGGTTTTTTTTTTTTTTTTTTTTTCAGTATATGATTGTAGTTCTCTTTATGTGGAATGGATGAATCCTAAGTACAGATGGAGGTATATTCATTTAAACAACAGGGTACACAATTTTGTTTCAAGACTAACATTTCCCTTGGAAAGGGAAGTTTATTAGATCTGAATTTCTTGCCTATAGATCCAAATGTTGAATGTGAATAATCTACCTTTTGTAGGATAGAGAAAGAATCAGACTCACTTTAAAGCCAAAATATACTGGCTATTAACTTTCAGCCAAAATTAGAATGCTCCCCCAAAAAGAATAGAGACAACACTAAGAAGTCTAAGGAGGCTCTATGTTGAGTGTTTTCATCTATAACAATAATAATATTGATGACATTCTTATGATATTAGTAAGTATCAGGAATTATGCTGAATACTTTGTAGATACCACTTCACTGAATCCTCAAAACAACATAGAGAAGTAGCAACTAACATTTATTCAACATTTAACTAGGCATTTTGTTTTAATAATTGCATTTAATCCTCAAAATACATTCAAGATAGTACTATCATTCTTTATCTACTGATGAGAAAACTGAATAGATGTGTAATTCATCAAAGATCTTTGTAGTGGTTTTCTACTGCCATATAACAAATCACTACAAACTTAGTCATTTATAACAGTGTCCATTTGTTAGTTCCCAGTTCTGTTGATCACAGTTCTAAACACAACATGGCTGGGCTCTCTGCTCAGTGTCTCGCAAGACTAAAATTGAGGTGTCATTTAGACTGAGTACTTGTCTCAAAGTTCTGTGGTAGAATCTGCTTCCACGCTTATCAGGTTCTTGGCAAAATTCAGTTCCCTGTGATAGTAGAATCCCATTTTTTTGCTGGATGTCAGTTGAGGCTGCTCTCAGTTCCTAGAGGGTACTCACATTCTTTGCCATTTAGCCCCCTGCATCTTTAAAGTGAATAATGAAGAATCTCTCTTCTGTCAAATTCCTCTCATAATTCAGACCTCTTTTACAGGAAGACTCTTGTCCCTTTTAAGACTCACTTAATTAGAAGGATAGTCTTTTCTTAAGGTCCATGGTATCATATAACAACCTAATCACAAGAGTACTAACCCATCACATTCACAGTCTTGGGGACTATATAGACTGTGCAACAATGGGCAGTAATCTTGAGAGACATCTTAGAATTTGCCTATCATGGTCTTATAGTAAATGGAAAGCAGGCATTTAAAAAAAAAAAATCTCAATTGTCAAAGCTCTAGCTTAGCCATTTATCAATTTTAGAGGGGTTAGTATAGGAAGAAACCTCTAGGTTCTTCATAGCTATCTCAAAGTGAAAAAGAGATTTCTTTTTCACTCTGGGAAGCTCTGCTTTCTTTTCTTTTCTTTTCTTTTCTTTTTGAAACAGAGTCTCACTCTGTTGCCAGGTTGGAGTGCAGTGGTGTGATCTCGGCTTGCTGCAACCTCTGCCTCCCAGGTTCAAGTGATTATCCTGCTTCAGCCTCCCTAGTAGCTGAGACTACAGGCAGAAGTCACTATTCTCAGATAATTTTTGTATTTTTAGTAGAGAGAGGGTTTCACTATATTGCCAGGAGGGTCTTGATCTCTTGACCTCGTGATCTGCCCAGCTGGGCCTCCCCAATTGCTGGGATTACAGGCATGAGAAGCTCTGCTTTTAATTCCACTTTTACATGTTGAGTTCATTTATAAAATTTCATTTGAAGAAAAGCTCAGTAGTTAATAATTTTGAAAAAACTGTTACTCGATACACTATTTTTAATACTAATATTACGTGATTTTTAGTAATGAAACTGTTTGAATGCACAAAAGTATAAATTAATTTTTAGGAATAATTTACATATAATGTAATGCAAAACTGTACCATGTACAGTTCAATAAGTTTTGATTAAAGCATAACACCCAAAACCCTGTAAGGTAGAGAGCATTTTCATTGCTCCAAAAATTCCCTCTAACCCTTTTAAGTCAATCATTTCTCCCCTATGCAGAGGCAATCTGTGTTCTTTATACTACCATATTTTAGGTTTTTCTATCCTAAAACTTCCTATAGATAAAATCACACAGTGTATATTCGATTGTGTCTTGCTTCTTCTTGCTTCTCAATGTCTTTCAGATTTAGCTATGTTGTTGCATATGTCAGTAGTTCATTCATTTTTAACATTTAGTAAAATTCCACTGTATGATATGCCACAGTATGTTTGTCCATTCTCCAGTTGATGGGTATTTAGGTTGTATTAGCAGTTTTTGGTTCTTATAGATGAAGGGTATATGGTTTGGCTCTGTGTCGCCACTCAAATGTGTTGATTTGAAATCCCTAATGTTGAGGGATGGACTTGGTGGGAGGTGATTGGATCATGGGGGCAGACTTCCCCTTTCCTGTTCTCATAATAGTGAGTGAGTTTCCACGAGATCTGGTAGTTTAAAGTGTGTAGTTCTTCCCCCTTTGCTCTCTCTCTTTCTCCCACTCTGCCATTTGAAGAAGGTGCTTGCTTCTCCTTCACCTTTGGCCATGACTGTTAAGTTTCCTGAAGCCTCCCCAAGCATGCTTTCTGTATGGTCTGTGGAACTATGAGTCAATTAAATCCCTTTTTTCCATAAATTACCCAATCTCGGGTAGTTTTTTTATAACAGTCTGAGAATGGACTAATATAGAAAATTGGTACCAGAGAAGTGGGGCATTGCTATAAAGATACCTGAAAATGTGAAAGCTACTTTGGAACTGGGTAATGGGCAGAAGTTGAAACAGTTTGGAAGGCTCAGAAGAAGACAGGAAGATGAGGGAAATGTGGAACTTCCTAGAGATTTGTTGAATTGTTGTGACCAAAATGCCGATAGTGGGATGGTTAGTGAAGCCCAAGCTATGGTGGTCTCAGATTGAGATGAGGAGCTTATTGGGAATTGGAGTAAAGGTCACTCTTGCTATTTTTTCAAATTTGAGCTGTGCTCTAGAGATCTATGAAACTTTGAACTTCAGAGGATGATTTAAGGTTTCTGGCAAAGAAATTTCTAAGCAGGGAAGTATTAAAGTTGTAGCCTGGCTGCTTGTAAAAGCCTAAACTTGTTTGCATAAACAAAGAAATTACCTGAAACTAGAGCTATATTTAAAAGGGACGCAGGCGATAAACTTTTGGAAAATGTGCAGCCAGTCTATGCAGTACAAAAGAAAAAACAATTTCCTGGGGAGGAATTCAAAGCTGCAAAAATTAGCCTAAGAAAAGAACAACCAAATGTTAATAGCCAAGACAATGGGTAAAATGCCCCCAGGGTATTTCAGAGACCTTCACGGTAGCCCCTCCCATCACAGGTTCAGAGGGCTAAGATGGAAATGGTTTTGTGGGCCACACCCAGGGCCCAACTGCCCTGTACAACCTCAGGACATGGTACCGTGTGTCCCAGATGCTCTAGCTTAAGCTGTGACTAGAAGGGGGCAAGATACAGCTCAGGCTATTTCTCAGAGGGTGCAAGCCCCAAGCCTTGGTGGCTTCCATGTGGTGTTGGGCCTGTGGGTACACAGAAGACAAAAGTTGAGATTTGGGAGCCTCCACCTAGATTTCATAGGATGCATAAAAATGCCCAGAGGTCCAGGCAGAAATGTACTGCAGGGTAGAAGTCTACAAGGAGAACCTCTACTAGTGCAATAGAGAGGAGAAATGTGGGTTTGAAGTCCCCACACAGAGCCCCCACTGGGGCACTGCCTAGTGGAGCTGTGAGAAGAGGGCCGCCTTCCTCCAGACCCCAGAAGAGTAGATCCACTGACAGCTTGTACCATGTACATGGAAAAGCTGCAGGCACTCAATACCAGCCCATGAAAGCAGCCACATAGGCTGTACTCCGCAGAGCCACAGGAGCTGAGCTGCTTAAGGCCTTGGGTGCTCATCTCTTGCATTACAGTGGCCCGGATGTAAGACATGAAGTCAAAGGAGATTATTTCCATGCTTTAAGATATAATGACTGGGCCGGGTGCGGTGGCTCATGTCTGTAATCCTATCAGTTTGGGAGGCTGAGGCGGGTGAATCACTTGACGTCAGGAGTTCAAAACCAGCATGGCCAATATGGTGAAACTCCGTCTCTACTAAAAATACAAAAAAATACAAAAAAATGAGATGGACATGGTGGCAGACACCTGTAATCCCAGCTACTCATGAGGCTGAGAAAGGAAAATCGCTTGAACCCGGGAGGTGGAGGTTGCAGTGAGCTGAGATCGTTCCACTGCACACCAGCCTGGCAACAGAGTGCCCATCTCAAAAAACAACAACGACGAATATATATATGTGTGTGTGTGTGTGTGTGTGTATACACATATATATATAATGACTGCCCTACTGTGTTTTGGACTTGCATGGAGCCTGTAGCCCTTTAATTTTGATCAATTTCTCCCTTTTGGAATAGGAATGTTTACCCAATGTCTGTACCTCCATTGTATCCTGGAACTAAGCTGTTTCTATTTTACAGGCTCATAGATGAAAGGCACTTGCCTTGTCTCCGATGAGAGTTTGGACATGCATGGACTTTTGAGTTAATGCTGAAATGAGTTAAGACTTTGCAGGACTGTTGGTAACGCATGGTTAGTTGTGAAATGTGAGAAGGACATGGGATTTGGAAGGGGGAGGGTTGGAATGACAGGGTTTGGCCCTGTGTCTCCACTGAAATCTCATGTTGAATTGTGATCTCAGTGTTGGAGGAGGGGCCTGGTGGGAAGTGATTAAATCACAGAGGTGGACTTTCCCCTTGTTGTTCCCTTGATAATGAGTGAGTTCTCACAAAATATGCTTGTTGGAAAGTTTGCAGCACTTCCCCTTTTGCACCCTCTCTCTCTCCTGTTACCATGTGAAGAAGGTGCTTGCTTCCCCTATACCTTCTGCCATGATTGTAAGTTTCCTGAGGCCTCCCTAACCATGCTTCCTGTACAACCTGAAGAACTGTGAGTCAATTAAACCTCTTTTCTTCATTAATTACTCATTCTTGAGTAGTTCTTTATAGCAGTATGAGAACAGCCTAATACAAAGTGACTATGCATATTTGTGTACAAGTGTTTTTTTGTGGCCATATGTTTCATTCCTCTTGGGTAAGTACCTCCGAGTGGACATTCATCTTCTTAGCAATTTTGTGTAATTTGTCTTGGCAATTTTATTTTGGTTTTCAGTGTAGAAATTGTGGACACCTTTTATTACATATATCATGAATATTTTATATATTTTGATGTTATTACAGACAGCATTGGTTTATCCATCTTATTTTTTCATTTATTCATTGCTAGTATGCAGAGTATACAACTGATTTTTTTTTTTTCAAATTTTAAATTCAAGGGGTATATATGCACTTTTCTCACCTGGGTACATTGTGTGGTGCTGAAGTTTAGACTTCTAATGATCCTGTCACCCAAGTAGTGAACAAAATGCCCAATAGGTAGCTTTTCAACCATTGCCACTTCTACCCCACTTTAGAAATCTCTAGTGTTTATTCTTTTCATCTTTGTGTCTGTATATACCCATCTGGAAGTAATATTTCTTAGAAACTCAAATGTAAGAAGGGTTTTATAATATATGCAGAAGTAAAATATATCTATAAGATAAAAGATAGAAAGGGATAAATGGAAACCTATTATTTTAAGGTTTTTACATTATACATGAAAGATTTAATATTATTAATAATTCCAAATAGATTGTTGTAAATTGGGCATGCATATTTTAATCCTTATAACAAACACTGACATAAACTAAGAGATGTAGGTTAAAAGCCAATAGAGGAAATACAATGAGGTTTAATCTAAAATAAAGCAGGAAAAGAAGGAAAAGGAACACAGGACAGATGGGACCAATAGACAATAAAATAATGAGAGTAGAATTACACTCAACCATATCAATATGGCATCAAATACTAATTGCCTGTATTTTAGCCTAAAGAACTGTATATAGTTTTTATTGGGATGAATTTTGCTGGTAAAAATTCTCTCAGATTTTGTTTGAATTAAAGTGTCTTCATTTTTATTTTATTTTTGAAGGAAATTTTTCATTTTTGAAGGAAAATTCAAGGATGACAGATTCTTTCTCTCCTTTAGGCAAGTTAAATATGTTATTCTGTCATCTGCTAGTTTGCATTGTTTTTAATAATAAGTCAGCTGCATTTTATCAGTTCCCATCTATATAAAGTTCTTTTTGTACTTTTTAAGATACCGTATCCTTGTTTTTTAGCATTTTTCCAAGATGTACCTCTGTGTGTGTGTGTGTGTGTGTGTGTGTGTGTGTGTGTGTATGCATACTTATTTTGTTTGGAGTCTGTTTAGCTTCATAGGTCTGAAGATTATTAATTTTCATCACATTTTAACATGTTTAGTTATTATTTTAAAAATATTTTTCTGCTTCAATCTATTCTCATTCTAGAACCCTAATGACATGTATATTAGACTACAATTTTATATTGTCTAATATGTTACTAAGTTTCTGTTGATTTGAAATGTTTTATCACTTTACCTCAATTTGGTAAATTTCCATTGCCCTGTGTCATATTCAACATTCATTTCTTCTAAGTGTTCTATTTGCTATATGTCCATTCTGTGATTTTTTTTTCTTCAGACACTTTGTTAAGATCTGGAATATTACGTTAGTTCTTTTTTTATCATTTTCTTTTTCTGCTGCGAATCCCTCATCCATTCCCTCATTTCGACTGTCATTTTCTTTAAATCCCTGAACGTATTTATAGTCACTATTTTGAAGTCTCTGCCTTCTAGTCCCAACGTCTGTGTCATCTATTTATCTCTGTCAGTTGTTTTATTTCCTGCTTATACTTCGCATTTCTTGTTTCCCCATGTTGAGTTATTTTTAATTCTATACTGAACATTTTAGATCCTATCTTGTTGAATTGGGGAAATTACCTTGTTTTAAAAGAGTAAGTTCTTTTAAAGAGTTTTTCTGCCATATTAGGTTTAAAGAGTATACATTCTTTCAAACAGCTTTTTTGCTAGCATATCAGGTTTCCCTTTTCAATTTTGTTTTTAAGCTTTATTGTGGACGGTCTAGAATAGTGGTTACTTTTAACTAATGTAGATCTTATTTTAATGCATGGTCTTTCTGGGATATTACATTTGGGGTGTACAGCAAGGTTCTTCTCTCTGGTTGGCTAAAATTTCAACATTTCCTAGCAGAGAATAACCTGTAGAGTCTCTTTCAACTCAAAATCTGCCAGTAGCTTTTCTTGGCCTCGTGGATTCTCACTTTAAGCATGCCTACCTTGCTTTTGAGCCAAATACTCAAGGGTACTTTCATAAAGATCATGAAGTGTTCACGGCACAGCTTCTCCTAACCTAGTACCCTAACCCACAAATTTATGCACTTTCTGCAGCCCTAAATCCAGTGGTTACATCCTATGCCCAGCAAAACTGAAGCTTTGCGTTTTGGCTTCACTTCAGTGTCATGATATGGAAAAATTCCCCCCGGCAGAAAGATAGCACAAATATAGAACTCACGTCATGTACATCCCTCTTTTCTCAAGGATTACTGTTCTATTGTGTGTATGTAGTGCCTGAAATTAATTGCTTAATATATATTGTCTAGTTTTA
Organism: Colobus angolensis palliatus; assembly: GCF_000951035.1. Classification (NCBI taxonomy): domain Eukaryota; kingdom Metazoa; phylum Chordata; class Mammalia; order Primates; family Cercopithecidae; genus Colobus; species Colobus angolensis. The sequence continues at coordinate 340,514 of NW_012118265.1, forward strand.
TAGTTATTTTAGAGAAGAGAGTAAGTTCAATTTCTATAACTTCATCACAGCCAAAATAAAATTTATTTCTGTGCTCTTTTCTATACTATGTCCAATTTAATCTCATTAGGAGACTTGAGTGACCAAAAGCAATTTGTCTGTGTTGGTTAAGAACATAAACTTTGGACACAGCATTTCTAAGCTCAAATCTTGTGTGGCCATTTCTGAGTTGTAATATTTGGGCAAGTTACCTAGTTTTCTTGGGCCTCAGTTTTCTCATTTGTAAAATGACCATCATGATACTTCTGAACTCAAAAAGATTTAGTGAAAGTTAAATAAATTAATATATTATGGGGACATCAGCAAATGACTGACTAGAGATGCCTGGTATTCATCCGCCACCCCCCAAACCCAAAAAAGAAAGGGCCAAGGCAATGAGTAAACAGTTAAGATTTGATTGGTGTGTTGAAGGGAGAGCACTATAGTGTAGCAAGGGAGTGGAGATGCACTTATGGCTATTGGAAGTTCAAGAGGGCAGCATAAGGGCACCCAGCCTCTGTAGCCCCTGCCTAGATCAGATCTACCTAAAGTCTGGAGGGACTTCCCATTGCTGGGAAAAGGTAGCTTAAGATCTCCATTAGCCCCTATTGTCACTGCAAATACCTACAGTCATTATAACAGAAAAATCCTACAGTCATAGCAAGTCATAATCTAAGTAAAGAGCTTCCAGGCACTCACAGAACTGCATTGCCCCAGATTAGGAGCACAAAGTGTGCACTCCCCATACTCCACCCACCCCACATAAGTCAAGCTGCTGCAGCAAAGTGCCATCTTGAGAGCAGGGACCTCTGGAGTGTACCTTGCTCTGGAGTCCAGTAGCCACTGCAACTCTCCAGCACTAGAGCTTCATATTCCACCAAGGCAACCCAGGTGGCTAAACTCCACATTCCTAGAGGCACAAAGCCTTGACCCAGGATCAGATGTGACTCTGATCCTGTATTGCAGGGAAACCAATCCTGATCACTGTACTTCTAGTCAAAGAAATAATCTGGCAGTCCCACCCTGGATGAACCTCCTTTTCAGCTGGCCGAACTGCTGACCACTGTTCCTCAAGCAGAAGAGGCCCCTGAGCCTCCAAGCAACTGATAGGCCCCCAATGACTACATACCTATGATCAAGACCTGAGAAATAGCCCACAGCAACCCTGCTCCACAACTCCCAGACAAGCCCTTGGCCTGTCTATATAAAAGATATATAGAACAACCAGAAAAATGTAAATAAAATTGCAAAAACATGTCCTCATGTATCAATAATAACATTGAATATAAATGGATTAAATTCCACATTTAATATATTAGATTGACTAAACAGATTTAAAAAAAATGACCCAACTATATGCTGCCTATAAGGAACTCACCTCAGCTGTAAATACATACACAGACTGAAAGTGAAGGGAAGGAACAAGATATTTTATGCAAAAAGAAACCAAAAGTGAGCAGAAGTAGTGTACTTATGTCAAGCATAACAAACTTCAAGCTAAAAGCTGTAAAAAGACACAAAGGACATTGTGTAACAATAATGGGATTGATTCAGCAAGAGAATATAATCATTGTAAGTATATATGAACCCAACACAGAAACACCCAGATATATAAAGCAAATATTATTAAGACTAAAGAAAGAGGTAGACACCAATACAATAATAGTTGAAGACTGCAATACCTCATTCTCAGCACTGGACGCATCATCTGGACAAAAAGTCCGCAAAAAGCGTTGGATTAAAACTGCACCATACACCAAATAGTCTTAACAGACATTTATAGAACACTTCACCAATAGCCTGAGAAAACACATACTTTTTCTCAGCATACAGAACATTTTCCAGGGTTAACTATATGTTAGGGCACAAAACAACTGTGAAAATATTTTTAAACATTGAAATCATATCAAATATATTATCTGGCCACAAGTAGACTACAATCTGACCAAAAGTAGCCATTAATACCGAGAGAAATACTTGACACTACACAAATACATGGAAATTAGGCAACATGTTCCTGAGTTATCAATGAGTAAAAGAAGAAGTTAAGAATAAAATTTAAAATGTCTTGAAACAAATGAAAATACAAACAAAATCTATGGGGCACAGCAAAAGCAGCATTAACAGGTGGATTTATAGCAATAAACTTTCACATCAGAAAACTAAAACATTTTCAAATAAACAACCTTATGATGGACCTCAAGGTATTAGAAAAGCAAAAGCAAACTAAGCCTAAATTTAGGAGAAGGAAAGAAACAATAAAGTTTAGAAGAGAAATAAAAAATTGAGGCAAAAAATGTAAAATATCAAAAAACATAACTTTGTTTTTGAAAAGATAAACAAAAGTGACAAATCGTTATCTAGAGAAACAAAGAAATATCCAAGACCAGATGGCTTCTACCCTCTGAATTCTACCAAACATTTAAAGGAGAATTAAGACCAATTCTTTTTGTACTATTTCAAAAAAAAAAAGCAAAATTTTCAAATTAGCAAATAGTATTTGTACATATTAATTGGGTACATAGTGATGTTTCAATTCATATGGTATATAGCTAAGGGTAACTAGAATATTCATCATCTCAAACATTTATCATTTCTTTGTGTTGAAAACAATCATTAACTTCCCTCTAGCTACTTGAAACTATGTAATATATTGTTGTTAACTACAGTTATCCAACATTGGTATAGAATACTAGACATTATTCCTCCTATCTAGCTGTGCACATTGACTGGAAAAATTAATATTGTTAAAATGATAATACTACCTAAAGCAGTCTATAAATTCAATGCAATCCTTATCAAAATACCAATTACATTCTTCACAGAAGTAGGAACAACAATCTGAAAAATTGTATGACACCACAAAAGACCCTGAATAATCAAAGCAATCCTGAGTGAAAAGAACAAAGCTGGAGGTATCACACTACAAGACATCAAAATATAATACAAAACTGTAGGAACAAAACTGGGTAATAGTGGCATAAAAGCAAACACATAGACCAATAGAACAGAATAGACGATTCAGATATTAATCTACATCTCTACAGTCAAATGATTTTTGACAGTGGTGTCAAGATCACTCATTGTTTAAATGACCATCTATATCTTCAACACATGGTGCTGAAATAAAAACTAGATGTCCACTTCTTACCCTATACAAAAATCAACTCAAAATGGATTACAGACATAAATGTAAGACCCCAAATGATAAAAACTGTTAGAGGAAATCATATGGGAAGTGCTTCAGGACATTGGTTGGAGAAAAGGTTTATGAATAAGACCTCAAAAGCATAGGCAACAAGAACAAAAATAAACAAATGAGATTATATCAAACTAAAAAGCTTCTGTGCAGCAAAGGAAACAACCAAAAGGGTAAAAAGACAACCTACAGAATGGAAAAAAAATCTGCAAACTACTCATCTGACAAAAGATTAATATTCAGAATATACAAGGACCTCAAACATCTCAACAGCAAAAAAAGTCTTATTTTTAAAATGAGAGGGGGCGGAGCAAGATGGCCGAATAGGAACAGCTCCAGTCTCCAACTCCCAGCACGAGCCACACAGAAGACTGGTGATTTCTGCA
>NW_012118265.1:352550-357634 GCF_000951035.1 Colobus angolensis palliatus
GTTATGCACATGTACCCTAGAACTTAAAGTATAATAAAAAATAAATTAAAAAAAACATAGTATAGTAAATACATAAAAAAACAAATAAAATAAAATGAGAATCTGATCTGAATAGACATTTATCAAAAGAAAGACATGCAAATGGCCAATAAATAGATGAAGAAATGCTCAGCATCACTAATCATCAAGGAAAAGCAGATCAAAAACCACTAGGAGTTATCAACTCTCCCCAGTTAGAATGGCTATTATCAAAAAGACAAAAAAAGATAACAAACGCTGGTGAAATGTAGTAAAGGGGAATTCTTATGTTGGTGTGAATGTAAACTAGTGTGGAGAACAGTATGGGTGTGCCTCAAAAAAACTACAAATAGAACTACCAAACGATCCAGCAATCCCACTAGTAGGCATTTGTCCACAAAAAAGGGAAATAATATTGAAGCTACATTTATATCCACATGTTTATTACAGCTGTATCCACAATAGCCAAGATATGGAATCAACCTAGGTGTCCAACAACAGATGAGTGGATAAAGTGGATATGGAATACTATTCAGTGGAATACTATTCAGCCATAAAGAAATGAAATCCTGTTATTTTCAGCAACATAGATGGAACCGGAGACATATGTTATGTGATTTAAACTAGGAAAAGAAAATAAAACACTGCATGTTCTCACTCATTTTGATTTCACAGTAGTAAAAAGTAGACAGAGGATACAAAAGACTGGGAATAGAAGGGTAAAGGGAGGAATAAGGGGACTTTTGTTAAAGGATACAAAAGTACAGCTAAATAGGAGGAATAAAGTCTTGTGTTCTATACCACTGTTGGATAACTGTATTTAACAACACTATATTATATAGTTTCAAGTAGCTAGAGGGGACATACTGAATGTTTTCAACACAAATAAGTGATAAATGTTTGAGATGATGAATATTCTAGTTACCCTTAGCTATATGCTATATGAATTGAAACATCACTATGTACTTTATTAATACATACAAATATTATTTGCTAATTTGAAAAAATTGTTTAATTCAGAAAAAAAACTTTGCAGAATATGAGCCATCACAGTTCATTACCTTAATTCTGTTAGATAAAAGGCTTTCCTCATGGTACTAAAATTGTTTGCTACGTTGATGTGTTGCAATAGTTGTGAGTTTTATTTTCAGGTTTAACTACTATGTGGGGCATTTTAAACATATATGTGAACTTGGACTTTTCCTTGAAGAGACTAAGTATAATTAAATGGTCTGCCCATGAAAATTTGTTAAAGCCTTACAACACAGGTTCATGAAAATCTAAGAACTCTAAATTATGTATTTGACAACTCAGAAGAAAAACACAAACATAAATGAAATGTAAGAACTTTATTTTAAAAGTTGATAAAACTCAAATACAAAATTTTAACTGTAATTTAGAAAAATACTTTGGGACCTTTCAGTAACACAAGTGATAAATTACAGACTCTTGATGTAGATACTTTGGTCATATTTAAGTTTATTTTGTTAAAGCATTGAGATAAAATTAGGATTAAAAATTAATGGAATATGAAACCAAAGTGTTAATTATGAGTAATAAAATAAAGAGAAATTATTCTGGGCAATGAGAAATAAATAGTAAAAGTGAAATATTTCAATCATAACAAAAATGGAATTCATTAAGAAGAGGAGACTAATCATTTCACAATGTATATATATAAAAACATCATCTTGTGCACCTTAAATATATGTAATTTTGTCAATTATATCTCAATAAAGCTGAAAACAATAAAATTGCAAATGAAAGGAATTTATGAGCTTTGAAGTTATTTAATAGTTGGTTAAATGAATTATATAAACTTATTGAAATATATTCAAATTTCTTTCTCATTTGATCTCAAACTGTTTTGATAAAGATGACATAAAACTCAATACATAATTACAATGAGTAGATTGGTAACTGAATGCCTTCAATTGTAAGACCATGTAAGATTAGTAATTGTGTAAGAAAGCTTGGAATGTGATGAAATACCTGTGTAAAAAATATTTGAGAGAGCCTTCTGAAATTTGACAAAAATACTGTGTATATACACACATACACATAGCCACACAGATATAAATATATATACACATACATACATGTATATTGGTTATATACTTTTATATAGCCAATTATATATAGTCAGAGGTTAAACTGTGAAAAGGTATAAAGTTTCTAAACTATCACTAATAAAAATAAATACTGATGAATCACACTATAGAAAATACTAAATGATCTTTCTATCTCTCTTTAGAAAATATTACAAACTATTCTTATATGAAGAGACCATTAAGGAGTACACAGCCATAAATTGTAAGAAAAAAAGTATGAAGAGGTGTGCCTGGCAGTTAATTAATAAAATCTATATAATTGAAGAACTCAAATGTTATGATTACTCATTCCTACCCAATCTTCTACAGACCAAACAAAAATCATAAACACAGGCAAATTGTTACTACCACGAGTTTGTTACATGTATGATTATGTCCCTATGTTCTGTTTTCCAGTGAGAATTTCTTGCAATAGAAAGAAAAATTAAGTAAATTGGCATAAAGGCTAGCAGCAAATTAGCCAGTAGTTTGTTGCTTGGTATTTCTTTTCTCCTGGTCTTCTACAAATGGGTAAGCAAGTATACTCCATATATTTATGGTCAAGGTGGGAGGAAGATACCAACCATTTTACTAAGTATTAGCTCAAACATCTTCTATAGAACAAATAAATGCTGAAATTTAATGAAGATTCTAATCTGTGCCAAAGCAATACAGAGTTTGTACCTTTGTCTGAGAATTAGGCATTTGTTTATCTCATCTATTGCCTTATATAACAAGTTGCCCTGGTGGCTAAGCCTTTAGAAAAAAAAAAAATCCTATGTAGATGCCTCTTCAACTTTTAATTCTACTCCTGACTGCGTTTAATTTCTTATCATGTAGTTGATTCCTTATTTAAGTCCTCTTCTCGCACCAGGACAACATACCTCCCCACGGAAAATTGGAATACAAGTGTTTATCCCTTCTGGGTTATTACAAACTTTTGCACCTCAACTTTCAGGTGGTTGCCACTAGATTCTTCACTACTCTGGTTCCCTCTGTCCCTTAACAAGGGAAAGAATTAGTTCTATTCTTTTTGGAAATGGGGAAATAGATGTTTTTGTTCATTTACCAGTGCTGCAGCCAGGTTACCTCTTAAAATACCTGATGACTATTACAACTTCATATAATAAATGTGTGATTATTTTTTTCTCCAAAGATCATCCACTCCATTGTACTTGAGACAAATGGAAGAAACAATCTTCTGTCTCTTAACATGACTCTTACATGCTATTTATAAAATAATTCTATTATGCTGAACATACCCATCTTCTGGCCCAGTATCAACCCAAATAAATTGAGAGAACCTCTTCTTGAAACTTGCATATATGAAGAACCATCCTTACATTGTTTCTCAATGCAAGCCTTTGATTTCTCCCTCAACAGCAAGCACATGTGTTTTACTTTACCTAGCTTCAAGTCTCCCCTCTCTAACATCAACTACACCCTTGTAGATCAAACTTTATATTCTGCCTTTCCTTCTCTTTTGGCTTCCTCCTGAAGGGGTGGCCTGCCCCTCCACACCTGTGGGTGCTTCTCGTTAGGTGGAACGAGAGACTTGAGAAAAGGAAATAATACACAGAGACAAAGTATAGAGAAAGAAAAGCGGGACCCAGGGGACCGGCGCTTAGCTTACAGAGGACCCACGCCGGCACCAGCCTCTGAGTTCCCTTAGTATTTATTGATCATTATCTTTACCATCAAAGAAAAAGGGAAGTGGCAGGATAACAGGGTCATCATAGGGAGGTCAGCAGTAAGACACATGAACAAAAATCCTTGTAACATAAATAAAATTAAAGGAAAATGCTGTGCCTTGAGATGCATATGCGAACATCTCCATAAACCTTTTAGCAGTATTGCTCCAGCAAGCCCCACCTTATTCCTAAAGGCGGTTTTCTCCTTGCTTAGTAAACAAACCATTGCCCAGGGAGGGGCAGGAGACAAATGTTTTTCTCTATTTTGAGATTTAAGAGAATGGTGATGACCTTTAACCACAAGCAGCCTTTAGGCACTTGTTTAACAAAGCACATTCTGCACAGCCCAAAATCCTTTTAACCTTAAGTCACTTTCGCACATGTCTCTTGCAAGGACAAAGTTGGAGGTAAGGTCACAGATTAACAGCATCTCAAATACAGAGCCCAATGGAGTCTCTTATGTCTACTTCCTTCTATATAGACACGGTAAGAGGCTGATCTCTTTCTTTTCCCCACATCCTCCCATCAATACTTAAATATATTTAAGTCTCTCTCATCTAAGAAAAAAAAAAAACCCACTAAAATGCCATTGATCCATACGAAACTCCAACCATGTGTTGTGTCTTTCCTGTCTTTTATAGCACAGCCTTTAGAAGAGTTTTCTTTGTACTCTGCAGTCACTTTACATGCACTCATCAATTCATCACTCTCTGGTTGTTGAATCTGTTATATAATATAAGCCATTTTTACCAGAGTAATAGTGAGCAAATCCACTGATCCTTTCTCAGTCCTTTCTGCAGCATTTGGTGCTCTCTAAATGCCCTCTTCCTCTAGGTCTCTGAGTCTGCGTCCTCTTGATTGTCGTCTTACCTTTGGCTGTAATTATGTTTCCTTCACAGGCACCTATACTTCCTCTAATTAAAATACTAGTGTTTCTTGAAGTTTGATCCTAAGCTAGTTCCATAGACAAATATTTTATCTCAGAAATTCATTTGCCATCTGCACAGTGCTCTCATTTTTTTCCTTATTCCATAAGTTTCTTCAGTTTCAGACTAGAAATGCTTACTGAACATTTACGCTTACAAGTTTACAGCCACCTCAAGCTTACCAAATCTCAAACTAAACTCATAATTCATTCATGATTGTATCTTCTCATGTCCCCTGTCTCAGTGAGTATCACCGTTGTCTTCCCATTTACCTATATCAGAACCCCCGGGCATAATACAGAATTCATTTATCTCCTTCTCCATATTTAACCAATGATTAAAACCTATCAATTCTCCAT
>NW_012118265.1:357684-369557 GCF_000951035.1 Colobus angolensis palliatus
TGCTCACCTGGTCTGTTCTGCTTTCTAGATTCCTGGAATTGTTTGCCTAAGTTAGTTCGGGAGTTGTTTTGTAGCCCTGGTCCCTGCTGTCCTGGTCCCTTTCAATTATTACTTTATAGATATTGTAATCTCCTAACTAGAAAATAGTAGTATAAATATTATTCCTTTTCTTGCCTCATTTGGCCCTTCTGATACCTAATGCTGCCCCAAAGATCTTCCATAAATGCGAACTTGTATCTGTTACTCACCAGCCGAAAAGCTTCCCACAACTCCTTCTTGTGATAAGGAAAAGTCCAAACACTTCAACCTACTTACAAGCAGTTTCTGTGGATACGTATGTACTTCTTTAAGTGATTTAGGGATACCATCCCCAGCACTTTCATTATATCCTATAATCTCCCTGTAAAGGTACATATATTGTTTCCCTATACTATGAATAATAAACAACATGAATACAGTACTTATGCGTTTGTTGTTCACCATTGTGTCCCAAATGCTAGGCACAGTGCATGGTATATAAATATTATGTTTATATAATATATGAATGAATGAATGAATATATGCATTAAAAATGACTTAGTAAAACATTTTTAAAACTTCCATGTTCTTCATCATGCCTTTCTTTCTGGCTTTATCACCTCCACATAACCCAGTATGGTATATTACACAACACATGCAATCAGGGTTTCCAAATGGATTATCTTTTCTGCCACCTCTGTGTCTTTGCACACTTGCCCTTCTCGGAGTGCTCCCATATAGCTTCTTCACATGGACTACTCAGCTGAAACCTCAACTCTTCTAAAAACTAGTTTTTCCAAAAATTCACTGACATGTCATCCACTTGACTTCTGACCCCTGTTGGGCCATTTCTGTGTTAAATCACTTTTCACTACTACTACAAAAACAGGATTTTTCTTTTCAAAGCTAGTGATGATATTTTGGTATAATTTTTTACCAAATATCTAGCAGAGAAACTAACAAATAAGGACAAATCACTGTTTACTGAATAAAAGAGGGAAGGGGCAATCCTAATGACTCATGATGTTTTAGAGGCCTGATGGGTTAAAAAACTTTAGGCATGACCCTAGATGTCTGAAAGTCAATTCTCGGAAGAACTTAAATCAAATAACAATTACATACACATTAACTTCCTTTACATTTCATGTTCACTAAGGGTAAATTTTGTTAAATTATTTCTTCATAGTCAACAAAAAGGAACTATTTATATTTTAGATCTGAGCAGTAAATCAGAACCTCTAAGAAATCTTACTTGATTTGAGAAAACCAAATTAGCTGTACTACCTTTATTCCATGAATAGAATTTCTGCCACCAACTATATTTACATCAGATGAAATGAAAGGTGAGGGTTTCATTTATTCAACTACTCACCTGTTCCTCAGCAAGAACTTAATATCAGCCCAATTTTTTGGAAAAAAAAAATTTGATTTAATTTTAAAGTATTTCAATATTTCCAGTTTTCAAATAATATTTTAACAATATTGGACACCCTAAAAGCTAAAACAAAATGTATACAATAACATACACATGAAATAGGATATTCTTTAGATTTCTCTGAATCTAAAAACTAATTAATGAAGATTTTACTAGTCAGAAAATAATTATTACTTGAGTTCTCAAAAAATAGAAGAAAAATAAAGTTGCAACAACGTTTTTTTTCTTACATACAAGGGCAATTGTTATTCATTGCTTTCTTGAAGCAGTTGATGCATCTTTGGCATGATTAACTTTTCTTAACAGCTATGTCATGTTTTGAATTTACTACATAACCAAGTTTTAAGCTTATAATGTTCCAAAGTTGAAAAGAGAACACAACTTATGATGTGTTTGTAATACTTCTATGTACATGTCTGAAAGTCATTAAGTAGTTGTTACTCTCTCTTCCACAGCATCAATTACTCCACTCTAAATTTACTTACTCCACTCAATATAATGAGCCCCCAGAGCACGTTTCATTTCAGGGGAAAGCACACATTCTTCACTTGTGGTCAGTGGGATGTGGTTAATTTGAAACCTCTTAAACTATTATATCTGTCAAGCACAGTTATTTTATTTTCAATTCACATCAGTGTTTTCGTATGCATGTCAGTTACTAGGTCAAACTGACAGCTTAATTTAGGAGCATTTTGTTGCAATGCTCTTCATCACTGTCATTGTATGTAGGCCACTACTGAAAATTAATACCTGCCCATTAAAACTGATTGCCAAAGATATCACCTTTAATGTAAACAATGATGTATAGATAAGAAAATGGTGCTAAATTAGATATTATGGTTCACAGCTCCTATAGTATGGGTCATTCAGTTATGGAAAATATTTCAGGAAGATTAAACTTTGAAAGCAACAAGATACTGAGAAAAGTCTTCGGAGTGCTGTAATAGTCCTAGAAATAGTCTTGTGAGGCTTTTGATATTATTTTAGTCTGTTACTCCTTATTATAGCCAGGATTTCAAATGGTGTGTGTGTGTGTGTGTGTATGTATGCACGCGTGTGTATCACACACACAAGCACATGTGCAGGGAGAGAGAGACAGAGAGAGAGAGAGAGAGAGAAAGAGAGAGAGAGTTGATCTAATTTAAGGCATAACTATTTAAATGTGAATATTGCATTGGAAAAAGGTCTATATTAGACTTGTAAAAAAGAAAACAAGAAATAGAGACACTGAGAAACTGGCTGACTCTATCTCAATAATAAATAGCCATGAATTAATAAAAAGTAATAGAATTTAAATGAGCATTTGGAAAATATACTGCCACAATAGCATATATGCTGTATTAGTAAACTGAATTTTTACCACATGTAGCCACACTTTCATCATTTTATAATACTGCCAACAATACTGAGCATTTGATAGTGAACAGGTCTACAATTTTCTTGGAAGTTGTATAAATAAGGCAAATGTTTGATTAATATTATGTTAGTAGCAAAGATACAAAATTCAAAACAACAACCATAAAAACTTATCAGACACTAAAAAAATTCATTTCCTCATAAAAGAAGAACTATATACTTTGGAAATAGTGCTTTGAAGTTATACCACTTTTATTAAAGTGGCAGTGCAGCAGGAAATAGAGCATCACCTTTATTCACAGGCACCTAGAGCTGAAACCTTCGAACATCTATGCAAAATTGGAAACTACACAAAAATAACTAGGCACAGCTCAAGAAGACCCAGAAATGTATTATAGAAGCAACCCACATGAAACCTTTTGGCCATGGCAGAAACATCAAAAGATGTTACTTTGAAAGACTATGCAACACTGCATCAAGGATGAGAGTGCAATGAAGTATTCCTTGTAGAAATTAGTGAAATCTTTGTTATCTGAGAAGTGTGGATCAGCACTCTCTATATCACTTTCCTGATAATTCAGAAATATTCTGCTTCTGACCTGCAGGCTTTGATTCCTTACAATATGTGCATCTTTTAAGCACACTAATCCAGTAAGTAAATCATCAGCTATAATGCAACAAAAGTGTAGTTTTAAATTAAACCAATTAACAAAAAAACTTGACCCTTCTCATTAAATTCTGAAATTTGTATGTTCTAGCTGTGTGTTCTTTGAAGAATGTGTTTTTAATATTCTGAATTAATCTGTTTGGCTAAATATTGGAAAGAGCAAATCTAACTTTGTTTTTTAAATTTATTTCTAGTTCATTTAACATTGCTGATTAAGTGCTAGTGGCTAGTTCAAAAGTATACACTTGTGGAACATAAAAGAATTGAAAAATAAACATCATTCAAACTATCTTAATCCTACAGTAAATAACTGAGTTTATAGGCTAAAAACAGTTAACTAAAAAATTCTTAATTTTTGAAGTCAACACAGTTATACTTGAGAGCCCCTGACATAAATTTCTATTCACATTTGTTTCTTCGGAAAATAATTTAGTAGGATGATAATTGGTACACTGTTACTAAAGGGGTTTCATAGTTAAATTTGAGAAGAACAGAATTAAAACTGTTAAACTGCTTTTTGTGTTTGGTATGGATTTTACTGTGCTATTATGCATATATTATGCATATGCATATGTGCTAACATAATAAGACATTTTTGTAGATCTCAGAAAATCATACTTTGGGACAATATACTTAACATTTATCTCTAGTAATGTTAGTAAATATGAGGATTAACCCAAGTTAATTTACTGAGTTACCTCTAACCCAATGGTTCTCAATGTTATTCATGAGAATCTTCTGTGAGGCTTTATTAAAAATGCCTGGAATACATCCAGATCTATTGAAGAGAAGCAATGGGGTAAGGTCTTTAAATGTATAATTTTAGTGAGTTTGATGAAGGATGCTCAAGTTACCTCCTGTTTAAGAAACACTGCTCTGGATATTGTTGTTACTTTTCTCTCCAAGATTCATCTTCATTTATATCTCTATATCTACCTAATCTTGTTGTTTACATGTTGTAACTCTTGTCTTCCCTTACAAGCCAGATTCAGATGGCAAGGAAGTCTTGAATAAAAGCTTATAATAAATAAGAGAAAATTTGTAAAATTAGATGCTCCAGCAGAGTTTATATCAATCCATAAAAGTTGAAGCTATAATAAGGGCATTAAATACAAAATAATAATAACATGAAAATAAAATATAGTTCTTTAACAAATCAAACACCTTCCTCTTTCAAAATCCAACTTAAGACTTCCAGTTTTCAGTTCTGCATGTAAATATCCTGGAAGTTGCCACTCCATTCTATCAACTAGTGAAAAGTTGAATAGATTGAAAAAAATCAAGAACTCTTCTTGAATTCATAAAAGAGGTAAGGACACAGAGCAAACTTCTACATCTAAAATGGGGAGAAAGACAGGTGACTACAGGGAGTCACAGCTTACCAGAGCAGAAACTCATGAGTGGAAATCACTTCAGCAGCCAGTTCTAGATTAGGAAAACTTGAACTGTAATAGATGAGTTGCTGGAGGCTCGGTGTGGAGAGTAGGAGAATTAAAAACTCCATGAAAACTCAGTTATTGTGGGGGTCCCTGCACATTTGTGAGTTTTACCTACAGAAGCTCAAGCAGGTTTTCACAGTAAATAGAGAAAAATTCCCTTGTACTTTCAGCAGTAGAAGGGGCAAAGGAACTATTTTGAAATATGGCAGAGCACCCATCTTCTTAACAAGACCTGCCCTCAGGAGAAAATATTTAACCAGGGCCTAATCTCCTGGTGTTTTATCAGAGCCTAACAGACTCAGAGGAAGGGAGAATACGCAACTCCAGCCAGTTTTAGACATCCTGTCTCACCTAAGGGAGGTGGGAGAGACTAGAAAATACTTGTGAATTTCACAGTCCAGCAGCTATGATTAGATCTCAATAAAAGACTGAAACTCAATCATAGGTTCAGCAAGTACTTTCCCTCCCCTACCAAACACTTTAGCACCATATTACTAAAGGTCTATTTATAGCAGTTCTTTTTGCCTGGTATATCATATACAGCTACCAAGTAAAAATCACAAGGCATACTAAGAAACAAAAAACACAATTTGAAGAGAGAGAACCAGTCTTGGCAGGGATGTTGAAATGATCAAACCAGTATTTAAAACAACTATAATTAATATGTTAAGAGGTCTAATACACAGCACAGACAGCACGCAAGAACAGATGGTCAATGTAAGCAAGAAATGAAAATTCGAGGAAAGACCCAAAACAAATGCCACAGATCAAAAACACTAATGGAAATGAAGAATGCTTTTGATGGGCTCATTATTTGTGTGAACATGGTTGAGGGAAGAATTTCTGAGCTTGAGGATATATCAATAGAAACCTTGAAATGGAAAAACAAAGAGAACAAAGATGGGGAATAGAACAAAATATCCAAAGACCATGAGAAAACTACAAAAGGTGCAACATATGAATAATGAGAATATCAGAAGGAGAAAAAAAAAAGAGCAAGGAACAGAAACCATATTTAAAATAATGATTAAAAAATTTCTTCCAAGGTAATGTCAGATTACAGATCTTGAAGGCTCAGAGGATGTCAAGCAAAGTAAATGCAAAAACCACAAAATGAAACAAAAACCTACACACAAGCATATTGTTTTCAAACTACAGATAGAAAATAAAGAAAAACCTTGAAAGAAGCCAGAGGATAAAAGACCTTATCTATGGAAGGTTGAAGATGAGAATCATATCTGACTTCTCCTCAGAAACTATGCAGGCAAGAAGACAATGGAATGAAATAGTTAAAGTGTTGACACAGACACAAACATCAGTCTAGAATGCTGTACTGTGAAATTATCCTTCAAAGGAAAAAGATAAATAATGATGTCTCACATGAAAAAGGTTTGAGGAAATTTGTTGCTAGTAGACTGGTCTTAGAAGACTTGTTAAAACAAGTTCTTTAGAGACAAGGAAAATGAGACAGATCAGAAAGTAAGATTTACAAAAAGAAAGAAACACTAAAGGGATAAATGAAAGTAAAATAAAAACTTTTCTTTTTCTTATTCTTTGTTGATCTAACAGATAGTTTTTTTAAAATTATAATAATAGTAATGTATTTGATATGCACACATTTATATCTTCTCTGTGTACATATAGTTACATATGCTTATATATAATAAAATAAATGACAGAAATTATAAGAGGAATACATGGGGAAATTAGGATTATTTTGTTATTATATAGTACTCACACAACCTGTGAAGTTATATGGTGTTATCTGAAAGTGAATTTAGATTAGTTGCAAATGTGTATTGTGAAATCTAGGGAAGTCATTTTCTAATTAAAACAGGAAGTATAACTGATATGCTAAGAAAGGAGAGAAAATAGAATACTAAATGCTCACTTAAACCCACAAAGTGCTCACACCCATAATCCCAATACTTTGGGAGACTGAGGCAAGAGGATTGCTTGAGGCTTTGAGCTTGAAAACAGCCTGATCAACATAATGAGACCCCACCTCTACAAAAAAAAAAAAAATAGCTTGACATGGTGATATGTCTGAAAACACACATACACATACACACACACGCACACACACACACGACAGAAGAAGAATGGAAGGCAAAAATAGGAACAAAGAACAAGAGCAACCAATAGAAAACAGTAAGAAATATGATAGATATTAGTCCAACCATGTCAATAATCACTTTGAATGTCAACAGTCTAAATGCACCAATTAAAAGACAGATACCGTTAAGTGAATGAAAAGCAAGACCCAACTATAAGTTGCCTGTAACATAAACCCACTTTAAGTATACAGACATACTTAGTTTAAAAGCAAATACATTAAGAAAAATATACCATACTAATACTAATCAAAAGAAAGTAGAATTACTATATTAATTTCAAACAAAGCAGACTTCACAGCAAGAGAAGTTATCAGAGATAAAGAAGGGCATTACATAATAATAAAGAAGTTGGTGTCCAAGAATACATAACAATATTTAACATGTATGCTCCTAACAACAGAGCATCAAACTATCTGACAGAAAAACTGATAGAACTGTATGGGAAAGATAAATCCACTATTACAGTCAAAGGGTTCAACACTCAATTTATCAGAAATGGACACATACAGCAGGCAAAAAATTTGAAAGGGTATAGTTGAACTCAACAACACCATCAATCAACTGGATATTATTGACATTAATAAGCTACTCAATTCAATAGCAACATAATGCACATTTTATTCAAGCTTACATGGAATGTTCATCAAGACAGACCATATTTTGTGCAGTAAAACACATCATAACATATTTAAAAGGATAGAAATAACACAATGTCTGGTCTCAGACCACAATAGAATTACATTAGAAATCAATAACAGAAAGATAACTGGAAAGTTTCAAAAGTTGTAGAGACTAAGTAACATACTTCTAAGTAACACATGAATCACATAAGAAATTTCAAAAACAACTTTTAAATATTACTAAATGAAAATGAAAACAACTTACCAACTTTTGGGGATGGAGCAAAACCAGTGCTAAGAGAGAAAATTATAGCATTGAAAGAATATATTAAAAAAAAACAAAAATCTAAACATCAGTAATCTAAGTTTCAACCTCAGGAAGCTAGAGAGAAAAAGAGAGAGCAAATTAAACCCAAAATAAGCACAAGGAAAAAAAGAATTAGATCAGAAGTCAATAAATTTGAAATCAGAAAATCAGTGGGGAAAAATTAACAAAACTGAAAGTTAATTCTTTGAAAAGAACTATATAATTAATTAAACTTTAGCCAGGCTAACTAGAAACAAAGAGAGAGAACACAATTATTAAAATCAGTAATGAAAGAGGGGCAACATTATAGATCCCATGGACACTAAACAGATAATCAAGAAATACTATGAATAAGTCTGTGTCTACAAATTTGATCACCTAGATGAAATAGACCAATTCCTGAAAGATACAATTTGCCCAAAACTCACATAAGAAAAAATAGCCAATCTGAATAAAATTATATCTATTAAAGAATTTGAATCAATAATTCATAAAGTTTCAAAACAGAAACCACCAGACTTAGATGGGTTCACTTGTAAATTCTACCAAACATTTAAGGAAGAAATTTACCAATTCTTGGTCGTCTCTTTCAGAAGGTAAGAGTAGAGGGAAGGCTGGGTGCTGTGGCTTAAGCCTGTAATCCCAGAAATTTGGGAGGCTGAGGAGGGCAGATCACTTGACATCAGGAGTTTGAGACCAGCCTGGCTAACATGGTGAAACCCCATCTTTACTAATACTAAAAATATAAAAATTAGCTGGGCAGGATGACACACGCCTGTGGGAGGGGAGTGATAGGTGGAGGTTGCAGTGAGCTAAGATTGTGCCACTGCACTCCGGCCTGGGCAACAGAGCAAGAATCTGTTTCAAGAGAAAGAGAGAGAGAGAGAGAGAGACACGCACACACACACACACACACACAGAGAGAGAGAGAGAGAGAGAGGGAGAATTCTTTCTAACTTTCTCATTCTGTAGGGCTAGCATTACCTTAATACCAAAAAAAAAAGTCAAAGATTTATAAGAAAATCACAGACCAACATCTCTCATGAACAAAGATGCAAAAATCCCCAACAAAATATTAGCAAATCAAATCCAACAATGTGTTAAAGGAATTATGCACCATAACAAAGAGGGATTTATACCAGTTATGCAAGGCTGGTCCAACATTTGAAATCAATTAATGTAATCCATCATATCAACAGACTAAAGAGGAAAAAATGCATAATTGTATCAATAGATGCAGAAGATGTATTTGACAAAATCCAACATCCATTCATGATTTAAAAAAACTCTTAATAAACTATTTCTAATTTAAATTATTATTTTTAAAATATGTTTATTTTAACTTTGCTGAATAAATACATTTCTGTTTTGATTCCTTTTAAGCTGTGACCATTCACAAAGTCAACAGAAAAGCCTATTCTAGTTTATCAGTTTATTTATAGTTGAAGACTGTAGACTACATTAATGGCAACTATACTTTGAAAAAGACAATTATTTTCACTGGTAGTAGAAAAATCTGTTTTGATTATACCTTTTGTCAACTGGTTAATCATATTTTAAGAATGTACCAATTCACTGTTAATAAGTCTTTGCTTGTGGTACATGGGGGATGCTCAAATAGGTGTTGTAATTTCATGGTCATGAGACTTAAATAAACAATATACAAAAATATTACGTGTATTTGCTGTAAAAATGAAACCTAACTATCAAAGGACTTAAATTGTAAAATGATATGCTTCCATGGCTGCTTTCCTCTCTGACATTTGGCATGTAAACTTATTGTTTCTTCCAAAATATTTGATTAGAGCAAAACAGCATTTACTTAATTAGAACCAGTCGTGTCAATACAACCCTTAAAAAATGCTAGAATATTGTTGTTGTGAATACTGAATCAAAATGGAACAAAATGCAAATACTTCCAGAAAGTTAATATCAAAATAATGTCCTTCATAGTATTCATTATAATGTATTTTACTTGTTCTATTAAATTCCCATTATCTTAAATATTAAAAATTGCCTTAGTCTGATTTCCAGAATCTGTATGGAACTTAAATCAAAAATCAAAAAACAACCCCATTTAAAAATGGACAAAGGACGTGACCTCTCAAAAGAAGACATAAAAGTAGCCAACAAACATGTTTTTAAAAATACTCAGCTTCACTAAGAATCAGAGAAATGCAAATTAAAACCACAATGAAATACCATCTCGCACTAGTCAGAATGGTTATTATTAAAAAGTCAAAAATAACAGATGCTGGTTAGGCTCCAGATAAAAGGGAATGCTTATACACTGTTGGTGGGAATGTAAATTAGTTCAGCCACGGTGGAAACAGTTTGGAGATTTCTCAGAGAATTTATTTTATTTTATTTTATTTTATTTTTTATTATACTTTAAGTTCTAGGGTACATGTGCACAACATGCAGGTTTGTTACATATGTATACATGTGCCATGTTCTCAGAGAATTTAAAACAGACCTACCATTTGACCCAGAAATGCTACCATTGGATATATACTCAAATAAAAATAAATTATTATACCAAAAAAAAGACACATGCAATCATATGTTCATCGCCACACTATTCACTATAGCAAAGTCATGGAATCAATCTAGGTACCCATCGATGGTGGGTTAGATAAAGAAAACATGGTACATATACACTGTGGAATACTACACAGCCATAAAGAATGAAATTTTATTTTTTGCAACAACATGGATGGAGCTGGAGGTCGTAATAATAAGTGAACTAATGAAGAAGCAGAAAACGAAATAAATACATGTTTTTATGTTTATGTGGGTGCTAAATATTGAGCACACATGGACATGAACCTGGGAACAATAGACAGTCTGGGCTACTAGAGGAGGGAGAAAGGGAGTAGGGCATTGGTTGAAAACCTATCTATTGGTTACTATGTTCACTACCTGGGTGTAATATGCCCACGTAACAAAACTGAGCATATATCTCCTTATCTAAAACAAAAGTTTAAAAAAAAATGTCTTTGGGATAAGCCTTCAAGACCAGTTTACAAATCACTTGAGAAACGCAGCTTTGATATTAAGATAAGAGTAGCCACCTTTAATGTTTATTGTATATTATGGAAATTGGCAATAAATGTAGCTATGTTGGTAAAATAAACTTTAAGTTGAAAAATATTAGAGGTAAGACCTAAAAAGAAGGGATAATATGAACTTGTCTAAGGCTGAGTACCCTTACTGATTGACTTGCTTGGGATTTTTTTTAATATTTTTTTAAATATCTTTTTAGCTGAATTTTTCATTGAATTTTAGTTTTATAATATATATTTTGAACTCAAGAGTAATTACACTTTTATCCATCTTTAATACAATATTTCTTTCTCTAAGAAGCAGAACAATTTCAGAATAATAACTTTCAGTGAAATCAATCAGTTGATAAAAATGGCAGGTTCACACCTCTGGTAGGAGTACAGTGTTGATGAAGACAAGTTCACAGTTTTGATCCCTAAGTGGGCCAATTTACATTGCTACAGGCAGTCCCTCAGACCCAGGCCTGACATCCTGAAAATGGGAGCCATCAGTCATAAGGAAAAAGTAGAGGTGAAGTAGAGCTAACTTATCCCTACTGTGGGAGAGCAATTCCAAATAAAAACCAGCTAAATGTTATGCCATGGAATTTTTCTTTTTCTTTTTCTTTTTCTTTTCTTTCTTTTTTTTTTTTTACATTTCCTTTTACTAATTTTATTTTATTTTCTTTGTTACTTTTCTTTTTTTTTTAATTACACTTTAAGTTTTAGGGTACATGTGCACAACGTGTAGGTTTGTTACATATGTATACTTGTGCCATGTTGGTTTGCTGCACCCATCAGCTCATCAGCACCCATCAACTCGTCATTTACATCAGGTATAACTCCAAATGCCATCCTTCCCCCCTCCCC
>NW_012118265.1:375667-403141 GCF_000951035.1 Colobus angolensis palliatus
ACTGCTTTAAATGTGTCCCAGAGATTCTGGTATGTTGTATCTTTGTTCTCACTGGTTTCAAAGAACATCTTTATTTCTGCCTTCATTTCGTTATGGACCCAGTAGTCATTCAGGAGCAGGTAGTTCAGTTTCCATGTAGTTGAGCAGTTTTGATTGAGTTTCTTTGTCCTGAGTTCTAGTTTGATTGCACCATGGTCTGAGAAACAATTTGTTATAATTTCTGTTCTTTTACATTTGCTGAAGAGTGCTTTACTTCCAATTATGTGGTCAATTTTGGAATAAGTGTGATGTGATGCTGAGAACAATGTATATTCTGTTGATTTGGGTTGGAGAGTTCTGTAGATGTCTATTAGGTCCGCTTGGTGCAGAGATGAGTTCAATTCCTGGATATCCTTGTTAACTTTCTGTCTCGTTGATCTGTCTAATGTTGAGAGTGGGGTGTTGAAGTCTCCCATTATTATTGTGTGGGAGTCTAAGTCTCTTTGTTAGTCTCTAAGGACTTGCTTTGTGAATTTTTGTGCTCCTGTATTGGGTGCATATATATTTAGGATAGTTAGCTCTTCCTGATGAATTGATCCCTTTACCATTATGTAATGGCCTTCTTTGTCTCTTTTGATCTTTGATGGTTTAAAGTCTGTTTTATCAGAGACTAGGATTGCAACCCCTGCTTTTTTTTGTTCTCCATTTGCTTAGTAGATCTTCCTCCATCTCTTTATTTTGAGCCTATGTGTGTCTTTGCATGTGCGATAGGTCTCCAGAATACAGCAAACTGATGGGTCTTGACTCTTTATCCAATTTGCCAGTGGCATTTTTCTTGTAAATAAAAGAGGGAAATTGGCTGGGCTTGGTGGGTAAGCCTGTAATCCCAACACTTTGGGATGCTGAGGCAGGAGGATTGCTTGAGTCTGCAAGGTCAAGGCTGCAGTGAATCCTGAATGTGCTACTGCACTCCAGCCTGAGCAACAGAGTAAGACTCTCTCAAAAAAAAAAACAAACAAAAAAATTAAAGGGAACTTTCTTCCAAATTTCATCATTGGCCCTGCTCAGAATGTAAATCTGATCTCTAGAAATGTAGTTTAAGATTAAGTATGACAACAATTACTGAACTAGTAATCAATTATTAGGTTGATGTGGGGAGACACCAAAATAGTGTATGAATTTATTTATAATATATTCTTTACCAGCTTCATATAAAGATTGGCTGCTGCTCAAAAAGAAAATGTAGCTAATAGCTACAAAAGTATAGTAATAGATTGGATAGAACAAAAACCATCAAAGCACTGTGTGTCAAAGTTTTATTTCACTCATTAATGAGGGAACTAGCAAGATAACAAAGGTTGTTCCAAAGGTAGCTCCAAACAGCATTTGAGAAACAAACTTTTAATCAGTAGGAAAAAAACGTGAAATAAAGTGCCAAATTAGATACAAAGTTGGTAAGAAAATTATTACAGGAAAACAAAACCATCACACCTTACCCAGTTTTACAGAACTATAAAAAATGCCCTTAATCTATTTTGTAAACAAAGCCATAGTCTGTTAGAGAATATTAGAAACATCTGGGAAGTTTTTAAAGCTGTCATTAAGTAGGTCTTACCTCTGATATTCTGATTTAGTTGGAAACAGGTGAGGTCCGAGTGGAAGACGGTTTCAAACCTCCGCAGGTGATTTTAAGATGCAAGCAAGTTTGAGAACCACTGCATTAGAGAGAGACACGGACTTTTACATGGGTTTTCAAAATTTGCCCTAGCATTTTGCTACTCAAAATGTGGCTCATGATTCAGGAGCATCGATATCACCCGAGACTGTTTAAAATTGAGTATCTGGGGCAGACACTGAATCAGATGCACTGAATCAGAATCTACAGTTTGAAAATATTTCCAGATGATTCAGGAGCACATTAAACTTTCAGAGGCACTTCTGTAACATGATATTGAAATGACTGCAATCATCTTTTTGCCTCATTTCCAAGTTTTAGGAAACTTTTCCTAGGATAACACCAACATGAAACTGCCACCATACTGAAACATTCAAAATTTTTAAAATTGGTAAATATCGCTAATAGGACCTCAGGCAGCACTTTAAAGATAGGCATGTTTGTGGTCAAGGGAGTCAGCTGTAAGCTGGAAAGTCCGAATTAAATCAGGCGATGGTCCCACTTCCAAGCATTCTCAGCTACCAGTGGAACCTGGGACAGTCGGACTAGAAATATTTAAGATAAATAGATAGTTGCTTAAGGGAGCCTAAAGTTAAGATCATGTTTTATGTAGCCATCAATCACCTTTACTAAGGGCTGCTGGGGACTTGGGACAGGCAGGTTCCACAGGTGTCCATTGTTTGAATGGCTAATTAGGGAAAGGTAAAACATTTTCAATGAAAGTGTTTTAAGCCACTTACCCAGCATCGAACTGTTAAAATTTTGATGGTCAATGTGTAAATGTAGACTTAGTTTTAACTCCATTCTGTAAAAGCCTGGAAGGAAATTCACTGCCTTTTGACTATTAAAATTAGGGGCATAGTAATTAGGCAACAGTACCTTCTGTATGATTATTGACACTCATATTCTCTTTTCTTTAGATAACTCAAGAAGAGAAACATTTTCCAGAGATTGTTCAACGACTCAAGGTACTTACACATAATCAATAGGGAATGGGTCAAGTAAAGGGGTCCTTCTAGTTGCCAATTATTGAATTTGTCTTAATAAGAGGAATGTGACAAAAGAGAAAGCATGAACTTTCTGAGGAAATGTTCCCTTTGTATGGCAGAAGCTTCTCTGCTGTTGAAAATGGATGCATTATGCTAAGAATTCACACTACAAACATGTTTAATTCATTCATTTAATTCAAAAATGTTAAATTTATTGATGCTTGTTATAATGGCAGACACTCTGGTAGCTACTAGACATACAATATTAAGTGATACCATATAGTCACTGCTCTCATAGGGCTTACATTCCAATGAGATAGACAGACTGTAGACTAATAGCAATAGCAACATGAACAATAAAAATTAATTAAAAGTTTATAAAAGTGCTGAGAAAGCAAAAAGAGCTTGTCATAGTAGAGAACACTGCAGCAGGGACTACTTCAGTAGGGTATTCAGAGCTTCTCCCATTCTAACTAAGACACTGTGCCTGAAAACATAGCAACCTGCCCCCCTCACAGCTCAACTGAGACCCAATATTTCCTCTCAGAAACATCATTTCCAACTCTTTAAAATCGAAGCGACGTTTACCATTCTTTGGTCCGACCCCACCCTGGAGATATGTTTCTAATTTTACAGATGCTGATTTAGTATTATATCAGCAGATTTAGCGTCACCCCGGAGGACAGGTCCTATACCAGATTTTTTAGTCAGTCGGTTATAAACTCCACTCTGCTGATATGCAAATAATTTCAAGCCTGCTATTTCAGCATTTTAGTATATTCTCCTACCCACACCAGTCACTTTATAGACGGTTTCTCAACAGTTGCACTATTGACATTCTGGGTCAGAAAAGTTTTTATGGAGATGAGGGTTGTCCTGAGCCCTGCAGGATATTCAGCAGCATCCGTGACCTCTACCCACTTGATGCCAGTAGCACTGTCCCCTCCATGAGTTATGACAACCAAATATGTCTTGACATTGCCAAATGTCCCCTGGGTTAGGAGTCAAAATCTGCTCCCCCACCCCTATTGAGAACCACTGAATTAATACTTTTGCTACTCTGTTGCTAGGTAGAAATACTGATTTAATTAGAGATTTAAACTACTCAAGACAGGTTCTCTCTGAGTTTTATATAGATCACAGAGTTTAAGGTCTCATGATAATACTGAAAAATCTTTTGTTACTTATTAAAACCAGAACCTCATTGCAACAGCTAAATTTAAACATTGAAAAATTAAAATGCATCAGAGTCTTGCCTCAAGTGTTTAAATAAACACAGCTGAAGGTGCTTTAGGAGCACTTCTCCAGGACACATGCTGGACACCGAGACAGATAAGCATCTTGACCACTGGATTTTCCTCTGTTGCTGAAATCTCTGCCATTGCAACAAGAGAACACTCTGTGCAGCTCACCACCTGTCAGTGACGAGGATTATTCTGCTATCCTTATTACATAATTTCCAGGTTTTCCACACTTTTGATTCCAAACAGATGAAGCTGGAAGAAAAAGAAAAAAGAAAAGAAGGAAGTTGTAAGATGGATGCAATTGAATGAAGCATAGACTGAGATTACTCCTGTTAGGGACGTAACTTCTCACATAGAGAAGTAGAGAAAGCTCCTTCCCATGCTTGCTTGAGTCAAGTCAAGAGTTTATTAAATTAATTTGTATATAATGCTTAATTTAGTAATGAATAACCTTTTCACAAACTGTTTCATTAGCACTTATCAATTTGTGACTTCTCCTTACTGCCATAGTAAAATCTTCAAAAACTTACTCTTAGAATATTTTGACAAGTTGTTAGATCACAGATTTACAGTAAAGAGTATAGTGAATATTTAAAATTATGAAATTCTCAGAGCAATTTTTAAAGAAAACAACTATTTTCTGTTTAAAAATAATTTGCCTGGGAGTATAAGGTAGTATAACTATTTTTCAGAACTGTTTGGCTGTGTCTTACAAAGTTAGATTACATATACATATGGTCAAATAAAATGAAAACATATATCCCAAAAAGACTTGTACAAAAATATCCATGGCAGTCTTATTTGTAATAGCATAAAACTGGAAACAATTCAAATGTCCATCATCAGGGGAAGGATATGCTATCATTTTGTATACATAAAGTGGAATACTTACCTCTCAATACAAAGGAAAAACTACTGATGTATGCAGTGTGATGTAATCATATACACTGCAGAAATAATTCTAATAAAAAGCAAAACAAAGTCATTTATATAAAACTCTTGGCAGGCAAAACTAATCTATGATGATTGAAGTCAAAAAATAATTATATGTAGATGAGGGTGGGAAATTAACTACAATGGGACAGATGAGACTTTTATGGGGTCATGAAAATATTTCATATCTTATTTTTAAAGAGTCACATGAGTTTATATAATTGTCAAAACTCATAAGATTGAACAACTAAAAATTGTGCTTTATTGCATGTAAATTATAAATTATAAAACAATATAAAATGTATTACCTACTTATATTGGAAAATACAAAAAGAATAGACAAAATCATAATTTCATCACCTGAAGATTATTGTCAAGCTGTTTGAGAATATCTTTTTGTTTATTTTAATTATTTTTTCAGATTTCCTGAACCTTTAAACATAGAATTATCCCAAGGCTCAGTCCCTGAATGTTCTTTCTTTTCTATTTGTACTGACTCTTTTTGTGATCTCATCTTGTCCGATGGCTTTTAATGTTATCTTTACAGTAATGGTTTCACAGTTCTTTTCTATCTACTTGACACTCATGTAAATGTCTAATCAATATCTCCAACTTTATCTAACAATGAGACCATCAATTTTCCACCAAATCAACTCTTATCTCATAGTTTTTCCATTTCAGTGAAAGAAGCTGATTCTTCCAGTGGCACAAGTCTAAACCCCAAGTTCATGCTTTACTCCTCCCTTTCTCTAATTCACATATGCAGGAATCCAACCATTTTTCACTCCTTCAAATGCTACCACTCTATTTCGAGACACCAGTAGTTCCACTCTGGATTATTACATGGCTAACTAGTTGTATTAGGTTGTTCTTTGAATTGCTATGAAGAAATACCTGAGACTGGATAATTTATAAGTAAAAGAATTTTAATTGACTCATGGTTCTGAAGGATGCAGAAAGCATGGCACCAGCATCTGCTTGTCTCCTGGTGAAGCCCTCAGGTAGCAGGCACATCACATGGCAAGAGCAGGAACAAGGTTGGAGGGAGGTGTCACACACTTTTAAACAAACAGATCTCATGAGAACTCACTATCATGAGGACAGCACCAAGACATGAGGGATCCACTCCCATGATTCAAACGCCTTCCACAAGTCCCTACATCCAACATTTCAACATGAGAATTGGGCAGGAGAAACACCCAAACCTCTAGTCTCCCTGCTTCCACCCTTTATCCTCTACAGTCTGTTTCCACACAGCAGGCAAAATGAACCTATGAAAACTAAGTCAAATCAAGTTACTTCACTGCTGAAAATCTTTTAATGGCCTCTGTCTCATTCAGAGTACAATGATGTGAAGGCCTTATGAGATTTTCCTGACTCAACTTCCTCCACTTACCTCTTCATTCTCATCTACTTGTACTGTCGTACCTTCGTCCTTAATCCTCTCCAGCTACAGCCCATCTTCTTGTCCCTTGAAGACACCAGGTATGCAAACACTTCAGGGCCTGCTGCATCTGTCCAAGAAATCTTCCCCAAGATGTCTGCATTACTCACCACTTCATTTCCTTTAGATCTTACTTAAATGCCATCTTCTCTGTGAGGCCTTTTCTGGTCACTATATCTAAAATTGCAAGCTCTCTTCATCCAACATCCTCAACACCTAGAATGACCATATTATTTATGCATCAATGTAAGTGACTTAGCAATGTTCTTTGGATTTGCATTATCAAATCCCCTACTTTCTCTCCATTTATGGAGTTGAACTAAAAAGGGAGTTAGTGAGATACATAATAATTAAGGCAAAAGAATGTGTATTCTCTGTAAACAAATCTCAATGTGGGCTTTTAAGTTTTAAAAAAATAAGTGGCAGAAAAGGAAGTTGACTAAAAAACAAAAACCTGGAAATTTACACAGGTTTAGGAGGCTGTTAAGCTTCTCTATCAAAGAAGCTTGTTATTACCTAATTGTGAGGAAAATATGAAATATTTACTAAGTAAATAGTTATTGCTTATCTATTAATTAGAAGTCAAAGAATTGGGAAATAATATGAAAGAGACTTTATGACAAGATGGTGAGGGAAGGAGCAAAAGAACCTAAACCATGCCTGGTCCTGCCATCATTTCTCCTGTGTCCTAAAATGGTGTGTCTCCGATTCACCCAGCTTGCTCCCACCACAGCACTTGCACACCAGGGAACGTTGTTATTTTATCTATAAGGATTAAGTATGGGAATGCCTAATTCTTCTACTTTAGTATTACTACCAGTAGTAAAGACATTCAAAATTCATTCACAGAAAAAATGGAAAACATAAATCACAATGAGGTAAATAAAGGCAAACAACAGAGAAACAGGAAGGTAATTTCGTGAAATGGAAAGCACAGTGTTGACACAAAAAAAGAATTCTAATAACATTTTTATGATAATAACTCTTTATTTTTCATATAGGATGCAGGTAACCATCAGAGAATATATTGCTTTTTAAAAATATACAGAACTGAAAAAAAAAAAAAACATTTTATCATGGTGCCTTACTTACATAGAAAACTAATGAACATCTTCAGGCACTAAGACTAGGAAATGAAATGAATTAATGCTATTTGTTGATACACTCAGCATTATTATTATAGGCTATACTTACCTGAGAACAGAATTACGATCATTCTGACAGCACTGGGCAATTCTAAAATGTAGGTCTAGTGACAAGTATGTACAACCAGCAAGCAAGGAACGGATGCCATGTCCTTTTCTGAAGGGACAGACTGATTTGGAACCTGGCTCTGTAGATTTTAAGAATTGGTATCGCCATCTTAACAGCCTAATATTGAATTTCCCTCACTGGGTATGTTGGCAACCAGCAAAAGTGAGAATTCCTGTAACATGAGCTAAATAGGTCTAGGATTAAAAATGAGAACACTATCCATATGACAGAATTGCTTCTTCACAACTGGAAACAACTGTTGCCCAGTTCGCACATGTTGTCCTGCAAAAACCACTCACCTGATGAATTTTCTCTTATTGAATTACATTCCACTACATATTATTTATCAATTAAGTATTGCTTAAGTATTCATGAATGCATCCTGTGATGGCTAATACTGTGTGTCAACTTGATTGGATTGAAGGACGCAAAGTATTGATCCTGGGTGTGTCTGTGAGGGTGTTGCCAAAGGAGATTAACATTTGAGTCTGTGGTCTGGGAAAGGCAGACCCACCCTTAAGCTGGGTAGGCACCATCTAATCAGCTGCCATCACAGCTAGAATATAAAGCAGGCAGAAAAATGTGAAAAGAGAACATTGGCCTAGCCTCCCAGCCTACATCTTTCTCCCGTGCTGGATGCTTCCTGACCTCGAACATCAGATTCCCAGTTCTTCAGTTTTGGGACTCGAACTGGCTCTCTTGACTCCTCAGCTTGCAGATGGCCTGTTTTGTGACCTTGTGATCATGTGAGTTCATACTGAATAAACTTACTTTTCTTTTATGTATACATACACTATATAAATATATAGTGTATCTATCTATATATATAGGTGTATACATATAGATATAGATATAATACTATCTATCTATCTATATATATATATCCTATTGGTTCTGTCCCTCTAGAGAACCCTAATATACATCCTTTCTTCTCAGTTTTCTCTATTACATCTTTCAGTGTGTGCACATTATGTATATAAATGTTTCAAGTCCCACCATGTCTTATCTGCCCTAATACAGTAGCCTTCTTGTAGTGTCATTTTGTCATTCTACTTGCTCCTCTTGCCAGTGTATCACCAAAATGAACTTTCTAAAAGGCAATTCAGATCTTGTTACTCCCCCACTGAAATTCTTCTGAAGCCCTTCTACAACCTTGGGGCTAAAGTCAACAAGTCCTTACCTTACCCTTAAAATCCTCAGCAATGTTTGTCTTTGCTAGTTTTCCAGCATTTTCTAGTCTTCTCTACTCGTTCATGAAGATTTATGTTTTGGCCACTTTGACAGAAGCCTCTGCAGGATATGGAGAGAGTACATACAAGGCAGGCAGAAAGGAAGCTTTCTGGAGGGTAGAGAGGAAGAGGGAGATGATGTTTCCCAAACAAGAGAGCAGAGTGAACAGAGGCAGATGCAGGAGTCACAAGGCCTGGTAATGAATCAGGATGTGGTTCAATAGAGCTGAGGCGAAGGCTTATAATACAATATGTTGGTGATAGGATGAGAAGACCCTGAGTTAAGGAAAGAGGTTGAAGGATAAAATCCTGGAAATCTTTTTATGCCAAGGTAAGGAATTTGATTGAATTATGGAGAGGCCATTATCATTCTACTAAAAACACTGCAGATTCGTTAAGAGAAGAGATGGCAAAACCACAAGAGTTAACAAAGTCTTCCCTGAAAATCAATCTTTTTGTGTTTGATTACAGTTATATTAAGGTTGATAATTATAAAGCATCATATGTGTGGCCTCCCTTCTACCTTTTAGCCTGCTATAATAAATTATCACAGGGCCAAATTAATGTTTTAAAAACATAAATCAGATCATATCACTTCCTTGCTTAAATGCTTTCATGGCTTCCTAGAGCATTTAGAATAAAATGGAAAATCCTTACCCAGTCTTCAAAAGTCCTAAATGATCTGGCCCCTGACTACCACTCCAACCCTGCATCTAGCCTTCCCCATCATGCTTATGATGACACTTCAGCCACAGGAGACTCACTTCTGTTACTCAATAATGCACACATCCATCCTTCTATAGGGATTTTGCACTTGTTCTTTCTTTCTGAAGTTCTTATTACTTGATCTTTTTTTATCAAGACTCCTGCTTGTTATTCAGATTTCAGCTCAGCTGTCATCCTCTCATAGTTACCTTATTTGTGTTCTTGTTTATTATCTGTCTGTCTCTCGTGATAGAATATAAATTCCTTGAAAAGGGAGATATTCTCTATTTTATTT
The DNA here is from genome assembly GCF_000951035.1 of Colobus angolensis palliatus. Classification (NCBI taxonomy): domain Eukaryota; kingdom Metazoa; phylum Chordata; class Mammalia; order Primates; family Cercopithecidae; genus Colobus; species Colobus angolensis. The sequence continues at coordinate 385,415 of NW_012118265.1, forward strand.
ATAGCTTAAATGCTGGTACTCAGAAAAATTCATGGCACTTAAGATGTACTCAACAAATATGTGTTGAATGAATGAAAGAGAAGCAAAAATTTCTGTTTTATAAAAGTAAAAAAAAATTAACGTAGCTGTTACTTTGTGTTTTATATATAGTTGTATGTCATAAATATGTTCATGTATGTGTATTTTGTACTTCTTTGTAGTGAATTAGAAAAAATGAAAAAAAAAAAACATGGCAGTCATAAATAAATAAATAAATAAATAAATAAAATGTGAAAGAACACCGACAGTCAAAGAAACAAACTAGAAAAATGTAGGTGGCCATGCATTAGTAATATTTAACCTGTGAAGTTTGTCTCTTCCTATTCTTGCAAATGAAATAGTTGTAAGGAGAATAAAATAAGGAGCAGAAAGAACTCATCCTTGATCCCATCTGGAGAGCTTGTACAAAGACAGACTTAGAAGAAAGGACAAGAAAACATGCTAGGGTCACAGAAGGAAACTGAGTTGAAAGGAAGGAAAAATAATCTGCATTCCGAATCATTTGGAACAGAGAAGGGAGACATTATCTGAAGACCATGTTCACCAGAAGCGAAAAGGCTGAAAAAGAAATTGACATCTGTGAAAGGCTCATGCACCCCAGATCTGAGGGGGCAGATGAAGATTGTTTATGTAGCCCAAGAAGATGTTGGGAGAAGGAAGGAACAGGCTCACATGGAAACATATGCTCTCCGAAGCGACTTGAAAAATAAAGCATGCAGCCGAGAGAGAAACATCTGTGTTGCACACGGGCAGACCACCAGTAGTGAAGCAGACTGAGGGTAGAAGGGAAAGACGTACACAAACAAGATTGGACGTTATGTCTTATCAAAATGACATGTAAAGGCACTGGGTCTGCATCTCATTCTCTGGTGAGTTAATGGGAACTCAGCCATCTGGGGAAATCAACGATGAGCAAATTAGCTGCTTTAGTGTTTTCATAGTTTTGCAGAAATGCCAAAGTGTTTACAAGTTTCTTCAGGGCTTTTTATTCCTGCTGGAAAAAATTCTCTAGAGTACAGATTATTTATAGTTTTTGAGAAACATATTGTAGAGCTCTTATTCCAAATCTACTGCAATAATAGAAGCAGCTGGATTTCTCATCCTTTGACCACATTTCAGTATATAATAGCTTTAGAAAAAATTATTTCACAATAGTCAATGATTGTAGGAATTTCGTACAGAATTAACCAGATATCAGTTTCCATTAGGTATTGAGAATGTGAAATATTTATTTTATTGATGTGTACTGAATTTTTAAAACTATACTTAATAATGACTAAAACTAGTTATAAAATTTAATAGTTTCTTAAACTATAGAAATACATTTTGAAGCCTTTGCTATTCTCTTTATACTAACACAATTTTATTGGTTAAACAAACAATTAAAAATTTTTAAAAGGCCAAATTACAATTGACTATTGGATTGCATATAGCTTAAACTGTAATTTTATTATGTTGTAATTTGCTATGACTTTATATATATATAAGTTTATATAAAACATAAAGTCATATTCATCTTTACACAGACATATACATAGCATAATTTTATATACAGATATAATTTTGATTATAAATACCAATTTATTTTTTAAAGTGAGGGTCTCAGATAAGGAAGCCAAAAGGAAAAGAGAAAAGTAACTTCAAGTATGTGGTATCTGATATCCACTGCACAATTCCTGAAATGATTTTTTTAAAAATTACATAAACATGTAGAAAACACAAATATTTAAGGATAGAACATTATTGAAATTATAAAAATATGTTTTATGGTATCTTGGTAGTATAAGAATGTCAAAGACCTAAGCATACACAACAATCAGAGAGAAAAAAGTAACTGTAGAGTAAATATAGAAACCGTAGAATACCTTTAGAATAAGTGTATGGTAAGCGTGAATCAACCGTGGCTGAGAAAAAATAAACTGAAATAAAAATCCATTGGTCTATATTGCAGAGATAATAAACCAGATCCTGGTAAAATCCCAAAAGTTAAATTGGTGACATTTAGTTTTTACAACATCTTGGTATCATTCCTGTCTTTCTCTCTAAACGAGTGACCACCGCCCAACACTCCATTAGGTTGTTGTGCATGTAATTCACAAAACTTTTCTTCCTCTTCATTCACCCACTCTTCATATGACCACTTTTATGTATTACTTCTTCAGCACTCCTTGATACCTGCTGTGGAAGGAAAAGTGAACTAACGTTTATTGGGAGCTTACTAATTACTAACTTTTTAATGTGTTATCTTAATTCTTATGACAACCTTGTATGTTTTTTTTTTCTTTTTTAAAGACATAAGCTAATACTTGACTATAGTAGTGAGATAAAATGATGAATTAAGATTTAAAACATATATGTCTAACTTCAAATGTCATGTTTTTTCTCTCACACTATATTGCCTATCTAATAAATTACTCCTGACTGCATTATTAATATCTAATAATGGCATAATGTCATGATTCCAAATTATCATTGTCAAATGCCAACCGGTTCATAGTCTAGTCAAGTGATATATGCTCACCATAGAAATTTATAAAATATAAAATAACATAAAGACAGAAAAAATGTTGCTGTAACAAATCACGCAGAGGGGAAAGTCAGTCACTGCTAACATTTTAGAATAACAACTTTAGTTCTTTTCTGTTCCTTCTGTATGTTGTGTTCCTTTTTAAAATCTACACAAACAACTGACATATTTGAAAAATTCCAAGCAGAATAGTAATCCTTTGAAAAATGTCACTTTGATCAAGTTTTTCCCAGTGTCTCAATCACCTATTTCATTTAATGGTGAAATTTCCACCAGCAAATAGCCCAATTCTAACATTCAAATAAAGACTAGAGATTGACTTACAGAACGGTGAAATGAAAATCTCAGGGAAACACTCAGTCTCTCACAAAAACAACAAAATACTGATAAAACAATAAAAGTAATATTTTCTAGAACTCCAGAAATTAACTAAAGCCAAAAAACTATGTTATAAGGCCAATATCTTAGAACGACATTCTAAGGCCATATGCTGCCTTATTTTCCTTGAGCCTTACAGGGCCCAAAGGCTAGCAATGAGTTTGCTTGATCTTGGCAGACATGCCTCCCACCCAGCAGGGCAGGTTCCCCACTGAGGTGATTCCCTATCTGCTGCATCAGCTGAACTCTACCTGGCCCTCTACCTAACTAATTTCACCTCCTTGCCAGCCTGTAAAATTATTCAAATGAGCCAATCACATTTTCCTGTCAGAAATAAGGAGCATGCCACTTTTCCGTTATTATAAAGCCTGTCCCTCACAGTCCCTTCTGGTTCACTCTATTTCCAATCACCACTCCCATGTGGCATGTGGTGTTCTCCCTCCGCAGGCTGAGTGTATGTAACTAATAAACTGCTCCCAGTCTCATCTGCCCAGTGTCAAACATAATGTATTTGGCCATTTTGTATTATTTAGTGCAAAAGAACCCTCCTTCACCAGTGGGGTCAGTGGAAATGATCAGAATACGAATAACTGAAAATCATCTATGCAAGAGAAAATACTGAATCTCTTTAGACAACAGGCATCTGTAACATTTAAGTTGGGCTATATCCATTCCCCAGCTCTCCAAATCTCAGTAGTGCAATACCATGAAAAGTCAGCCATCTTGCAGCCAAGATGGAAGTGAACTCTCTTGGAGCCCAAAAAATAAAAACAAATAAACCAAAAAAGCAGCATTCATCCTCAGAACACAGTGGATATAATGTCCAAACATAATGTCCAAATATCCAGCTCCATGGAAAATTTCTTTTCTCAGAATGTTATGGCTATTAGATTTAACCCAGATTTCAGCTTAGCCAAAGTAAAGAGGAGGGGAGTACTAACCCAAGGTCATTGCTGAAACCATGTCAAACTGCTCACAATATTGCATCAACAACCAAATTTGGACAGTGGAGGGAGGTCTGGTAACAAGGTTGTTACAACATTATTATGGACTGAAAGTTTGTGTCTTCCCCAAAATTCATATGTTGAAGCCCTAGCGTTCAGGGTGACTAGATTTGGAGATGGGCTTCTAAAATAATAATTAAGGTAACTGAAGTAAAATGAAATAAAGGTGGGAGACCCTAATCTGACAGGATTAGTATCTTTGTGAGAAGAGACACGCTATACATATAAAACTCTTTTCCTATTGCCCACATGCGCTGAGCAAGGAAAGGCCATGTGACCTCATAGAGAGAAGGTAGCCAACCACCAACCAAGAGGAGAACCCTTATAAGGCACTAATGCCTGCTTGCACCTTGATCTTGAACTTCCAGTCTCCAGAACTGTGAGAAAATAAATTTCTGTTGTATATGTCACCCAGTCTGTGATACTTTGTTTTGAAAGCCAAAGCAAACTAATACAGATTTATTAGCTAGAATATCAAGTTTTCAAAAAAAAACATGAGACATGTAAATAAAACAGAACAAAACAAGAAAATGTGCCACATAAAAGAGCAAAAATCAACCAACAGATCATTTCCCTGAGGGGACCTAGATTTTTGACTTGATAGATAAAGATTTTAAATCACCCATTTTAAATGTGTTCAAATTACTTAAGGGAATCATATCTAAAGAACTCAAGAGAATGAAGACAATTATGTTTCACTGAGAGTATCCATAAAGAGATATAATTTTTCTAAAAAGAACCACATAGAAATAATTCTGCAGCCCAAAGGTAAAATAAATAAAAAGCATAAAGTATTCAATGGGCTCAAAATCAAACTCACACTAGCAGAAGAAAAAGATCAACAGACTTGATAGTTTAACAGATTATTCATTCTGAAAGGCAGAGGAAAAAGAAATGAAGAAAATAAACAGGATCTCAAAGACCTGATGGATATAATCTAGTATATTAACATGCAAATACTGGGAATTCCATTAATAGAAGAGAGAGAAGAAGAAATGATACTTGAAGAAATGATGGTAAAAAATTCCAAATTTGATGAGAAATATTAATCAACACACCCCATAAACTCAATGAGTTCCAAGTAAAACAATCTAAAAAAAAAACAAAAACAAAAACCACATCCAGACATATTGAGTCTAACTGAGAAAAGTAAAAAAAGAGAAAATTTTGAAAATAACAAAAGAAAAATAACTTATTATATACAACTAATCCTCAAGATTAATGGCTATGTTTTATGAAATACCATGGAGTCTATAAAGCAGTGGGATAAAATATTCAAAGTCCTGGAAAAATAAAGTTTACAAACCAATAATTCTACACCCAGTAGCATTATCCTTCAAAAATGAAGAAAAATTATGGCATTTCCATAAAAATAAAAACAAAGAACTTGCGACCAGCAATTCTGCCCTGCAAATATCATTTGAGCATCCTTCCAACTAAAATGAGAGGACACTAGACAGTAACTTGAGTCCACACAGATAAATTTAAAAGCATCAATAAAAGTAACTATATAGGCAAATACAAAAGACAGAATAAATGTCTTTCTGTTTGTAACTTTTCCATGATCTTACTTAAAAGACAATAGTATGAAACCATAATAATAAAATTCTGTTGTTGGGCTTATGACATCTAAAGTGTAATTTGTATAATAATTGTAGCACAAAGAAAGAGACTATATCCCTGTTAAAGAAAAATGTTTGTATGCTATTGAAATTAAGTTGGTATAAATTTCAATTAGATTGTTTTGGATACTAATTATAATCTCAGGCAATCACTAAACACACACTAAAAAATTTAAAAAGAAGGAAATTAAAATGACATACTAGAAAATGTATTTGAAACACAAAAGGAGACAGTATGGAGGAATACAGAAACAAGACATAAGACATACTGAAAACAAGCAGCAAAACATTTAATGTAAATCCTGTCTTATTTATAATTGTAAAAAATATAAATGGAGTAATCTCTTCAATCAAAAGGCAGAAATTAGAAGGTGGATTTTTAAAAATCTCCTATGTTTTTGGTATCTATGAAAGGCACACTTTAGATTGAAAAGCACAAGTAAATTGAATATAACAAAAAAAGCTTGGAGAACTACATTAATATCTGACAAAATAGACCATAGAGACAAAAATTGCTTCTAGAGATACAGACATTTTTAAATGATAGAAAGATCAATCTACTAGGAAGTATAAACCTATATGCACCTAACAACAGAAATCCAAAATAAATGATGCACAAAAAGGATTGTAAGAACAAATAGAAAATATAACAGTAATAGTTAGAGATAATCAGTATCTTACTTTCAATACTAGATACAAATTTCATGAAAGGCAACTTCACTTGTTAATTAGAGGTACCATGAAAATGCTTGCTTTCTGGTGTAGGATGCCTACACCAAGCAAAAATTTTTCACACATCATCTCCTTTACCTCCATCATATCCATCATCATATCTCAACATATACCTTAAATTCATTGACTTGTTCTCTGTATGAACAGTGTCACCGCCCTAGTCCAAGCTACTGTAATCTCTCCTTAGCCTAACCTAATATATTCTTATACTATCATCTCTCATTTATCTCTTTTCCTCTCTCTGTTAATTTTTCACACAACTGTTAGTGCCATGTAATTTTTAATATTTTTTGTATCATATCACTACACCTGAAACCATTTATAAGCTTTCCATTGTATTTAAAATAAATCCAAAATTTTTTCCATGGACTACAGAGATCTGCGTTACCTAGGCCTGCCGAATTCTCCAAACTAATTTTAAATTACTGATTCTTCATTTTCTTGCCACATGACCTCTTTCTGTTTATCAAATCCACCAAACTGTTTTTCAGCTTTACTTTCAATCTTGCTATTCCTTCCATGAGATACCTATCAAATCTCAGCTTAAATATGCTCTTCCCCAGAGAAACATTTCTTAATCCAAACCACATCCCTTTGCCACTCTCTTTAATTGGTCTCTACATGTTTTTTTTTTTTTCTTCATAGGGCTTATTACTCTTTCTTTTACATATTTGTTAGTGATATTACTTAAAAGATTCTTTGAAAACTGAATTCAGTCTTCATCTGTTTTACCTGATTTAACCTAAGGAAAAATATATACCACAGAATTTAATATGGAAAAATAATTACAAAACATAAATGCCCTCTAAATTATTCAGACTATACTTCTCTTTTGTGAATGATTCATAAATCTCTTTAGATTTATGTCACCTTTAAAATATGTTTTATGGCTAAATTCAGTGTGGATGTCTCTTTGCCTAGGATCAAAAATTCTTTTTATCTCTGGTTATTCTATTTCCCTCACTGACAACATGCAAAATCCTCAATATTCTAAATTTAAAAAATCATTCAAATATTCTTTCATCAGACCTTGAATGCATATCCTTCCATGCTCTTTATTATTGATAATGGCAAGTATTGTAATGATTTGTGATTATTTCAGAAAAATGTTGATGCACATTAAGGAATATTGGGCTAAGAACTTGAGTTTCTCATCAAGTTGTATCCACCAACTGGGTACAACTAAAAATGAAAATGTATGCCTATAAAAATGGCATATTTTTAAAAACTTCTCCTTTTCTTAAAATGGTTGTAATAGTAACACTTTTTACAATAAAGGAGATTGAAACTTTTTCACGTATTTTATAAAATTTTGACAGTTTTTTCAATTTCTGCTATTTGGAAATTACAGTGACCTCCCTGGAAAATCCATTTTTACTAAAAGTGATTGATCAAACAGAATCTTTGACTAGAATAAATTATATTACATTTATTCACACTCCTTCAACATTTGGGGCCATTTAAACAACAAGTTTTTCCAACTGATATCAATACTTGATATTGTGCCCAGATGTTATTTATCAGCAATTAATTGCACCAATATTCTTTTGGAAGGAGTATCTTCTGATTGTTTTTCACTTGCAGTGTACAAAAAGGGTATATCTTTTTAATTTGTAAAACTACCACTTATGTTGTACAAGAAGTTAGTTAATATCATATAATTTGCCACCATCTGATGCTACGGGAAGTCAGGGATCCTGAATGAGGGACCAGCTGGAGCTGCAGCAGAGGAACATAAATTGTGAAGATTTCATCTTAATAGGAACATTTATCAGTTCTCAAATAATACTTTTATCATTCCTTATGCCTATCTTTACTTTAATTTCTTAATCCTGTTATCTTTGTAAGCTGAAGATGTATGTCACCTCAAGACCACTGGGATAATTGTGTTAACTGTAAAAACAGATTGTAAAACATGTGTGTTTGAACAATATGAAATCAGGACACCTTGAAAAAGAACAGAATAATAGCGATTTTTATGGAACAAGGGAAGACAACCATAAGGTCAGACTGCCTGCAGGGTTGGGCAAAAAGAACCATAATTTTCTTCTTGCAGAGAGCCTATAAACAGACGTGCAAGTACGAAACATATTGCTAAATTCTTTTCCTAGCAAGGAATATTAATATTAATACTGTGGGAGAATAATGTGTTCCTGGGGGGAGGTCTATAAACAGTTGCTCTGGGAATGTCTGTCTTGTGCAGTTGAGATAAGGACTGTGATAGGTCCTGGTCTCTTGCAGAACCCTCAGACTTACTAGGGCTGGGAAAACTCAGCCCTGGTAAATTTGTGGTCAGACCAGTTCTCTGCTCTCGAGCCTTGTTTTCTGTTGTTTAAGATGTTTATCAAGACAACATGCGCACCACTGAACATAGACCCTTATCAGTGGTTCTGCTTTTGCTCTTTGCCCTGTGATCTTTGTTGGACCCTGATCAGTGATTTTGCTTTTGCTCTTTGCTCTGTTCCCTCAGAAGCGTGTGATCTTTGTTAGACCCTTATTAGTAGTTCTGCTTTTTGTCCTTTGAAGCATGTGATCTTTGTACCTACTCCCTGTTCTACACCCCCTCCTCTTTTGAAACCCTTAATAAAAACTTGCTGATCTGAGACTCAGGTGGGCATCATGGTCCTACTGACAATGTGATGTTATCCTTGGCCACCCAGCTGTAAAATTCCTCTCTTTGTACTGTCTCTCTTTATTTCTCAGCTGGCCAACACTTATGGAAAACAGAAAGAACCTACATTGAAATATTGGGGGTGGGATCCCCCAGTAATATAACTTACCATTATATAATTGCCACATGGTTAGTGGTTTCTATCTGCCTTGGCCAGAAAATGATATTTTCTGAAAATATGTATATGCTTGTCTACATGTATTAACAATATATTTTGGTGAAAATATTTCATTGAAATGAGTATGTGAGTAGAGTATGAATAATCAGGACTCTATATTTTAATGATCCTGTTCATCTGCTCTGTAATTGCTAAGTCATAAATTTCAAATTCAGCATCTTTACTAATAACAACCAATCACTGAGATAATATTTAACTCTTAAGTGTACAAATTCCCCTGGAAAACATTGCAATTAATCTCAAAATGTGCATTCAACTATATGTAATGTTCTTAAATGATTGTTTTCTAAGAAAATTAAGATAATCTCTGACACTTCCTATATGTAGCATATACTTTACATTTTTCAAATACCAGTTGATTTGAGGGAAATGACCCATTCTGTTGCTTAGTGGTAAATATAGACATCAAAAATATTCAGAGAGAATTCATCAATGCTCACTTCATCAGGACAGCAAAGAAACTACAAATAGAGAATATGTGGGATGTTTTTCAAGATGGATGAGTAGGGACACTAGATGCCGGTTTTCCTTAGAAGGAAGTTCAAAGTTACAGGGGAATGGTCATGATTCAAATGGAAAGTTGAAGGAAGAGAGCAGTTCCTTCAGAAAGATGCAGGGATGCAGAAAAGGAAAGAAGCGAGACTCTGGTAGAAATCAACCCCTGAGGAGCTCCTAGTCCCTCAGAAAGGGGCAAGAACACCACCAGCACATCTTGTGATGGCTGCACCATGTTGAGAGTAAGCCTACTACCACATGGGCTTTCACAAATAGTGGGACTCATCTGCCCCTCCCTACACAGGGCAGTAATATCTTAGATGAAGGTGCAATTCTGTACTCCCTCATTCTTGTGACAATCTGCTGACTATCAAATTGCTAAGAAGCCCCTGCACCATCATGACCCTGGGCAATTCTGTCAATGGCAAGTTGGGAACTTCCCAGGGACAAAGCACCAGGTAACAAGCTCACACACATGTGCCTGCAATCTCCTCAGGTGCAAAAGGAGATGATGGGTGCCATACAGTTGTGTACCCATGAGAGGCCACTGCCTGCCTGGAGAATCTCAGCCCTTGTGCCTCCACTAGATCTTCTGAAAATATACTCTAGAATCTACTCTGACTTTGGCAAGCACAGGGGATCAGTAGGTACCTGAGGAACGATAGGACCCTTAGAGATTTAGCCCTCAAGCGTGGCTGCCCCTAGGGGAGGGTGAAGTCCAGTCTGCCAAACCCCCCTTGAGATGAAAGAAACATGGACATGGTGCCAGTTGATAAAGGGGACGACACTGATTGCCGGGAATGAACTTGGAGAGGGGTCATCTCCCACTCACCCATTCACTGTTACAGACATAGTAGAGGATTTCCCCACTAGGGGCTGATATGAGTAACTTTGGAGTACTACTTCTTCTAGTAGCTGCACCTCTGTTGAAGGTGAGCCTGAGGCAGGAAAATAGGGTCTGGAGGCAGAGAACATAAGACTGATTCACACTTCAGCCATAACAGGAAATATCCTCTCCACAGGGCAACACTCAGTAAATGACTTTGTAACTTTACCTCATCCTCTTCATTTACATAGGGCATACCCCAAATAGAGGGTATTTAAACTCACAGAAACTCTAACAGGGCCTTTGAGCCCCTAGGCTCAGGCCCACTCCCACACTGTGGAGTGTACTTCCATTTTCAATAAATACCCTCGTTCCTTCTTTGCTTTGTTTGTGCGTTTTGTCCAATTCTTTCTTCAAGATGCCAAGTACCTGGACACTCCCCACCATTAACATATTTTGCAAGCCAGCCTGGAGGAGGAGGTGAGCCCAAAGTTTAGAATTTATTCTTCTCCTTTCTCCTTTTTCTTTCTGCTCCATACAAGGGAATCACTTTCTCTCTCTTTTCCTTTCCAACCTGGGGCCCTTGGTGGGCAGCACCTAAACATGGAATCAACTGCAGGTTTCTGTTGATGGCCAGTGAAACTAAGGGGTTACCATGTGGAGAAGCCTGACCACCACTGCCCAGTACATTTAAGGAACCTGGGGCTTTTTCATTTTATTTTCCTCTCTTTCTTTTTCAGTCTTTGAGTGGCTGTTTCCTAGTAGCTCCTTGGAAATTGAGGGCAATTTCCTGGGGTCACTCCCTGGTATTGCTTCAAGGCCTAGGAATGATTGGGAATACTTTTTCTGCCCCAAAGAGGGGACTTTTTAAAAGTCTCTTCCAGGATCCTACACGCATGGAGCAAACTCGAACAGGTTTCAGGTGTCTTAAACTTTCTTTTCTTATGCTAAATTCTTCCCTTCCCCTATTCAAGTGGCTAAGGAAACCTACTCAGCCTCTAGTTCCTATCATTAAAGTTCATGGAATGGGAAGCACGGGAAAGTATGACCTTATCAAATTATAAGGATGCTAAAAAATCAAAGGGTATAACCAGGCACCAAAGGAAAGCTCATAGTAGACTCTGGAAGGAGTGCATGCAAAGTTGCACCAGTACCTGTCATGCCCGTCCATGTGAAGAGGACACCAAACAGGCTTTGTGTGAGCAATAAAGCTTTTTAATCATCTGGGCGCAGGCGGACTGAGTCTGAAAAGAGACTCAGTGAAGGGAGATAAGGGTGGGGCCATTTTATAGGATTTGGGTAGGTAAAGGAAAATTCCAGTCAAAGGGAGGTTGTTCTCTGGTGGACAGGAGTGGGAGTCACAAGGTGCTCAGTGGGGGAGATTTTTGAGCCAGGATGAACCAGGAAAAGGAATTTCCCAAGGTAATGTAATCGCTTAAGGCAAGGACCGGCCATTTTCACTTCTTTTATGGTGGAATGTCATCAGTTAAGGCAGGGCAGGGCATTTTCACTTCTTTTGTGATTCTTCAGTTACTTCAGGACATTTGGGCATATACGTGCAAGTCACAGGGGATAGATGGCTTCGCTTGGGCTCAGAGACCTGACAGTACCCACCTAAGGCCAGAGATGTCCAGAACTCTAAGATTGAACCCCACAGGAGGACATTCTGGGGGATCCTCTGAACTTCAAACTCTCCAAAGAGGACACTCCTGACAGGTTCTGAGGTCTAATAATAAGCCCTCTTTAGAATTTTCTCTCAAAGTTGCAATGCTCCTTGGTCCCAAAATTGTTTAGAATCTGAAGTTTACTGCCTAATGGGAAAGTGGCATGGCATTGCATGTATCCAGGCTTTTGTGCTGCTGTTCTAAGCAGGGGGCCTGGTTAATGTGTGACACCCTCCTTTGGTACTGTTTTGCCCCAGTATTCCTTGGAGTCTGGGGAGGTTTAGCCTTAAAAAAACAAACTGCCATGGAAACTGCTTTACCCAAAATTTTGGTTCACAGCCTTCCTTGGATTATCTATTGGGGTAAAGTAAAACTCACAAGCTTATATCGCTATCTCATGGCTAAGGTTCTAAGCTATTGGATCTTTGTTTATGTGTGTGTGTACATGTCTAGATGTATTTATTTGTATGTACACTTATTGTTTATGTTGTGTCTACCAAATTGGCTTATAAGTAAAAGAGCACTCATAACTTAAGTAAATAAGTCTAAGCAATTTTCAAGTTCACGTAACTTAAGTACGACTTTGCTAAACAAGCTAGCTTTAAAATTCTTGGTGGAATAAAAATAGAAAGGCCTTCCAAATTGTGAGCATACATTTTGCCTGAATTTTATGTTTGTCCTTGCTCGATACTTTAAAATGTCGGTTTTAATTCAAGCTGGAAGCTGTATGAGGTGAGCCTGCCTCCCATTCTATTCAAAGTCTCACTGAGATAAATGCATATCTGATTGCTTCCTTTCAAAAAGCTAATCAGAAACTCGGACGAATGCAACCCTTTGTCTCCCACCTGTGATCTGAAAGCCTCAAACCCCCTCCACGCCTTGGGTTGTCCCACCTTTCCAGACCAAACCGATGTTTGTTTTACATGCATTAATTGATGTCTCATGTCTCACTTGTTAGAAGTAAAAATTAAGTACAGTGAATGGGATAAATGTTTTAGGTAAACTTTTTGTGTAAATTAAAATCTTAAAGTTATTTTGATACTCATTTAATATCTGGGTCATTTCCAATTAAAACAGGGTTGTGATAGGGGAAATACGTTTCTAAAATTGTGAAATTGTTTTTATGTATAAATGCTCATATCTGGTAGTTCAGGATTTCTTGCTTTTTAGGGTTTCACTAAAGTTTTAGGTTACTAAAGATAAAAAAAACTTTAGTTAACACATAATTCTGTATACAAAATATGCCAGATAGGGTTATATTGTTAGTGGAGAAGATAAGTTTGTCTATTTCAGAAGTCATCTAAAAGTTAGTTCAAATTACAAATTTGAAAGGTTTATTTATAAAACAATGTAGTAAGGCATCATTAAGTAAAGGAGAAAGATGTGGAAAAGGTTTAAATAATAAAATATTCTTTAAATCCTGATAGACAATTGCAGACATTTGGCTAATTAATATTTCATAGATAAAGGTCTTAGTCTTAATCAAAACAATAAGTATTGTAAAGAAATGTGTTGGCAATTTGGCAATTCTTTTTTTAATACAGTAAGCATGAAGCTGGATTTAGTGTGGAGTCAAATTTCACATACATGCTTGCCTTTCTTCACACTACGTTTAATTTACTGTTTTGTGTGGATAGTGCTAGAGTACTTATTGGTCACATGCTTAAAGTGGATTTCTTGATTACACAGAATGTATAATGATATTGGTGAACTTAAAGATATTGAATTGTGTAATGAGGAATAAAATATTCAATATGTGGGATTTTGAGGGCCGTAGATAACACCGTAGCCTCCAGGGTAAGTTAAGTAGGAAGATGTAGGGTTGGTTTACTGTTTATTTGTTTTTGCTTCTAATTTTCATTCATTTTCTGTTCATTCTCCTCTGGCTTTGCCTGTGTATTCATATATATAAAACCAAGATGATTTTTAGATTCTAGTGGAAGGCTTTTATTTGGTTCTGTGAATAGTTATTTTCTTTCCTATGCATTTCTAGCAAGTAATCATCCATCGCATTTATCTGGAATGACTAACTACCTTTGTTGGGCTGCAGGAATTAATGTAGCACACTAGCATTTTATCCTTAAACTAACTTTTTGGATTTTAAGCTTCCTGATACCTTCAGTGTGTTGAGTATATTCTTACAAATAGAATTTAAGTCATATTTCTCTCTCTGCCTAGTTTCTCCAAAATTTGTAAACCATCTATGAATATTCCAAATTCATGGCAATGTATTTGTCTGCATACCATCAAGCAGGGTCACCAGGGCCGCTCAGGGAGAGAGAACCCAGAAGCCTGGCATGCCAGCAAAAGGGTAAGAATTTCTTACTAGGCAGTCTCTGGCCTCTTTCTGTCTGTGCAAACTGGTTAATATAATCTTTGAAGTTTTAAATTAATTGGTTTACTAATAATAACAACTTAAATCAGGTATTTTGTCAGAAAAGTAGAAAGTATTATGCGTTTTAGTTCATGTGACTTTAGCAATATTTGGGGAAAAAGAGATGGTTTTCAAGATTATTGGTAAAATACAAATTTCTTCAAAATGTAAATGTGGTCTAAATTATGCTCAAATATTAGGTTTGATAAATGCTATAAGATCATAAACTGCTTCTTTGGCTTTTGAAAATTATTTAACTTGCCTGCTTTCTAGCTAGAGAAAGCCTGGAGACATGTGTAGTTAGCTACACCTCTAGCTATACTGAAAATAGTCAAACCTTATCAGAACACAACTTACCAGGTCTTACTTTAAAATTTGCCGTTATAACATACAATTAAGACCACATTGCACTTATTCCAAAATTGACCACATAGTTGGAAGTAAAGCACTCATCAGCAAATGTAAAGGAACAGAAATCACAACAAACTGTCTCTCAGATCACAGTGCAATCAAATCAGAACTCAGGATTAAGAAACTCACTCAGAAACCCATAACTATATGGAAACTGAACAATGTACTCCTAAATGACTACTGAGTAAATAACAAAGTGAAGGCAGAAATAAAGATGTTCTTTGAAACCAAAGACACAATCTACCAGAATCTCTGGAACACAGTTAAAGCAGTGTGTAAAGGGAAATGTATAGCACTGAATGCCCACAAGAGAAAGCAGGAAAAATCTAAAAGCAACAACCTAACATCACAATTAAAAGCACTAGAGAAGCAAGAGCAAACACATTCAAAAGCTAGCAGAAGACAAGATAACTAAGATCAGAGCAGAACTGAAGGAGATAGAGACACATAAAAGCCTTTCAAAAAAATCAGTTAATCCAAGAGCTTGTTTTTTGAAAAAATCAACAAAATTGACAGACCTCTAGCAAGACTGCTACAGAAGAAAATAGAGAAGAATCAAATAGAGGAAATAAAAAATGGTAAACGGGTTATCACTGCTTGGACGAACAGAGGCAAGATGGTGCACTTCCGGGTTCTTCTTCACCACCAGCTCTTCCCACGCGCGTGAAAATGCAGCCGGCGCCTGGGAAGGTGCAGACCAACCGGGCATGCGCCAGGCGACATCAATCCAAAGAGACCAAGATTTACCTGGTCGCACCTGCAGGACGCCCCCGACACGCCTGTGCCCTGCCTATTGCCCTCCCACTCCTAGAAAAGCCGCTCCGCCAGTGAGCCACACAGCCTTCCTGAGTCCTCCACTCCTGTCGGGATGTCAGGACAGCAGGAATTCCCTCCGAGAGCCCCACCGGGGGAGACTCTGCTGGCCTTCTTTGCCGGAGGCCAACAGACCTCTTCCCCACACCTTAGGTGACCAAAATAAACTTGCAGTTTTGCTCCTACACTCGCCTACCCGCTGGTTCTTTTGTGCCCGCTCAGCTGGTCTTAGAAAAACAAATCAATCACCAACGATCCCACAGAAATACAAACTGCAGTCAGAGAATACTATATACACTTCTATGCAAATAAACTAGAAAATCCAGAAGAAATGGATAAATTCCTGGACACATACACCTTCCCAACACTGAACCAGGAAGCAGTTGAATCTCTAAATAGACCAATAACAGGCTCTGAAATTCAGGCAATAATTAATAGCCTACCAACCAAAAAAAATCCAGGACAGATTCACAGCTGAATTCTATCAGAGGTACAAAGATGAGCTGGTACCATTCCTTCTGAAACTATTCCAATCAATAGAAAAAGAGAGAATACCCCCTAACAAATTTTATGAGACTAGCATATCCTGATACCAAAGCCTAGCAGAGACACAACAAAAAAAGAGAATTTTAGACCAATATCCCTGATGAACATCGATGTGAAAATCCTCAATAAAAATACTGGCAAACCAAATCCTGCAGCACATCAAAAAGCTTATCCACCATGATCAAGTCAGCTTCATCCCTGGGATGCAAGGCTGGTTCAGCATACACAAATCAATAAACATAATTCATCACATAAACAGAATCAACACTAAATCCACATGATTATCTCAATAGATGCAGAAAAGGTCCTTGACAAAATTAAATAGCCCTACATGCTAAAAACTCTCAATAAACTAGGTACTGATGAAACATATCAGAATAATAAGAGCTATTTATGACAAACCCACAGCCAATATCATACTGAATGGGCAAAAACTGAAAGCATTCCCTTTGAAAACTGGCACAAGATAGAGATGCCCTCTGTCACCACTCCTATTCAACATAGTGTTGAAGTTCTGTCCAGGGTAATCAGGCAGGAGAAAGAAATAAAGGGTATTCACTTAGGAAGAGAGGAAGTCAAATTGTCCCTGTTTGCAGATGACATGATTGTATATTTAGAAAACCCCATCATCTCAGCCCCAAATCTCAAGCTGATAAGCAACTTCAGCAAAGTCTCAGGATACAAAATCAATGTGCAAAAATCACAAGCATTCTTATACACCAGTAACAGACAAACAGAGAGCCAAACCATGAGTGAACTCCCATTTACAATTGCTACAAAGAGAATAAAATACCTAGGAATCCAACTTATAAGGGATGTGAAGGACCTCTACAAGGAGGACTACAAACCACTTCTCAACAAACTAAAAGAGGACACAAACAAATGGAAGAACATTCCATGCTCATAGATAGGAAGAATCAATATTGTGAAAATGACCCTACTGCCTAAGGTAATTTATAGATTCAATGTCATCCTCATCAAGCTACCAATGACTTTCTTCACAGAATTGGAAAAAAACTGCTTTAAAGTTCATATAGAACCAAAAAAGACCCCACATTGCCAAGACAATCCTAAGCCAAAAGAACAAAGCTGGAGGCATCACTCTACCAGACTTCAAACTATGCTACAAGGCTACAGTAACCAAAAGAGCATGGTACTGGTACCAAAACAGAGATATAGACAAATGGAACAGAACAGAGACCTCAGAAATAACACCACACATCTACAACCATCTGATCTTTGAAAAACCTGAAAAAAAACAATCAATGAGGAAAGGATTCCCTATTTAATAAATGATGCTGGGAAAATTGGCTAGCCATATGTAGAAAGCTGAAACCTGATTCCTTCCTTAATACCTTATACAAAAATTAATTCAAGATGGATTAGAGACTTAAATGTAAGACATAAAACCATAAAAACCCTAGAAGAAAACCTAGGCAGTACCATT
>NW_012118265.1:404291-439225 GCF_000951035.1 Colobus angolensis palliatus
AATAAAAGAAAGATTACTAGAAACAGTTTTACATACAAGGTGTGTAAAAACAATGGAATGTATCTGTGTGTTTTTTTAAGGTTATAAAATGTTTTTGCTTCTTTCAAATTTTTGAGTCATCATTTTGGCAAAATAAATAATTTATTGTATTCCGGAATTCCAAAATCAAACTTCAGTTTCAAAATTGGCTTACCTAATGCCTGGCTTTCTGGATGAATCACAGTGCTCCTGAAAACACCCAGAAAAGAGGTTGACAGGATTATTTGCCATGTTTAGATACATGGGATTGCCAAAATGATGTTTCGTCTTCTTTTGGTTATATATTTGTGAATAATAGTAATATATATTCCTAAATTGTATAGGATTTCTAAAATTCTAATGCCTAAATATATGCTATCAATTATAGTTACGGTTATTATGTTATATTATTGTAAACCACAATAATAACCACATTTCTTTTCAGTGCTATGCACCTAATTTGGAAAAACAACTGTTATCCAAGAGGATATAAGTCTCATGTTATTTAAGCATGGACTCATGAAGAAACAGGATAACCACCTTGTGCTTCCTGAGTCCGTAAACCTTTTATTATTAAAAGTTCTGCGTTCCATGACTCATGGAAAAGACATAATGATCCAAATTGAATACGTTGGTGTAGTGACTTTTAAATTACTAAAATAGTTTATAACCAATGCTTGATCCCATACTCCTGGGAAAACAATTAAAGCTTCAGGTACGTTTAGTCACCTAGTGGGCTATATAAGTATTTTATAAAGGAATTTCATTCAATTGTTATTTTCAGTGCATGTTTTCTGGTTGTATAAAAGCTTTCCCATGCCAGAGGACTGATGTTATAACAGGAGATTATTATGCTACACTGTATTTTCACCAAGTAAAAAAGCTTTTTATGGTTTGGATCTTCTGAGAATATCGGAGAAAGGCTGTCCTTGCCATCCACACTGTAGTAAAACTTCAGGACCTTAGGCTTTCATTTCACGATCTCACGACTGAGAAGGGTGCATCCACACTTTTGGAACTGTGTATCCAGTGGAACCCTTGAGGTAAAGCTAAACAGGGAAATTTCTCCCAAAATAGAAGACAGTATCCTTGATGTGAACAGCTTCTCCGAAGCTCACAGATTAACACTTCTACTGTCATGAAACTCTTACCTTTGAATGTTTTTTCTTGCTTATATCTCCATGAACTATGGAAGTGGAAAAGGGGCTGTTGTGTGCACTTATGGGGTATACTTTTATTTGTGAAGGAGTTTGTGGCCAGCCTTATACATGAATAACCTTATACTTTGAAAGATAAACTATAAAGGCCCAATGTAGGTAAGAAACTGTAACAGTACATGTGTTGCCTCATAATTGGTCAAAACCAAAACATTGGTTCACTCCTCTTAACCCATATCATGGGTTAAAGAGAACATTGCCAGAAAGCCTTCACTCTTCTAAAAGCACATCATTTGTTAGATCCTTTTTGCATGGTTTAAATTAAAGGAAGCAATGATTAGAAATATATCCCTCATGATAGGTTCCATAGCAAATTCTACTGTAAAGGCTACAGTTACACAGCAGACTTTAAATTCTCTTGTGAAAGTTATGCTAAATAATAGAATTGGCTAAACAAAGAAGTATCTGTGCAGCTGCTGGCACTTGTGGCTTATGGATAAATACATCAAATGAAGATTATAAAAATTAAGTGGTAGGGGATTGATGAAGAAATTGCTTAGTCAAGTGAGTAGTCTTTATTTAGCTTATTGTTAGATCTATTTGATTTTAGGAGGTTTGGTTTATGGGAACCCTGGGTAAGGAGCATACTCCAAACTCGTGGTATTATCCTCCCAATAGTCATAATAATAGTCTCCCTGATGCACTGTATTTTCTTAAAGGCTTTAAGTGTTTGCATGTAGACATCTCTAGAATGTCATATGCTCTCTCTTCAACTGGAATAACAAGAGCTGAAAGAAATGTGCAACCATGAGGACACCATAACCTATAAATGACATGCTGAGACAGGAAATCCAAAATGATGGTAACTGAGAGTGGCAATAAGACCCTAAGTTTTGGTCACACTCTCACCTAAGTGAGAATGTGACCAAAAAGGGGGAATTTTTTAAACAAAATTCTGGGAGGTCATTGTTTTGCACTAAGCTCATGCACTAGGCCCCATATAACTAAACCAAACCAAAATGGAGTCACTTGTGCTAAGACTTGAAGGAAATACATGGATTCTAGAACAGACCACGTTTTGTTTTTTCTCCTGCAAATCTCTATTACAAACATTCTTGACGACATAAGTATCCACCCCCTGAAGTTCCCATTAAATCTTTTAACCAAATTTATTTCCTCTCACGTGGAGACCATCAAGCTTCAGATAATCATGCAACAAAGGCTCCAGCCAGTTCCAGGTGAAGACACCAGCCCTGGCTATCAAGGAGCTACCCTGCCTCCCCTAGACAGAGCAGGATGAGAGTTCTGTGATCCCCAATAGGAAGGGACGGTGCCTCAAGCCAGCATGGAGCAGTTACAGAAAAAAGATCATCAGTCCCCCTGCCTCCCATAAAGATTTATGAGGGATCACATTTCTCGGGGAAAGATGAGGCAGGAAAATAGGATCTGGAGGCAGGGAACATAAGGCTGATTCACACTTCAGCTATAATAGGAAATATCCTCTCCATAGGGCATACACTGAGCAAATGACTTTGTAACTTTACTTAATCCTCATTTACATAGGGCAGACCCAAGTAGAGGGTATTTAAACTCACACAAACTCTGTAACAGGGTCTTTGAGCCCCTGTGCTGAGGCCAGCTCCCACACTGTGGAATGTAATTTCATTGCCAATAAATCCCTTCATTCCTTCCTTGCTTTGTTTGCGCATTTTGTCCTGTTCTGTATTCAAGATGCCAAGAACCTGGACAACCCCCATTGTTAACAAGCCACATGGATTTTCACAAAGGGTGGGAACAATCTTCCCCTCCCTACAAAGTCCAGCAGTGCTGTAGCAATGGAGAGCAAACAGGCAGCATAGCGGTTCGCTCTGGACTGAGGGGATAGGGTCTTCCCTGATCCTATTTTGGTGGTGGCTACCAGAAGGGCACTTTTGTGGATCTCAGGCACACTGCAGTTGGAAGTCAAAGGACAATGTCTATATAAACTGAAGGCCACAGCCTTGTCAGGGGGTAAGAGAGCAAAGCAGATCCTGTTCCTTCCAGCCCAGGATGAGGAGCTGGTACAACACACCTCACTCAATCCCTACCCCTAAAGACTTTAGTGCATCTCAACACAATCTGCTTGCACCACTTTTCCATGCACCATCAGAGAGGGTGCCTTCATTCACTATTGGGCTACCTGAGCATGAGCCAGCCACATACTAAACTGGAGACTGAACTGCACCATCAAATAGAAAACCTGCTGTCAGAAGGGCCTAGTGCTAGTATACAAGATAGTCAATCTGAGACCTCTGCACTCTCAGTCCCACCAAAGATAGTGTGTTAGTTCATATATTCAAAACATCACTACAACAAGCAGCATTTGAGAAAGTCACTGCACAAAAGCTATGCATAACCAAGGAATCCACACAGCGCCCTGAAAGCAAAGACACAAAAACCCACAAGCAGAGACAAATCATACACAATATACACCACAGTCACAAAATCAAAAAAATTAACAATCCCATATAGATGATATCAAATTCAAAAATAAGAAGTGACATCTCCTTCAAATGAGAAGCAATGGATGCAAAAACTCCAGTGGTACATGAAGACAGTGCTTTGATACTTCCAAGAGATCACACCAGTTTTCTAGCAGGGAATTCTCACCAAAATCAAAATTCTGAAATGACAGATAAATAATTCAAAATACGGATTGCAAGTAAGCACAATGAAATCCAAGAGACAGCTGAAAATTAACACAAAGAAATCGAAAAGTGGTTCAGTATAGGAAAGATGAGATAGATACAATTTTTTTAATACAGCTTCTGAAATTAAGAGAATCACTAAAACAATTTGAAAATGCAGTTGAAAGCTATAATAATAAACTAGACCAAGCAGAATAAAGAATTTCAAAGCTTGCAGACTGGTCTTTCAAATTAATCTAGTCAGACAAAAATTTTAAAAAATAATTTCTTTTTATTATTATTATACTTTAAGTTCTAGGGTACATGTGCACAACGTGCAAGTTTGTTACATAGGTATACACGTCCCATGTTGGTTTGCTACACCCATCAACTTGCCATTTACACTAGGTATTTCTCCTAATGCTATCCCTCCCCCAGCTCCCCACCCCCCAACAGGCCCTGGTGTGTGATGTTCCCCACTCTGTGTCCATGTGTTCTCATTGTTCAACTCCCACCTATGAATGAGAACATGTGGTGTTTGGTTTTCTGACCCTGTGGATAGTTTGCTTAGAATGATGGTTTCCAGCTTCATCCATGTCCCTGCAAAGGACATGAACTCATCCTTTTTTATGGCTGCATAGTATTCCATGGTGTATATGTGCCACATTTTCTTCATCCAGTCTATCACTGATGGATACTTGGTTTGTTTCCAAGTTTTTGCTATTGTGAATAGTGCTGCAATAAACATACGTGTGCATTTGTCTTTATAGTAGCAGGATTTATAATTCTTTGGGTATATACTCAGTAATGGGATCGCTGGGTCAAATGGTATTTCCAGTTCTAGATCCTTGAGGAATCACTACACTGTCTTCCATAATGGTTGAACTAATTTTCACTCCCACCAACAGTGTAAAAATGTTCCTATTTCTCCACATCCTCTCCAGTATCTGTTTCCTGACTTTTTAATGGTCACCATTCTAACTGGTGTGAGAGGGTATCTCATTGTGGTTTTGATTTGCATTTCTCTAATGACCAGGGGTGATGAGCATTTTTTTCATATGTTTGTTGACTGCATAAATGTCTTCTTATGAGAAGTGTCTGTTCATATGCTTGGCCCACTTTTTGATGGGTTTGTTTGTTTTTTTCCTTGCAAATTTGTTTAAGTTCTTTGTAGATTCTGGATATTAGCCCTTTGTCAGGTGGGTATATTGCAAAAATTTTCTCCCATTCTGTAGGTTGCCTGTTCACTCTGATGGTAGTTTCTTTTGCTGTGCAGAAACTCTTTAGTTTAATTAGATCTCATTTGTCAATTTTGACTTTTGTTGCCATTGCTTTTGGTGTTTTAATCATGAAGTCCTTGCCCATGCCTATGTCCTAAATGGTATTGCCTAGGTTTTCTTCTTGGGTTTTTATGGTGTTAGGTCTTATATTTAAGTATTTAATCCATCTTGAGTTAATTTTTGTATACAGTGTGAGGAAGGGATCCAGTTTCAGCTTTCTACATATGACTAGCCAGTTTTCCCAGCACCATTTTAGAAAATAATTTCTAAAAACTGAACAAAGTCTTTAAGAAATATGAGATTATGTAAAGTGACCAAATCTATGACTTATTGGCATTCCTGAGAGAGAAGAGGAAAATATAAGCAGTTTGGATAACATATTTGAGGGAATCATTTTGGAAAACTTTTCTTAACTTGCTAGAGAGGTAGACATTCAGATGTAAGAAATTCGAAAAAAACTGCAAGATACTATTCAAGACAAACATCACTAAGGCATGTAGTCATAAGGCTTCCCAACTAAGCCTAATAAACAAAGGAGGAATAAAGACTTTTCCAGACAAACAAATGACAAAGGAATTCATCACCACTAGGCCAGTACAACAAGAAGTGCTCAAAGTAGTTCTAAACATGCAGATAAAAGGATGATACTTGTTACCATAAAAGCATATATGAGTCTCAATTTCACAGATTTTATAAAGTAATCACACAATTAAGATTACGAAGCAACTGGTTAACAGCACTATGGCAGAAACAAAACCTCACATCTCAATATAAATGTTGTTTGTAAATGACCGAAATACTCCAGTTAAAAGAAATAGATTGGAAAATTGAATAAAACAAGACCTACCATCTGTTGCCTACAAGAGACCCACCTAACATGTAAAGACACCAACAGGTTCAAAGTAAGGAGTAGAGAAAAATAGATCACACAGAAGGACAACAACAACAACAACAACAAAATAAAAAAATAAAAAAATATAAAAAAGAGGAGAGGTTGCTATTCTTATATCAGATAAAGCAGACTTTAAATCAACAAGAGTAAGAAAATACAAAAATAGGAATTATGTAATGATAAAGGGTTCAATTCAACAAGATTTAACTATTTTGGGCCAGATGTGGTGGCTCATGCCTGTAATCCCAGCACTTTGGGATGCCTAGGATGGAGGATCACTTGAGCCCAGTAGTTCAAAACCCTGTCTCTACAAAAAATACAAAAATTAGCCATGTGTAGTGGTGCATGTTTGTAGTCCTAGCTACACAGGAGGCTGAGGTGGGAGGATCCCTTGAGCCCAGAGGCAGAGATTGCAGTGAGCCAAGATCACACCACTGCATTCCAGCTTGGGCAACAGAGTCAGTCTCAAAAAAAAAAAAAAAAGATTTAACTATTATATATATATATATATATATATATGTAAATACATACACAAAAAAACACTGGAGCACCCAGATTTAGAAAGCAAGTATTAAAAACTGAGAACAGATGTATAATACAAATGGGAGTCTTCCATACCCCAAAATATCCCACTAATAGGACTAGATAGATCACTGAAGCAGAGAACTAACAAAAAAATCTGAACTTACATTAGATACTTGATCAAATGAACCAAATAAACCTATACAGAACACACCACCCAGCAACTGCAGAGTATAGATTTTTCTCATCTGTGCATGAGATATTTTCTAAAACTGACTATATGCTTGCCATATGGCAAGTCTCAATAAATTCAATAAAAAACGAAATCATATCAAGTATCTTCTCAGACCACAAAATTACCAATCTATACCAAGAGGAACTCTGAAAACCACACAAGTACATGGAAACTAAACAACTTCCTCCTGAATGATTTGTGGGTAAACAATGGAACTAAGGAAAAAATCAAGACATTTTTAAAAACAAATGAAAATAGAGTCATAACATATCAATACCTCTGGAAAACCACCAAAGCGGCATGAAGAGGAAAATTTATAGTGCTAAATGTCTATTTGAAAAGGATTTGAACATCTTAAATCAATAATCTAATGTCACGCCTAAAGGAACTAGTAACATAAGAACAAACCAAACACGAAGCGAGCAGACAAAAAATGAAATAACAAAGAACAGAGCAGAAGTAATTGAAATTAAGACAGAAAATACACAGAAGATCAAAGCAATAAAAAGCTATTTTGTCCAGAAAAAACAAAATTGATGGGCTGCTAGCTAGATTAATTAAAAAAGAAAAGATTCAAATATGTACAATCAGAAATGACAAAGATGACATTTCAACTGATACCGTGGAAATTCAAAAGATCAACAGACACTACTATAAACATCTCTATGCACACAAACTACAAAACCCCGAAGAAATGGGAAAATTCCTGGAAACATACAACCTCCCTAGATCAAATTAGGAGAAAACTGAAATTTTGAACAGACAAAAAATGAATGGTAAAATTGAATCAGTATAAAAATCTAACAACCAAAAAAAAATAGCCAAATTCTACCAAACATACAAAGAAGAGCTGGTACCAATCTTACTGAAGTGATTCCAAAATTTGAGGCATTCTTCTGAAACTCTTTCTATGAAAATAGTATCATCCTGATACAAAAATCTGGCAAACACACAAAACATAAAATTACTATGGGCCATTATCCCTGAAAAACAAACACACAAAAATCCTCAATAAAATATTAGCAAACCAAATCCAACAACACATTAAAGGTAATTTATCACAATCAAGATGACTCAATATATCAATAAATGTGATTCCCCACATAAACAGAATTAAGAAGAAAAATTATATGATTATCTCAACAGATGCAGAAAGAGCATTCAAAAGAATTCAACATCTCTTCGTGTTAAAAGCCCTCAACAAACAAGGCATCAACGGGACTATCTCAAAGTAATAAGAGCCATATAGAACAAATCCACAGCCAACCTCATACTGAATGGGAAAAGTTGAAAGCATTTCCCCTAGGAGCTTGAACTAGACAAAGATGTCTGCTGTCATCATTCCTATTCAACATACTGCTAGAAGTCCTTGCCAGAGCAATCAGTCAAGAGAGAGAAATAAAAGGCATCCAAATTGAAAAAGAGGAATTTAAATTATCTCTGTTCAGTAATGACAAGATCCTATGCCTAGAAAACTTTAAAGACACCAAAAGACTCCTAGACCTGATAAACAACTTCAGTGAAGTTTCAAGGTACAAAATATACAAAAATTAGTTCTATTTTTATATACCAAAAATGATCAAACTGAGGACCAAATCCAAAACTCTATTCAATTTACAATAACCACAAAAAAATAAAATACCTAGGAAAGGAAAGACCTCTACAGGGAGAACTATAAAACACTGATGAAATGAATTGAAAATGATACCAATAAATGAAAAAGCAACCCATACTTAAGGATAGGAAGAATCGATACTGTTAAAATGACTATACTGTCCAAAGCAATCTACAGATTCAACATAAAACTTATCAAATTATTAATGCCATTTTTATGGAATTGGAAAAAACAATTCTAAAAGTCACACAGAACCAAAAAGGGGCCCAAATAGCCAAAGAAATACTAAGCAGAAAGAACACAGAAAGAGGAATCATATTACCCAACTTCAAATTATACTGCAAGATTATAGTAACCAAAGCAGCATGGTACTAGTACAAAAAAGACAACTAGATGAATAGAAATAGAACAGAATGCAGAACCTACAAATAAAGCCATGTAACTACAACCAACTGATCTTTGGCAAAGTTGACAAAAACAAACAATGGAGAAAGAACGCCCTATTCAATAAATGTTGCTGGAAAACTGGTTAGTCATACACAAAACAATGAAACTGGGCCTTTATCTCTCACTATATACAAAATTAACTCAATATGGATTAAATACTCCAATGCAAGACCTGAAACTATAAAAATCTTGAAAGAAAACCTAGGAAAAATTTCTCTAAACAGTGAAAAATTTATGACTAAGATCTCCAAAATAAATGCACCAATTATAAAAATAGACAAATGGGACTTAATTACACTAAAGATCTTCTGCACAACAAAAGAAACAATCAATAGGCCTAAGTACAGTGGCTGATACCTGTAATTCCAGGAATTTGCAAGGCCAAGGTGAAAAGATTGCTTGTTGGCAGTGGCAACTCCAGAATTTATATGAAAGAATTTAAATAGCAATGATTTAACGTAAATACAAGGCCAGAGGAATTGTTTAAAAATGAAAAAAAGACTATTTTAATTAAATTTCATATTTATTTGGGATGACTTGAATCAAAATTTGCTTAGAGTGCACAGTTTTTATTTTATTTTATTTCATTATTTATTTCTTTTTAATTTCACTTTAAGTTCGGGGATACATGTGCAGAACTTGCAGGATTGTTACATGGGTATACATTTGCCATAGTGGGTTGCTGCACCCATCAACCCATCATCTAGGTTTTAAGCCCTGCCTGCATTAGGTATTTGTCCTAATGCTATCCCTCCCCTTGACCCTCACCCCCTGAGAGTCCCCAGTGTGTGATGTTCCCCTCCTTGTGTCCATGTGTTCTCATTGTTCAATTCCCACTTATGAGTGAAAACATGTGGTGTTTGGTTTTCTGTTCCTGAGAAATGATGTTGAGAATGATGGTTTCCTGTTTCATCCATGTCCTTGCAAAAGACATGAATTCATTCTTTTATATGGCTGCATAGTATTACATGGTGTATATGTGCCACATTATTCAGTCTGTCATTGATGGACGTTTGAGTTGGTTCCAAGTCTTTGCTATTGGAAATAGCTGCAATAAACATATGTGTGCATTTATCTTTATAGTAGAATGATTTATGATACTTTGGATATATACCAAGTAATGGGATTTCTGGTTGTGGATCCTTGAGGAATCGCCACACTGTCTTCCACGGTGGTTGAACTAATTTATACTCCCACCAACAGTGTAAGGGTGTTCCTATTTCTCCACATCCTCTCCAGTATCTGTTGTTTCCTGACTTTTTAATGATCGCCCTTCTAGCTGGTGTGAAATGCTATCTCATTGTGGTTTTGATTTACATTTCTCTAATGACCAGTGATGATGAGTATTTTTTCATGAGTCTGTTGGCTGTATAAATGTCTTCTTTTGAGAAGTGTCTGTTCATATCCTTTGTCCACTTTTTGATGGGTTTGTTTGTTTTTTTCTTGTAAATTTGTTTAAGTTCTTTGGAGATTCTGGAGATTAGCTCTTTGTCAGATGGACAGATTGCAAAATTTTCTCCCATTCTGTAGGTTGCCTTTTCACTCTGATGGTAGTTTCTTTTGCTGTGCAGAAGCTCTTTAGTTTAATTGGAACCCATTTGTCAATTTTGGCTTTTGTTGCCATTGCTTTTGGGTTTTAGTCATGAAGTTTTTGCCCATGCCTATGTCCTGAATGGTATTTCCTAGGTTTTCTTCTAGGGTTTTTATGGTTTTAGGTCTTACATTTAAATATTTAATCCATCTTGAATTAATTTTTGTATATGATGTAAGGATGGGGTCCAGCTTCAGTTTTCTGCATATGGCTAGCCAGTTTTCCCAACACCATTTATTAAATATGGAATCCTCTCCCCATTGCTTGTTTTTGTCAGGTTTGTCAAAGATCAGATGATTGTAGATGTGTGGTGTTATTTCTGAGGCCTCTCTTCTGTACCTTTGGTCTATATATCTGTTTGGTACCAGTACCATGCTGTTTTGGTTACTGTAGCCTTGTAGTATAGTTTGAGGTCAGGTAGTGTGATGCCTCCTGCTTTGTTCTTTTAGCTTAGTATTGCCTTGGCTATATGAGCTCTTTTACAGTTCCATACAAAATTTAAAGTAGTTTTTCTCTAATTCTGTGAAGAATGTCACTGATAGTTTGATGGGAATAGCATTGAATTTATAAGTTACTTTGGGCACTGTGACCATTTTCATGATATTGATTCTTCCTATCCATGAGCATGGAATTATTTTTCCATTTGTTTGTGTCCTCTCTTATTTCCTTGAGCAGTGGTTTGTAGTTCTCCTTGAAGAGGTCCTTCACATCCCTTGTAAGTTGTATTCCTAGGTATTTTATTCTGTTTGTAGCAATTATGAATGAGATTTTACTCATGATTTGGCTCTCTGATTATCTATTATTAGTGTATAAGAATGCTTGTGATTTTTGCACATTGATTTTGTATCCTGAGCCTTTGCTGAATTTGCTTATCAGCTTAAGGAGTTTTGGGGCTGAGGCGATGGGGTTTTCCAAATACACAATCATGTCTTCTGCTAACGAAGACAATCTGACTTCCTCTCTTCCTATTTGAATACCATTTTTTTCTTCCCTTGCCTGATTGCCCTGGCCAGCACTTCCAATAACATGTTGAATAGAAGTGGTGAGAGAGGGCACCCTTGTCTTCTGCCAGTTTTCAAAGGGAATGAAAGCACAGTTTTTAACTTAGATTATGTCTTTATTTGGTGACTTGGTGGAGAGAAGGGACAAAAGGACTCTATTGTTTCTACTATGCACAAAGAATCAAGATCAGAGTAGCCCACGGGAGATTACGGTAGGCCATAAATAATGTTTCTTAAGTTGTTAAATCAGAATGTCTGTCTATAAAGAAGGAATATTATAAAAATTTGCAGGGACATAAAGAGGTCAATGATAGACACTGGTACCTACTGGAAGGGAGAAGGAAACAAGGAGGAAAGGCTTGAAAAACGAACTCTTAGGTAATATGCTCAGTACCTGGGTGACAGGATCATTTGTACCCCAAATATCAGCATCACACAATATACTCAAGTAATAAACCTGCACATGTATGTACTGAATCTAAAATAGAATTTGAAATAAAAGACTTGTATGTGACTGGAATCTTAAGGATGTTCTTAAGTAGTTTACTTTCTGCCATCCATAATTATAGTGTCACCTATACGCCATATATAAACGCATTAGATAGAATTCATTTTTATACCATCAATCATGGCCTTAATTGTAATTATTATGCCATCCCTAGTTCATTATTACAAATCTGTGGTGAAAAATATCTTCACCTGTGTAATAATTATTTAGGGCCCATTCTCTGTTTACTACACCTTGTATCATTTCACTGCATTAAGTATTCCTTCAGTAAATGTTTTCTGAGTTTAACAGAGAAGCTAAAAGTGGCTCTGCTGCTTTAAGAGGGATCACTAGTCTAGACTGGTCTAACAAGCATTCTGGAATATACGCCCTGTTCATATCTGGTTGACACTTAAAATACTCTTCTTTGTTTTTTAGACCTCTTCTAAGTTTCCTTCTTTATTATTCTAAATGTTACTCACCTAACAGCATAACCAAACAAGACTTCTTAATGTTTCCTACAAATGCCTCACAGTGACCTACTTTTGTGCCTATGGTCTACGAATTTCTTCATTCCACAATGTTCTTTAGACTTCTTACACCTATATCTTCCTCTTGAAATACTACTTATCTCCGAAAAAGCTCTCAAATTGCACATCTTCCAGTATTAACATGGGCAGTGCCTTACCAAGTTGAAGAGGCACGCTCAACCTGTCTAGTCATTGGGATAAAGTTGCCACCCTAGTGGGCCTGGAAAGCAGAGCATCTGAGCCAAAGAGGATTTTTCTTGAGCCTGAAGACCCCTAGGGTACACATTACTGTGTTTGGGGCCCCCTTGGGACCTTTCACCCCCTTTCTTCCATCTTATTTCCCCCTTTTGGAATGGAAATGTCTATCCCAAACCTATCTGGTCAATATATTTTGGAAGCATATAACTTGTTTGGTTTCACAATCTCACAGCTGCAAAGAAGTTTTGCCTTAGGATAAATTGTACATCAGATTTTACCCATTTCTGATTTAAATGATCTTTAGATAAGACTTTGGACTTTATAGTTGATGTCAGAATGAGTTAAGACTGTTGGGATGGAATAAATATATTTTGTGTTGTAAAAAGACATGAATTTGGGAGGTTAACAGTAGAATGTTATATGCAGAATTTTTTGTCAACCAACATTTGTATGTTGAAATTCTAATTCCCAGTGTGATGGTATTAGGAGATGTGTCCTTTAGGAGTTAATTAGGTTTAGATGAAGTCATGAAGTTGGGTCCCCATGAATGGGATTAGTATCTTTGTAACAAGAAATACAAGGATTGTCTTTCTCTCTCTGGGCCATATGAGGATACAAACCTAAAAACTAGGAAGGACCCTCATCAGACACTGTATCTGCTGATACCTTGATCTTGTACTTCTCAGGTTTTAGAACTGTAAGAAATAAATGTTTATGGTTTAAGCTGTCCAGTTTGTCTATAGCTGCCTGAACTAACACATTTTCTGAAACTTTTATTGTTTCCTCTTCTATTACACATAATTGGCACTTCATAAAACATTCTCCTTTGTTCCTTTTCTATTGACTAATGTAATTTTCTGCCCTGTATTTCAGTAGTTTTTTATTCTCAGTTTTCTCTCTTTTGTAAACTGTACTCTCTTTGAGGAAAAAAGACAGATACTCTCCAACCCTTTGTAGGGGTTGCTCCACAATTTTTATAAATTAACTGCTTATTTCCTAAAATTATATTTCCCTGGGTTGCATATACATAGATAATTATTGCAACTGGCACTATGGTATATTGTAAAGCAGCATAAATACCACCTGCCAGCTTATTAGAAATGTAGAATCTCAGGTCCCATTGTAGATCCACTATATCAGAATCTACATTTTTGAAAGATCCCAGGTGACTTATATGCACCTTAAAGTTTGAGAAACACTGTATACGTTCATGTATTAGTATCAAGATGGCTGAATGTGAATCTAGGCCTCACCGTTTGCTAGCTAAGCCTCATTAGACACATTAAAAAGGTTGAGTAGTTTCAATCCTGAGTGACCAATAGAAACATCATAATACAGAAGGCACACAATAATCAACAAGAGGAAATTTATTTAAACAAAGACATCAGCGTTCTAATGACACAAAAGGAAGACTCATTCAATATTAGATACTATATTAAAACACATTCTGAATCACTGTGTCCTTTATTGCAATATGAAAAAGGTTGATATCGGGGTATTCTACTCAAAATTGTAAATAGAAGTCATGGAAGTCTATAGAAGATGTCTATAACAGGAAGATATTTTCATAGAAAAAAAGGATGGATTGTAGGAAAACAGATTGTCAAATGGCAGAAATATTAGAAGACTATTGCAATAGTAAAATGATAATTATACTAGTCTAAAAAAAGAAGTATCAGTAGGAGTGCAATGAGATTTAAAATACTTTGAAAAATGAGCCTCAATGAACTGTGGAGGTTGGTTAGAGGTAAAAAGAAGAGAGTTGAGGCCGGGCACGGTGGCTCAAGCCTGTAATCCTAGCACTTAGGGAGGCCGAGACGAGCGGATCACGAGGTCAGGAGATCGAGACCATCCTGGCTAACATGGTGAAACCCCGTCTCTACTAAAAAATACAAAAAGAAACTAGCCGGGCGAGGTGGCGGGTGCCTGTAGTCCTGGCTGCTCGGGAGGCTGAGGCAGGAGAATGGTGTAAACCCGGGAGACGGAGCTTGCGGTGAGCTGAGATCCGGCCACTGCACTCCAGAGGTAGAGCGAGACTCCGTCTCAAAAAAAAAAAAAGAGAGTTGAGGAAAACTGAAGATGACTGAGCTATGGGGTATTAGAACTCACAAGCCCAATTCAGTCTGTACCATGGCACAGTCACAAATTCTGTATCCTCACTACTTGTCACTATTAATCTACTGTAACAAAATGAAATTGGCATATGAGAAATGAGAACTTTCTCTTTATTCTATTTACTTTATTTGGGAGATGGTGAGGTTGGTAGAACTTTGCAACAGAAAAAGTCCATGTTCAAGGTCTGTGGGAACCCTAGAAAATGAATATATAAATTTCTTCCAAGGAAAGCATTTCAATTAGTAATAGCATTATTTTAGATACATATGTGGATATAAGATTGTGAATAATCTAAATAAATGAAAATAATAGCACCTTATAATTAATATCTATTAACTAATTTTCTCCACATATTTATAATTCTTTGCATTTTGTAGTACAACTCAATTAACATTGCACTAAATGTCTTAAAATTTGGAAACCATAAAGACTTTAGCCATAAGATTTGAAAATAAATGTGACTTTACTATCCTATATAGTTTATTCACTTATAAAGAGCTATCTTTTCTGTGATTTCATTTGTAAAATGAACTTCGTGGTTCATTCAAATTTGATAGATATAGATACACTGGGTTAATTGAAGAGAAAAATAATTTTTAAACATATTTTCAAATATATACATAATTTCATACCTGTTCATGATTTTATCTCATGTCAGCAATTTAAACAAGGTTTAAAGAAAAAATGTATTTTAGGAGCTGCAACACTCTAACTTTCTGCTATAGTTTATCACTGTAAAAATCATTTCTATAATTATGCAGTCTTGTTTGCATTACTTGGTAATTAGCTTTAATTATACTTTCAGCCAATTACTCAAAATGTGACCTTTTCTAACAAAAGTCAGGTAAGAAGAATGTAGGTGAGGCCCAGAAACTGCACAGTACACAATAAACAAATTGGTGATAGTAATTTTTTATTTTTTGCTTATCTACTCAACACTTCAGCAATCCATTACTAGTTACATTTTCTCTTATCAATTTTTATGAAATCATTACCTTTACTACAAAATTCCTTGACAAACTAGAATATTCAAATGTTATTTAACCTTTAAATTGATTTTGATAAACTGGAATGTACTAAGTCTATAGCTGTCATGTAGCAAGTCTTCGTTTATTATCATATATTTGAAAAAATATATTCCATAAAGAAAATTTTGAGTTATATTATCTGTATATAAAAATATCTTTCATTTTGTTTTAATTTGCTAATGCTACTCTTTCTTAGAGAAAGTTTTATCAGCTACATTACCTTCTACAGTATATAAATTTAGCACAAGTCAGTAAATAGGGCATGAGGAACTGAAAATGCCAATACCTTGTTTTTGTCTTTTTTGATAGGTGGATCACCCACAGTCTATAGCTATTGAAGTCTGAAATTCATCCTCACCAAGATTTGAGAACGATTAAATATTATGTGATTTCATAAATTTTGGGGGAGATTTTAAAACACACCATCTGTTAAATAGTAGAATATGAGAAACTGAAATCCATGTGATACTTGTTTAAAATAATCTTTATTTTTACTGGTAACAAGTATAATTGAAAAATGTAAATCACCAATAATCTTTACAATATAGGTCCTCTCAGCATTTTATATGACTCTTTTTACATAGCTGTAATTATACTTTATTATCCATTTTATTTCATAGTTTTACAACACAAAAAACCATGAATAATCAGCATTATTTTCAAAATCTTTCATAAAAGTATTTTAATGACTGCATAATAGTACATGCTATGTGTATGTTCATTTGTCTTAACTATTAACACTATTCACAATAGCAAAGACTTGGAATCAACCCAAATGTCCATCTGTGACAGACTGGATTAAGAAAATGTGGCACATATACACCATGGAATACTATGCAGCCATAAAAAAGGATGAGTTTGCGTCCTTTGTAGGGACATGGATGCAGCTGGAAACCATCATTCTTAGCAAACTATCACAAGAAGAGAAAACCAAACACCGCATGTTCTCACTCATAGGTGGGAACTGAACAATGAGATCACTTGGACTCGGGAAGGGGAACATCACACACTGGGCCTATCATGGGGAGGGGGGAGGGGGGAGGGATTGCATTGGGAGGTGGGAGGGGGGAGGGATTGCATTGGGGAGTTATACCTGATATAAATGATGAATTGATGGGTGCTGACGAGTTGATGGGTGCAGCACACCAACATGGCACAAGTATACATATGTAACAAACCTGCACGTTATGCACATGTACCCTAGAACTTAAAGTATAATAAAAAAAATAAAATGAAAAAAAAAAAAGAAAAAAAAAACTATTAACATAATAATTTAACTTAATTATAAGTGACTAAGGTTTTCGAGATATGTTGCATCTTCAGACTCCACAAATTCTGCTTTACGATGGTATTTACTAATCAAGCCTCCTTGCTTCAATGCAAGACACCTGAAGGGTAGATTCTCAAAGTCTTAAAGACACATTGTTGAACATTTTATCTGTTTCTAATGCTGTGAAGATCAGGTAAATAAGTAAAATTTTGTTTGAATTTTATACAATTTTATTACTTGTTTAGTACCTTTATAGATTTGGTCACTTTGTTGACGTATGGAATTAACAGCATTATGTAAAAATTGATATTTTCAATAAAATTAGCTTTTCTTATTAGCTTTTCTTAGGTGTAGAAAAATATGAAAAAGTATGGAAAATCTTGGCTTAAACCCTCAATTCTCTTTAATTTCCTTTCAGACTTTCAGAACTCTTACTGTGATGTTCTTGATTCCCTACTATACAGTATTTCCAGCCCCCTGAAGTTAGGGATCATATCTTAACATCTGCAATTCCACAATTTCTCATATGATCTTCTCTGTATTTGGATCTCAAATTTTAATAGTGATGAATATGATCATAATGATATAAAAACAAAGGAGGAGGAATGGTATTCTTTTAAATATGAGTGATCAGACAAGGATAAGTTTTGATTTCATATTTAGTGCCATAGATGTTCTCTTAAAAGCTCTCCATTCCCCTTGTGTAATGTACATTTTGACGCATACAGCACACAGCACTGAGCTTGTCATCAACTCTTTAGCCCACCCTCTTATGTCTGCTCCATTGGTTGAGTTGTGTGTTTAATAGAAGTCAGTTATGTTTGAACTGACAGTATTTATTTCAAATGGGCTTGTTACTGAATTTATATACTGTTAATTAACTATTTCATAACACAGTGGATTATGAGTGCAGAAATAAAATTTTTGTTTTCATGAGAGTTGAGTACCTTGATACAACTAGATAAAGGCCAAAAAAGGCCAAAGGCTTTAAAAAAATGTTGCGGATTTAGACATATTCAAGACACCATGTAAGGTTAGAAAAATAATAATCTTTCCAGCCCAGAAGAACCCTCAACTCAGATTACTTAAAATGTGTGTGTTTTTTTAATTGTAGCTGCTATTCAAAATAAAATGAAACAAGAAATTACAGATAATTCAAGTGGGTTGGGATTTATTGAAGAAGGATATTGGGGACCTCCAATCAGCATATCCATTCTATAAACAGAAACATCTGTGTTTCCACAGTTTTTTAGGATTAAATGAAAAAAAAATTAAGGTATGAATGTATCTTTTTATGGTTTCATATTTTATACTACTTTTTAAGAAAATAAAATCGAAATGAACAAATTTTATATTTAAAGCAGGGTCTAAATTGATGGCTCCACTCTATCATTAACTAACAGAAGTAATCTGGGCTAAGCAGCACTCTTCTATAAGCTTAATTCCCTCAACGATAAAATGTAAGAATCAGAATAGATTACCTTTATGGTCATCTCCAGCTTTCCAGTGAAAAAAAGTCATGATTACAAAACCAGCAAGTTCCAACATAACATGATACAGGACAAAATATGAAACTTATCAAACCAAATTTGGTTAAACTGAATATTAACATCATTGGGGAAATGAGGAATCAGTAGGTAGGTTTAGTTAATTATGCAATACCCCCCTCCACTATCCATTCTTTTCTTCATTATTTTCACAGTTAAATAATGGCTTCCCCACTAAGTCTTAGCAGGGAACATACTGTAGCACAGCTCTCCAGTAGCTTCGGACTGACCCAGCTCTTTCCTTACCCTTCTACCTCTTGCTTGTAGTTTTCAAGAATGGCTGTGGAATGTCCTGGGAATGCAATGTCCTGAGATCAGGAGAAACTACCTGAAACAGCCCAGGCAGTGTTCCTGTTCTTCCTAGGGAATGTTACATCATGAGTGAGGAACTGCCTATGACAGCCCAGGCTTTTCTCTTTTCTTCCTTGGAAGCTGGATGTCCTTCGAAGCTTTGCCCAGTGAGTCTTATTACTTCTGAGGTGGTGTAAGTGAGGCATGCATCAAAATTTCATCCATCTTGGGTAGCTCTCTTGGGCCTTGAGGGGCTGGCTCACAATGTATCTGAGACCTTCTGTTCCTTGCTGCCTCTCTGTAAATAATAAACTCACCTTGCATAACCTGTGTGTGAATGTGTCCTGTCTTACCAGACTCTGACAAATTAGGAACCAGTGCATGGTGGACCTAAACAGCAGCTGAGGATGCAGTGGGCAGAACTATTTGGACTCCTACTTCTGGTGGTTGGATTCTCACATGACCAACTAGGCCAAGACTATGTTCCCAAGATTCCTTTGCAACTAGGGGTGCCTAAGTGTTTATTAAATGGATGTAAGCAGAAGTGATATATGTAATTTATTAGCCATTTCTATATGCTAATTAATATCTTATTCTTTGAAGAACTGAAATTTAATATATGATGTTTTGTCATGCTTCAGAACAAGTTTTTACAGTAGTATCTTTCAAATTTATTATCAATCATAAATGAATACAAAATTATTCTTGATAATGTCCAACTTTAGTAATACTACTCCTTTATTTGCCATTCCAGCAGTGATATATTAGGAAAAACAGGTGTATTTTTATTTAAAATATGACCTCTCCTTTGATCTTAAATTTTACTATTCACTGCTAGTGGAAATGTACATTATCATCACAAATTTATAAGGAAATTTATTAATAAAAATCAAAAGTCTTTCAAACTTGCAATCCATAATGTAGCAATTTTAATTTTGGAAATCTATGCTAAGGACATAATGATATTTACATACAAGAATTCATGCAAGAAAGAGTTTATGGTAGAATTATTTAAATTAGAAAATTCAAAATAACCTAGATATTCTGAAGTGATAAACCAGTTAAGTAAATTCCATGTTTAAGTGAAATAATTAGAACTGTATTGTATGAAAAATTTTAAATTATTTTGTGAAATGCTTATAATGTGTGAAAAAATTTTAGAGTAAAAATTTTCTATAAAATATATATTAATTATGCAATAGAATAACTATGCAAATATATAAAAAAGGCTTTTCACTTTCATGTTTATGCTTTTCTATATTTCTTACAATTCTTGTATTGAAAATTATTACATTTATGATTTAAGGAAAAGTATTATTTTAAAAAATATGACTCTGATCTCTCCTTTGATCTTAAATTTTACTATCTGTGCAATACTCTGCACAGTTACTCTTTAGGAAAAGATTTCTAGTGTGCTACAAAAGATTACACATAATACCTTAAAAGATGTTTGGAATATTTCAGCCATTGTTTTATTTCTTTTTATTTTTACTTTTACTTAAAGCAATATTTTTATAGTTGGATTTATCTTCTCTTTTATTCTCTCGTGATTACAGAACCCCTTCCTTTCACCTTTCATTTTAACTGACTGGTAGCCTCCAGGTGTTTCCCACACTTTCTATTTGCACAGGGCTCTGTGCCCTATTGCTTATGCTAAAAAAAAAAAATAATAAAAAGAAAGAAATAAAAAAAATCTGGGTTTTGAGAACAGCAAATATTGTAAGAACAAAGGCATGAAATACGGATTTTGTTTTAGTACAGGCTATTGTTCAATCATACGACTTTCTTTTGTCACAAAAACACATATGGCAAATCAAACACGCTGAGAGAGACTCTCTCTTAAAAATGTCTATGCAACAGCAAAATTGAAAACTAAAGTCGAGATAATCATCTGCAAGTTTCATTCTATGAACATGCTATAAAGGATAAAATTAGGAGCAGAGTACTAACTATTCAGAATATTGTCTGTATCGGTGCTTTCCAATGGAACATTTTGTGACAGTGAAAATATTTTTTATCTGTGTTGTCCAATACCATAGTCACTAACCTCATATGGCTATTAGCACTTGAAATGAGGCTGATGTGACTGAAGACCTGAATTTTAAATTTTATGTAATTTTAATTATTTTAAATTGAACTAGTCACATGTGCATACAGGCTATTATATTGACAGTCTAAGTATATTGAAATTTAACCTGACATCCAGATTCAGTATCATTATTTAACTGTAATTTCCTATTATCTATTGAAAATAATTTTTCATTTTTAGGAAATTCAAGGGTCCATAGCTATTATTATCACCAAATTTAGTCACAATTAGAAAATCCAACACAATTTTTAAAATATAAGAAAATAAAATGAAGTCATATTATAATATTTTATATAGTACTGACATACTTTGCATAATCAAAATAAAGTGAGAAAATTAAAATTCTGTAATTGAAAATAAGCCAAAAAAGGAAAAGGAAAAGAAAAACTCCGTCTACATAATATATTCATATGTCCATACGAACTGTAAGAAATTAAATGGAATTTAATTTAATTGTTTTAAATTACAAAACGCAGCTATTGAACAAATTCCATTTATGTAAGAGTAGTACATTGCATATAATAGGACATTTATAGATATCTTTAAATAATTTCAAATTACTTTATAAAGTTATAAGTGATTGCTCAATACAAAATGTGTTTGAATATATAGAAAAGTAGAAATGAGAATAACCCTATATTCCAACTAACCAGACAGGTACTATGATCATAATATGGATTTCTTTTCTCATTTTCCCTAACTTTGTTATATTTTCCTATGTAGTTGTGCACCATCAGTAAAAACTCTACATAAACGTTTTAATTGATTACATAATATTCCATTGAGTGGCTACACAACATTTAACTTAATCATTCCTTTTTAGAACATTTAGGTTATTTCCAATGTTTTATATTAAAATGAAGGTAGAATAACTATTCACCAATTTTTTACAACCTTGTTTGTTATCATCCACAGTTAATGTTCTTGCCCACGGAGAAAACTTATAATGGCCATATTTTGAAAGAACTCTTGCCAGAATATACTGTAATGACCATTTCTACAGAAGGGAAAAAAACAGATGATCTTCACAAAAATACATTTGGGTAATTAGAATTCAGACGTGCCTTATTATCAATATACCACAATAAAGTCATTATTAGTTTTTCTCCGTATTAGGTAAAATTACATCAAACTAAAAAATCTGCATATTTTCTTTTCTTGCTTATAGACAGTGGCAGTTTATTTCTTTCAAACCTATTTTTATTCCTTCCAATTCTTATTTTAAGTTCAGGGTATACATGTGCAGGCTTGTTACATGGGCATATTGCACGTTGCTGGGGTTTGGTGTACAAATTATTTCATCACCCAGGTAGTGAGCATAGTACTAGATAGGTAGTTTTCCTTCCTTCTCATCCTCTACCCTCAAGTAGGCCCTCTTGTCTACTGTTTCCTTCTTTGTGTCCATGTGTACTCAATGTCAAACCTTTAAAAAAAAAAAAAAAAGAAAGAAAAGAAAGAAACAAAACTGCTACACCTAGGCAGTTGCTGTTTTGATATCCCTTGATGATAAATGTTTCTTGTCAACAGGGAAAGCACAGAAAGGAATCTGCCATACCTTTTTGGTCTTTCATTGGCTGAGGAAAGGAGAAATCTATCAATATAGTCTTATAGGTTCACTAGCAACTAACTCTCAAATCTCCAATTCTTTTATTCTTTGAAACTATTCTTCATATCAAGTAACAGACAATTTGGAGATGCCAAAGTTATTTCCAATTTAGAAATCCAATAGACTTCTCATTCGTAGGGTTTTCAATTAATGAAAATGAAGATAAACAGGTCCATTATTGGTCCTGTCCCCAAAGGATTTAGTAAGCTCCCTGGTAAGGTAAAGCATATAGTTCACAACAAAATAATTATGAATATAAAAATGCTTTAAAAAAATTAGACAAATATTTAGAAGAGAAAAACTGTGCCACATTAATCAGAGAGAAAGAGAGCAAGATGAAAAGAGAGGGTTATTTACATTTCATATATTTTATTATCAGTGTTTATCAGATATTAACAATTCTGATATTAAATTAATACCCATAGAGCTACATAGTCTTTATTCATTCCTTCCTGCCAATTAGTAATGTACATAATTCCATATATTTTTGCTCAACTTCCATTTTTTGATAGTTTAGAAGGTGTTGAAATTTTATTTAAAGGCTAAAACAAAAGCTTAAATGGTGTGCTTTCTGTTCTGTGAATTGCAGACACTGCTTTACTGATACAACACCCAAGATTCTAAGCTGACATCAAAGAAAAAAAAAATCATCTGAAATGACAGCAGCAGCTGCAGCATCTGCCTCTAAATTAGGCTGTGTTTCAAAGTCTGGACTCAACTGCTAAGCAGTATAAAGACCCAGGAGGAAGGCTGCCCAGAAAAGAGTGAGCCTTCCGACCTAACACATCAAAGTAACACATGCTAGGAAGAGCAATAAACGCATGTGGCCCACATTCACGTGCCGCTTAATTGCGCTGGGCTCATGAAACCAAGACAAACCTTCAGCTGATTCCTGGTTTAAGAGAGGATTTGAGATCTTTTCTATACAGAAAGCTGACACAAATTGGTTGCAGATTAGAGTCTGACTCTGCAATGAAGCATCCCATAATCTCAAAAGATGGCCATTTTGGTGTCATATGGCATCTTCAAAACACTGACTTCTTAATGTGGTAACATATAAACTAACCATTAGGTATAAATAACAGCTAAAAAATAAGCTTCATAAATGAAGAAAGCCTTAATTTGTACATTCAAAGATAGATATTTTGAAGAAAGGTTTTTTCACTTGTTTTGCATATAAATTACCAATTTTGAGGGCATTTATCTTTTAAAGCATAAGCTATTTAACAAGATCTTAGAATACTAATATCTATTAAGACAAGAGAGAAATAGTTATATGTTTTAGAAGTAAATTTTAGTAGAAATGCCTACTGTCATAAGGTTTGCATTAAGGGATTATTACTATATACAGAGGATGTAATATATTCAACTGCACAATTTGCAATTAGATATATAGCAACACACATAAGAAAAGCTTAATAAATTAGAACTCTGAATTCCTTTCTTCTGTGTTCATGCCCTTATGCTATGCTCTTTCCTCTGTTTGGCAGTACATTGTGCTATTATTCTACAAAATATTATTCTGTATGTGTAAATTGCCAAAGTTAACTTATGCAATTACCTGAGGAGACAATTATAATTAGTGGAAAGATGATAATTAATCCTATTAAGTGAAATATGCATGAGTTTTCACCGAACATATGCAATGTAAGAAAAACCTCAAAAATATTCAGGGTGATTATAAATAGATGGGAATAGAAAGAAAAATTCATCCATCCTTAAATTCTAAAATATTTGTCCATAGGTTTAACTAAATAAATGATTACAAAGCACTGAGAGTCAGAAAATTTTAGAATTAATCTGCTTAGTGCTCCAATTACATACATCATAAATAAATTCTGTAAGAATATAATTTCATTATATATTAAGAGCTTATTCCAAGAATTTTGATGAGGGCTAAATTCCATTGACAATAATCAGCTCCGAATTTATGTCTA
This sequence comes from Colobus angolensis palliatus, assembly GCF_000951035.1. Taxonomy (NCBI): domain Eukaryota; kingdom Metazoa; phylum Chordata; class Mammalia; order Primates; family Cercopithecidae; genus Colobus; species Colobus angolensis. The sequence goes on from NW_012118265.1 coordinate 428,814, forward strand.
GAATATGTAATAGGCTGACTCACGTTATCTCATTTCTTGGAAAATATAAGCATTGTATGCTTCAAGGAAGGGTAGCCATGTAATGGACCATTTTCATTAGGAAGGTAGGGATTGGGGGAGTAAGAAAATCATTCCAAAAAAGTCATGCAGTCATCTCTGTTACCAATATCTGGTGCTTATTGCGGCCTCCAAGGTGGAGAAAATAAAACACCTTTTTACTTTTGTGACAATTCTGATTGTCATGTCTTTCAGGGCATTTTTGCATCCCTTAATATCATAAGATCGTCCTACTACAGTATGAACAAAGTGACCTCGATGAATGCCTTTTCTTAGGGCCATAATATTGGTAACATGGCTAAATCACAAAGATCATAGTTCATGTCCCAAAAAGTTGGAATGGATTTACCCCTTTGGGAAATTTCCCTGACCTACAGCCATCTCAAATCCCTTGAGACTACATAAGGGGATCCTGACATCATAGAAGATTTGCCACAGAGGATGTCAGGAATAACCCAACCTAACAAGAAGTCTGTATTTCCCTGGATGGGTAACAGTCTCTCTGCTTGGTACATACCACAATCCCAATTCTGAATTGTGCTGTTTTTTTCTGACAGTTGTTGATTTTCTTGGTATCTTAACTGACCAGTAACTTTAACCATCTAAATAATCATATACCATTGCAAGCTGGGTGATGTTATTACCAGAGCCATATATAGCCAGGATTATGGAGTCAGAAGGAAGACTAAGGCAAACAGACAAATGTGCTTGGCCTGTGTGTGTACAGCCCACATTGTGGAAGGGTAATGGTGCAGTCCTCAGGCTTCAGTCTCAAGGATCCACAAGTGAGTGGTACTGTGCCTTTGCCTTTGAGACTGAAATTTCATCTTCTCTAATAGCAATTCTGTGGTCAAGACCGATGATAATTACTTGGATATTTTCAGTGCCTATGAGCCATTTTACTCGTGGCACGAACTCTTTCAACTACATGCAGGTCTTTGAAATGAGACTGAAAACATTTTCAAAATAATTATAACTAGCACTTATATGTGCTTTACAGTTTAGAAACTTTGTTTCATGTGCATTAACTTGTTCAGTCTTACCAGCAACCCACGAGGCATATTACTATGCCCAATTATAGATGAGGAAACTTAAGCTCAGAGAGAGAAAGAGTAAAATGCTCTAATTCAGTTAGCAAAGTCATATATCCAGAAGTCCCCCAAGACCTTCAGCTTCCAAGAGCTTTGCAGTTTCTACATCACCCACAGGCAACTTCTATATATTCAGTAAACCTCTCATCCATGGGTTGAATGGAAAAGCAATAACTTTTCCAGTGTTTCATCCTCAAATTTATTATGAAAGATGAAAGTAATTTATTAAAAGTCCTTGGTAAAGGCTCATTTGAGATCTTTAATTATAGCCTTAAGTAAAATTATAATTTTGTCTTACTTATGTCTTAACAGGTTCACAAGGGCATCTTGATATATAAGTCCTTAATTATTTAAAAAAAAACCTGTATCATGATGTACTTGGCTTAACATAAAATGAGGCAAAACATACTGGAAAGTGAATAAGGTATAAAGCCTTTAGGATGACTATCTAGAATATTTTTATTTCTGTTCTATGAAAATATCAATACATAGCTGATCTTCCTTTCTTATTTTACAGCATGAGAAATACTATGATTTAATATATTTTTAAATTAGGCAATATTGCTTTTAGACACCATTGTTTATTAACAAGCATTAATCACTATAAAGTGAAATCACATATAACTTGGATAATGCAACCCTATTAACCTGGTTTACTCAGGGCAATTCCATGAAAAGAAAAACAAAAAGCTTCTTAGTTTTCTTTATTAATATCTCAATATATTGACTTTTCTCCCAATTCGTTTAATAAGAATTCGCAGTACACGCACTATGTATCAAAAGCATCTCACTTAGTAATTATATAAAATTGTGCTTTGTTAATTAAAAATAAAATATAAAAAGAAAGAAACAATACTGGAAAATGTAACAGAAAGCAACTGAGTTTAGGGTAAGGAGGAAGATGACTTTTACATTTATTGAACAGAAAAACACCTCCTAAGGAGGTGATAATTTAATTGTGAGGTTTTTTGTTTGTTTGTTTCTTGGTTTTCGTATTATAATACTTTTCTGAAAACAGAAAACTAGTAAAACCAAAAATTACAAACAGGAATGTGGAATCATAACAAAAGAAAGAAAAGAGAACCAAAGGTGGAGCTAGCAGGCATGGTTATTATGTTTTGATTGCCAAAAGTGAACCAGCCAAGCAAAGATAGGAAAGAAGGTTCCAGGTGGAGGAAAAAGCAAATTCAGGGACTCCATGGTGGAAATGAATGTGGTGTGTTTAGGCAATGAATAATTAGAGACCACTATTGTTGAGTTGGGAGAGGAGCAACACTAGCAGAGCTTAAGAACATGAGGCTTATGGCCATGGTATAGAGTTTAGATGTTAAAATTTGCGGAACTCAAGGACCCTAGTAAGCAAGAGTGAGAGAAACTGGAGCGGTGGATAAATCACGCAGGGCATTATAGGTTGGGATAACATTTTTGAATTTTAGTGCAGTGGGAAATTATTGAAAGATTTTAAGTAAATTAGTGACATAGTTCTGTTTCAGCTAGTGAAGGACTTGCATGTAGAACAAGATCGGAAGCAAGATGAGCAGTTAGAAGGCCATATTAGGAGTTCTAGTGAACGTGATGGTGCTGAAAGCAAAATTATAATGGTAAAGATGGAGAAAATTAAGCAGAGTGAAGATACTATGCTGCTTACAAAAGCCAGTTTAAAAAAACATACTCTACTGATGGTATTTGACCTCAAGATACTAAAATGCATCTTTTCAAAAAATATTAAGTGCATTACATGTACAGAAAGTAATTTAAAGTAGTGCACTAAAAATAAATCTTATTCCTTTCTCTTAATTTTAATATTTCCTCTCAGGAATATGCTAAATTGGTTCATATCTCTATTAAAACTTCCTACCTAAGAAGACATTATCATCATCTTACGGACCCCTGAATGCAGAAGTCTACATTGAAGAGCTCATATGCATCTCCAATTTATCAACTTTAATGTCACCTTAAGTAAATCGAGATTTCTTTATTTTCCTCCTGCTGTTTTAATGAGAATATATTCTGCTTTCTGAAATACAATAAAAATTATATTAAAACAAATCCATTATAAACTCTCTAATTTTGAAATGAAAGATACACTCTGATATTATTAATTGTTTTCAAAAATGAAGCTGCTGTGAAGGAACATGAAACACAGCTATTTACATTCTTACCAGAAGAGTTTCAAATCAAAACATTGTTTTCATTACTTCAACAAGACTAGCAATTGATTCTGTCAGACTGGAATTGAAGTACCTACTGTGTGTCAAAATATTATTTTTCTCCTCTCAATTGGTGAAGCTAAAATGAAAAGAAATTTGGTAACACTCCTATTTTCCATAAAAATTCTTATTGCTTATCCATTTTGTATTGGTTCTCATAAATGTTTCTTCTGTTTTACATTTTCTTACTAAGAATATACATCCAAAAATAGCTCATGTCCTTAGAAAACAGAATATCAACGTCTCAAGATGTTTTCATGATGGCAGTGGCTATGATGCCCCATATACTAAAAACAGAAATGTCAACATTTCTGTTAGAAGCCATTGAGAGTATCGGTGGCAAGTAAAGAGCAAGTGTTTGCTCATGGAGAGGTAAGCACACCTGGATGTTCTTGGGTGAGATTCCAGGTGTCAAAGCAGGGTTAACTTCTGCAACTTCTGTAACTTCTCAGAGTTTTAGGTCACAGAAAGGTAAATATAGTGATATGAGTCAGTTTAAAGATCTGCGTTCACTTCCAGGTGCTGACGGCTTCTGGAAAGCACTACCAAAATTGCAATTAACTAGAAGCTGTTACCAGATATGGATGAAATATAGCCTGTAGGATGGACCAAGAATATCCATTACCAGGACAGAATAAGAAAATATACTGGATTCTTACCTTTGTAATATAATGAACAACTGGGTCTGGCTATGGGCTTTAGTCCATCTTCTAAGGTTACTTTGGTCTTGACACCTCCACAGCTCACCAAACCCTTCTGTGGTTTGGTAAGGAGGGACCCCAGGTGTCCTCTCTAGCTGTTACTTGTAAACATTTACTTAGTATCCAGTTACTTCAAAAAAGTATAGTCTTAACTTTTGAAAAACCTGTGCCATGATGTGTAACTTTAGCATAGTTAGTATATTAGTAAAATAAAAGCTAAATTTTTGAGAACCAGGAAATTTGTTATACATGCATAATGTCACTTATATTCACAATATCTTTGTACAATGAAGGAAAGACTGGAACTCAAGTAGTCTGAGTCCAGAATGCAAACTCTGAAAAATGTACAGAGTAATGGACCAGTGGTTTGTTAGGCACACTGTTATTTTATCATCATTGTCATTGTAACTGTCAAGTGGTATGTGCCTATGCATTAAGTAATCAAAGCACAACTTTATGTTTGTCCCCTGTCATCACTGTTAAATTTATTCAAGAGTTCAATCTCCTGCTTTTGAGAGAAAAATGAATGTGGTTTTGCATTCATACTTAGGTAATAGATAATCTTACAGTCATCATGAGTTATAAATATAGAGCACCTTACAGATTTACTGAAAATCTGTTCTGAGATTCCCTTGACTTGCCTGGATGTCTTTTGCCTATGCTTGTAACTCTCCAAGGTTCCTACAAATCCAATATTCCTATTTGACTTACTACTAAGGTCCCTGTCCTCCTGTAATCTCCTATTAAATAGGACACTGTAGACCCTATGTCAGCTCTTTCTCTCAAATATCTCACATCTGGTCTTCAGGAATAGTACTTTATTTTCCTTGACATACTCTGATATATACAAGTAGAATACAACACAGTCATCTGTATCCTGCTTTTTCAGGTTGCTTTAAACCAGCAGTCCCCAACCTTTGTGGCACAAGGGTTTTTGTAAAAGACATGTTTTCCACAGATGGGGTGGAGGTGGGTGGTATGGTTTTGAGATGTTCCACTTCCACCACAAATCATCAGGCATTACATTCTCAAAAGAAGGGTACAACCTAGATCCCTTTCATGCACAGTTTACAATAGGGTTTGCCCTCCTATGAGAATCTAATGCCACTGCTGATCTGACAGGAGGTGGAGCTCAGGCAGTAATGCTCACTGGCCTTCCACTCACCTCTTGTTGTGTCGCCTGGTTCCTAACAGGCCACAGACTAGTACCAGTTCATGGCCCAGGGGTTGGGGACCCCTTCTTTAAAGTCTTTTAGTCTCAGGGCATGCATCAGTCCACTGTATCTCCTAACTGCAGGGGACACCTTTCAGGGTCCTCAAGTAGACTCATGGAACCACACTTCTCCTTGAAAGGAGGGGAACACTCTCGCCCCCGCCTCCACTAAAAAACCTATAGAGAGGTACCTCAAAGCAAAGAAATAGATGTCTCCAAATAATTTTATTCGATAAATTCTGCCCCATTCTTTGCACTCTCTCTACTCTTTTACATCTTGAAAATGAGCCAAGGCAACCTAGAGTCATAGAATCCATTCTCAGCCATTTCTGCAGTAAACCCAATTTATAGTGGTGTATCTCATTCTTTCTTTCATACTTGACATCAATTGCTATGGCATCAAATTAAAAAATAAAATAGTAGGAGTACTAATCTAACATCCTAAATTATAAGTGAACATCTACTATGTTGTAGACACAATGCTCCATGTCCTTGGCACAATTTATAACCTATCCACTACACTTTATTTTTATATTAAAAATAGCTAAAATGAGATTAAGTGCCCTCTTCAGTGAACTATCACTTATCACTCACACACTGGACACTATGTACTATGCTACTTGATAGGTCTTTTTCACATGAATGGAACATAGTCCCTATCATCTAAAGAAATTACACATTAGCAAAACAATTTAAAAAGTAAAGAATATTTTAAATTACAAGAGATTAATATGATAACAGGAGATAACAAATGCTTTTGAAATCTATTGAAAGTATACATCCCAGCATTGTAGCCGAGGGAAAATGATTGAGAGGAGGAGACTACATACAGAAAAGACGTCTGAAAAAGTATTGCCTATAGAGTATATAGGAATTGGGCAACAGGTGAAGAATGGGAAAAGAGCAAACCAGGCAGGGTATAGTGGACTCTGCTTACGACCTCAATATTCTTTCCCTTTCTTTTTCCCGCTTAACAAATTCCAGATTTTCTCAGACACCTGCTCCTCCTGTATACACCATGTACCTCAGAAGAAGTAAATTTTATCCCCAGATTCAGGAGTGGCTCTGATTGGTATAAGATGGGGTTTCTCAATCATGGCACTGCTGACATTTGGTGCTGGATAATTCTTTGTTTAAGCTGGCAGTATGAGAAGAGAAGGTGTCCCATACACTATAAAATGTTTAGCAGCAGGGTGTTACCACCCACTAGATGACAGTAGCACCCAACACATTCCCCCCACAACCCACCCTGCACACCTCAAATTGTGACAACCAAAAATATCTTCAGACACTGATAAATGTCTGCTGGGGAGCAAAATATGTCACCTCACTTCGAGTCACAAGTTCAAGGATGCTTTCAATGTTTTAGAATGAGCATGTAACTAAACTCTGACTCTTCTCATTCTTCCTATCTCTGTGTATTGCTGTGATGCCTGGAACTGCCACCACCATCTTGCTTCAGCTTGAAGAAAAAGGTAGTTAACAAAGATAATGGAAGAAAAGTAGAAAGAATCCAAGACCTTGATGATCTTGTTAAGTGGATTCTTTGTTGTAGGAACTGTCCTGAATGTCCTGACACATGAAATAATATATTTATTGTGTAATACAGTTTCTTTTGAGGTTTTTACAAATTGCAGCACAGAGATTTTTAGCTGGTACAAGAAGAAACAAGCATGTGCCCCATTCTGAGATTAAGAGAGTAGGGTACAATTAAGGAACTTCAAGTAATTCAGTATGGCTGGAGTATGAAAACTTAAATGACTACATGAAGAAAGATCAAGTATATGACAGCAATTAAAGATGAAAATACTGTATGCAATGATAAGTAGTCATTGGGAGGTATTGAAGGTTTAAGTAGGATCAGAATTGGTTTTTAAAACACAGGTCAAGTTTTGAATGCCAGATGAGAAAAGCAAGACTGAAGTCAGAAATCAGAAGTACGAGGCAAGTGCAGTAGTACATGTGAGAATAGAAGGGGGTATCTTTACTTCCACTTCAGAAAAATAGTTTGCTTTTTAGTTTTTCTTCACTGCATTCAAAGTTAAATGATCAAATGTCTGCTTTCTAATCCTTCTGAAACAATAGTTTCTCATTTGAGGAACATGTCTCATTTATAGTTAACTAATACACCATCAGTTAAAACCAAGGATACTTCTACTTTTATATTTCCCCATACAGAAATCTGACTTTGATCTTTACAATTCTGCCAATACAATAGTCTTTTTATCACACAATAATTATATCAAGACTTTCATAAAGCTAGAGTAACACCCACGTGGGCCTCTCATGCATAGTGACCGTATTAGGGAATGAGCTCTGAGACGAGAACAGAGTACAAACACCGGGTGTTTTTCCAGATGGTTGAGTATGCTGAGGTCTACTCATTAGTTAAGTGAGATATTTTTACAGTCTATATTCCCAATTAGTTATGGAGTTGTATGCAAAACCTTTAAATGGTTTAGAGCAGAACAACTTTTTGCCATAAAGTTAAATTAGGACTATTCAGAAGTTTCTACCATAAGGATTTGTTTATGCAACTTTTTAAATATTGATTATTTAACTGACAAACAAAAATTATATTCATCTATGGAGTACAACATAATATTTTGAAATATGTATACAATGTGGAATGGCTAAATCAAGCTGATTAACATATGCATTACCTCACATATGTATCTTCTTGTGGTGATAACACAATATCTACTCTCGTAGTGATTTACAAGTATACTATACACTGTTAAATATCGTCACCATGTTGTACAATAGATCTCTTGAACTTATTCTCCTTAAGGAAATTTTGTATCCTTCAACCAAGATTTCTCCAATCCACTCCCAACTCCTAGTTCCTGGTGACCACCATTCTACTCTTTGCTCCTATGAGTTCCACACTTTAAGATTCCATCTCTAAGTAAGAACATGCAGTATTTGTCTTTCTGTGCCTGGTTTATTTCACATAATATAAGATCCTCCAGCTTCATCTATATGATCTCAAATGTCAGATTTTCTGTCTTTTTCAGGGCTGAATAGTATTCTATTATGTATATATGCCACATTTTTTTTTTTAATTATACTTTATGTTCTAGGGAACATGTGCACAATGGGCAGGCTTGTTACATATGTATACATGTGCCATGTTGGTGTGCTGCAAACATTAAATTGTCATTTACATTAGGTATATCTCCTAATGCTATCCCTCCCCCGCCCCCCACCCCGCAATAGGCCCCACTGTGTGTGGTTCCCCTTCCTGTGTCCAAGTGATCTTATTGTTCAATTCCCACCTATAAGTGAGAACATGCGGTGTTTAGTTTTCTGTTCTTGCAATAGTTTGCTGAGAATGATGGTTTCCAGCTGCATCCATGTCTCTACAAAGGACATGAACTCATCCTTTTTTATGACTGCATAGTATTCCATGGTGTATATGTGCCACACTTTTTTTTTTCAGATTAAAAAAAGATACTTTATTTTAACTTTTAAAATTGCAGAATGTCACACTGAATATCATTAGACACATAAACAAAACCACTCATCTCTAAAGTCATCTTCTATAGCCTCTCAAAATTTGGCCAGTGAGTTATGCCTCAGTGAATTTTCCAGTTCAACCCCATACACCAATGTGAAATAAATGGAAACACTAGCCTTTTGGTTTTGCCCACAGTTCCAAAGTGCTATTACAGGTGGAATATCTGCTGCAGGAGATCATTCTTGCTGCTGTGGGTGTGAGTAAAATATCCATCTCTTCGCCACTGGTCTGGTAGGCTTTGCTCTCTTTCTCTTTATTTTGTCTCCTTCTACAGGGGTTGCCTTACATACTGCAATCAAAAGACATCTTCTACTCAGAATCACAACAGATAGTGAGTGGTTCACGTAAGAAGTAATGTTATATAGTAAGTTACTGAATCTACAATGAGAAATTAACTCTGGGGTTACAACTCAAATATGATTTCAAGGTAAAGAAAATAATTACTTGGCTGGCTTGTAAAATGCTTAGTTCCTTCTAAAATCATAATGCAAAATGGACTTCTGCTTCATGCTGCATCCCAAGGCACAAATCAGGTAACCTACATCTCCCAAATGATCAACAGAGCACTCCATCCTATTTTACCCTCAATGCTGAGAAATTACTCCTGGGCCCAGAAGTTGTCGCATAGGTGGCTTGGGTTGCTTGGTGTTCAGGCAACAACTGCCACAGGCCTCACATTGATGAACACCATCAATTTCTTTATATATGATGATATTAAGATGGAGGCCCCTGCTCAGAGGAAGCAAGAACATAAAAGCTGAGATAGAGTGCGTTGAGGGTCACTGCACTAACAGACCCAGATGACATGATGGAACGTGAATATTGAAGCTTACAATCTTCTGAAAAATCTCTTTTTCAAAACCCATACACCCTTTTTTCTAATCGGGAAATCAGGGACAGGGAAACATTCGCATAATTACCCACCAACATGTTCTTAACAGAAGTGAAGATTGTTTTAAGAATATGAAAAGTGTTTCAAGACATCTGTTTTCAGGGATAGATCAGAGCAACAAAAGTACTTTACAGAGTTGGTTCATTTTAAAGTCTATCTCAAGAACAAGGGCAGCCTGCTTTCACAAGGTACCAAGACATGTTCTGGCAAAAACATTTTCACGTTAGGTTATATGCTGTCAAGTTCAACTATTTTATACATATCTGATCCTTTTCTGTCTGCAAAAAAGGTACACTTTTTTAAAAACTTGAAAATCTATAACATCTGGGTAGGATGAAGGTCGAATTTTGGTTGTATTTTATACTTCAGAACATGGATGAAACCAAAAGGTCTGCAATTGTCTCTACATTCACATCTGATCCTTTCCTCCTTTTACATGAATTCATCTGAATCATTGCCATCCTGATTTGAAGACATATTTTCAACTTTCATTAGTGATGAATAGCTCCTAAGTTCATCCATTTCCCTTTTCTTCTTCATTTCTTCTTTTTCTCTCCTTTTCATTTCCTGAATTTGGGATTTTTTTCTCATTCCTCTCTTCATGATCTCTGCATTCTTTCTCTGCTGCTAGGTCTGGGAACTGCTGCACTTTGGTCTTTTCCTTTTTTTTTTTCTATTATACTTTAAGTTCTAGGGTACATGTGCATAGCGTGCAGGTTTGTTACATA
>NW_012118265.1:440065-440655 GCF_000951035.1 Colobus angolensis palliatus
ATCATTAAAAAGTCAAGAAACACTTTGGTCTTTTCTAATCGGCTCAGGATCTCGTTTACTTTCTTCTCCACTGTCACAATTTTTACATCCTTCTGCCTGTGAAAGCCTATCTGCCCCAAATCCATGTCAGCTGTTTTCTTCAGGTGAGACCACAGCGTATATACCACATTAACGTTGTTCATCTTGCAGCCTTCAATGGTATTGGCCTTCACGAGGTGGGCACAGTCCATCAGTACTTCCTTTGGAATGTCTTCTATATTCTCTCCCTTATGTAATTGAAAGTATACATGAGCCGAAGAGAGTTTGTCCACATGAAACCAGATATCTTCAGGCCAGCCATGCTTGATCACATCTTCATTTTCGTATTTATCTTTTCCCATGTAAATAGTGTAGGCAGATGAATTAACGCTGCTGCTGGTGAAGCAGAACACCATGATCACAGGAGCGGTGCAGTGACTCCACTGCAGAGCAGCAGCGCTCAACTCATGAAGCTCAGGATATCAGACGCACGGCGACCACCTGTCCCCTGGAACACCTCCATCTATGTGCCACATTTTCTTAATCCAGTCTGTCATGGATGGACATTTGGG